>NC_058500.1:3688074-4006407 GCF_020382885.2 Scatophagus argus
GAGTACTTTAGATACATGATATAGACAAAAGTGGGACAAATGACCAGTACACCAACAGGGACTTTAATGACGTCTCATCCTAAACACACAGACAGCTTTGCAGCTCTAACAGCTTCCACTCTTCTGTGAAGGCTTTCCACAACATGTTGGAGTGTTTCTGTGGGAATTTGTGCCCATTCATGCAGTAGAGCATTTGTGAGGTCAAACACTGATGTTGGACCAAAAGGCCTGGCTCACAATCTCCGTTCCAGTTCATCCCAAAGGTGTTGGATGGGGTTGAGGTCAGGACTCTGTGTGGGCCAGTCAAGTTCTTCCACACCAAACTCATCCAACCATGTCTTTATGGAGCTTTGCTTTGTGCACTGGGGCACAGTCATGCTGGAATAGAAAAGGGCCTTCAACAAACTGTTGCCACAAAGTTGGAAGCATAGCATTGTCCAAAATGTCTTGGTGTGCTGAAGCATTAAGATTTCCCTTCACTGGAAGTCAGGGGCCGAGCCCAAACCCTGAGAAACAGGCCCATAACGGCTTCTGTCTGAATACTTTTGTCCATAGAATATATTTTAATTACATTTTGCTCAGTCTACTTGTGTATTTGGAGGGCTTTTACTTGTTATAAAGTTTTGTTCCATTGAGGGTCTGAATCACGTTGTTTACGTTTTTGTTTTTTTTTTCTCTTTGATAAAATGTTTTGTTTGTTTAAAATGATTACTGCATATAAATGGCACTTCAGCAGTTGCTCACCTAACGCTATTTTGAAAGCTTAGATTTGGAGCAGATGAGATTGCAAATGTTGCTGGAGAGTACTCTCTAAGTTGCGTAGCTTATAGTAAATCTGGGGATGAAAATTCAGGTATTTTCAGATACCATCTTAGTTGAATTTCTAACTATAAACACATGACCCTGATGATCCGAACCATCTGACAACAGGATGCAGCAGTTGCTCGTGCATCTGCCTCAGTAATTACAGTTCAACTTAAAAAAGGAGCTACGTTGAAGTTGGCTGGAGTGAAGGTCACTTGGACAATCTTTACTGTACAGCCGCGATGAGCAGCAGGATGCCGTGGTGATGATGTCTTATTTAGTTTTGTTTCCTTTTTAAAATAAGTCCTGTTTCGGGAGACTCGCCAAAACAGTGATGATTAACAATATACTCAAAAGTACAACAAGTTCATATAATAAATAGCTTTTTTATTCAACCCTTCAATCTCAGAGTTTAATTCGTATTGTCAAATAGCGCTTTCACCTTGACAAAAGACAAAAAACTTGCACACTTATGCATTGTGCACTGTGGGATAAGCAAGATTTGTAATATGTTATATTGAAGCAAATGATTTGATGCATAGAAACATTTTATACTTTAATCATATCTACATCTAATCCAGTTTTGGGATACAGTTTGGCAGAATCCATTTTAAAACCCTCTCAGTCGAACAGCAGGCTGTTTACTTTTAAATGAACTCAGAGCACTACCAGGTCATGGAAAAATAAATAGCTGAAAGTGCCAATAATAGACTCTACTTCTCTGTCGGCACGACCGTGTAAAATTAACATTAAACAGGGCATTCCATCAGACTGTCGTGCATTAACATCAGAAAATGACAAAATTTAACTTTGTGGGTAGAAGGAGCACATGAATAATAATGATATTAAAATGGGTGAATGGTCAAAACCTTGACAAACAGAGTGGAGAGGGGAGAAGAAGTAAAGTCAGAAAGGTTAGATGGTTGTTGTTAGATGGAAGTGGAATAAAGCTAAGATGCACAAATCAATGCATTACAGACAAAGTGTAAAAAAAAAAAACCTGACAAACATCTTTCTTATTTTTCAAAGTGGGTGTGATAATCACAGCTGTACTCTTTTAGTCCCCGGTTATGATTTTGTGATAAGCTTGCTAACTCATACAGTACATAAATGCAGTGTTAATTCTTGCGTGCAGAAGTTTATCTGTGTTGATTTCTCAGCAGCTGTCATCAAAACAGGAAAGCAGAAAAGTTAAATGTTGAAAAGAAATCCAAATCTTCCTTCTTTTCCCTTCAGTGTTTCATTAAAAGGGTTTTTGAGGTGAGTCCTGTATTTAAAATCAAGTATTAGAAAGCTCGTGTAATAATAGCCGAGAAGTAATGCCCACCGTGTTCATTCTTCCACATTAGTGTTTACAGATGTGCGAATGAAATATCGTGTGTTTCTCTGTTTACCTTCCTACTGTCATATCTTTTGTCCTGAGTGCCCCATCCTTTGCTTTATTTGGGTTTCCTGAAGATGCTGCTTTTCAGAATGTTCCTTGTGACAAATTAAATTGCTTAAAAACATCACAGACATGTAGGGACTCACATTCTTTTGAGTCATGTCTTCAATTCAATAAATAACCTTAAACAACACCAACTACTCCTAATAAAAGTAAGCCAATGATTATTCACAGCTTTATCATGTTGCAAAATCCCTCTATAATTGCCAACATCTCCTGGCATATTGGTGGCTAGATGGAGGTGGGCAGCTTTATAAGTGTGATAGATGGAGTTTAGTTTCAGGCTGCTGCTGCTGCAGCTTCCCTCTCTAACCCAGCAGTCCCCAGAGAGCCCGGGATGAGCATGAGCCACACAATAGTTCTGCTGAAAAGACTTTTGTTATCGCCCAATCTGTATTCAGGAGAAGAGCAAACAGACCACCTTTACCCAACGATTTAAAAAAAAAAAAAAAATGTTTGCTTTGAGGAATTTATTTAGAGTAAATAAACAATAATTGTACATGGGTGCATCATGGTGGTTCAGACCAAGAACCTTGTCACTGCCGCAGTGACAAGGTTCTTGGCCACAGCCGGAGCCCCTTTGTGTGGAGTCTGCAGGTTAGGATGATGGTTGTTTGTCTATATGAACTGTAAATGACTTAAACCAGGGCCACCAGGTCAGGCCAGATTTGAAAAAAAAACAAAAAACAAAATAAAACAGTAATTTAATTTTTATATCTAAATGTACTCAAGAATTCACATAAATCGCCAAATTAAAACACATAATTTCAGTGATCAGTTAGGTCTGAATATCACAACGTCAATAACATCATTAATTAGAGGCAAACATGTTTTGCCACTGTTGGCTTGCTAATATTCCCATGGATGAAGTGACACAAAATGGGTGTGTTCATGATATTAAGCGATGTGGGGGACAGTGAATATATTAAATTTGGATGCATAATTGTAAGCCAAAACAACACAGCATGTTGAATGAGGTGAAATTCAGTCAAATGGCTAAACGCTAAAACCATCGAAGCTCCAGAGACGCTCTAAAATGTGTTGGGAGGATGATGTTGCTGTGGAGCCACAAAGGCCATTGGAGTAGATGGATAGGTCAACAAAACACTGGACGTGCTGTTTGTTTCCTGTTTCTTACCAACAGACAGTGTTGCTGTCAAGGTATCAAGCCAGTGGTTGACATTGTAACTGCAATGATGATAGTCTTGTCATGTCGTAAATTTTTTTTTTTTTTTCTTTTAACCAAAAAAAAAACCATGATTTGTGAAGGTGGGTGGCGCGGTGGTGCAGTGGTTAGCACTGTTGCCTCATAGCTAGAGGGTTCCAGGTTCGAATCCCGGTCTGGGCTCTTCTGTGGAATTTGCATGTTCTCCCTGTGTGGGTTAACTGGCTACTCTACATTGCCCCAAGGTGTGAGTGTGAGAGTGTGGGCTTGTCTGTCTTTGTGTGTCAGCCCTGCGATTGACTGGCGCCCGGTCCAGGGTGAACCCCACCTCTCACCCGTAGTCACCCGGGATAGGCTCCAATTCCCCGAAACCCTGACGGATAAGCGGTATAGGAAATGGATGGATGGGTTTGTGACTTTTTGGAAGCAATGATCAACAATATAATCCTTCAACTAATAGTGTCAGAAGAGAAACTGCTTCTGTGTGTCATAGTGAAGGGTGTGGAAGATCATTGTACCTCCGCCTCTTAAGAGTGGTAGAATTTACCTGTTTTATCTACATATGCCCACTGTGGTAATGCCATGCAAGCTATTGGTCAGGTCTTAGGAGCAGAACTGCTCCTAAAGTTCAGACTTTTGCTTGTAGAGATATTCATGCTCCCTAGAGGATAAATCCTAATGACTTTATGCCATAGCGCAACCAACAAATCAGATTTTTTTTAACTTATTCCATCTTGTTTCTAACAACATATCTCTGAAACTAATGAGCCTCTTCGTGTCGCTGACATTTGCTAGAGCCAGCCATGCTCCCCAGAGGATGCATCATTTCAGTTGGAATCACCCAGTGACCCCCTCTTGTACACCCAACATAAGGACAGACTGTACATGTTTAACACAAAATGTTTTTGATAACTAAAGGCTGATAGTGCTGACAAAGTCATGCTCCCTGAAGGAGCATGAACATGTATTTAGGTCACCCTCTTAGAGGCACTGGTTCCATCAGTTCCACTATTGGAAGGCAATCAGAGGAATTTGTCTCATAAAATCTGGTTTGTTGTGATTCTGCTGTCTTCTTGAGCATATCACAACACGAGTCCTCCTTTTAAGGCATCCCAAAAAGTCAAACGTGATTTGCCATAATAACCTTTCCTGTGGAACCACCCCAGAGATCGCATGAGAATCTCTATAAACGCGACCATCAGAGAACAAATAGCTTTGACTTTTTCTCTGGCTCCACACTCGTTTGTTAGCCTCATGGATGGCTAAGAATAATGTGGATTTACTACTTTTTTATCTATCCAACTGTCTTGTGTGTAAAGAGAAATCCTCACTGGGCTTTTGTGGTCATTTTAAAACTTGTAGTTTTGTTATAAAATCCTGAGTGTTGCATACAAAGCCATGAAATACCTGTGAGCTTTAGAGGGAAACTGGGTAATGTTCAGTACTGATCATCCCTCATTCATGCATTGCTGTTTATGCCTGACCCCATCATCTCTCTCCTATATATGTGTTTAGACAGCTTTCTGCTGTTATTCAGTAGAATTTAAAATACTGTAGCCCGCAGCACCTTAAGGGGGGTTTTGTATTTTTCTGAAATCCAGTTGTTTCCAACATGAAAATTACCTCAGATTCTCACTTTGAGGTGAGACAATCATTTTTACCTGCTTACAGTAGCTGAAGTGTCTGAGCAGTTACAAAGAAGGAGGCATGACTTGGATGGTGATAAAGTAAGATTATCCTAAAATAAGATTTGAAAGAAGACAACCTTCCACCACTCTTGGGTTTGTTGTGATTTCAGACTTTAATTATGATTTTTTTTTCCCTCTCTCATAATCTAAAACTGTTACATAATAACTAAATCACAATGTGCTCCCTGGATTCTCACTGCTTTACATTCTGTGAATAAAAAAGCCAAACACAAATGTTGAAACGCAGAATTTGCATTTAGGCAACACGGAACAAAGGCGTGAATGTCCCAGTGCTCTGTTCTCCTCTTGTGTGCAGAAACTTCAAGGTTGCAGTAGTGTTATGCTTTATAAGACAACTTAAACACTTCCTGGATTATGTGCTGTAGCAACAATCCTTTTGATTGATAAAGAACACCATTTATTTACTGCACAGAGTCTTCAGGAAGGTGGCTGGGTGGCTGGTGACCGTACAAACTGCAGGACAAAAGAGATGATGTGATGTTAAGCTTAGGGAAACAAAGGAAAACGCACTCTGGATAAATATTAGAGACTTTGTGATTTCATTTAAAATGTCGCTGCCAACTTGGTTGATTAAATTACATCCACAATATTTCTGGAACCTTAAAACAGTTTGATATGTTGGGAACTATTTGAATTAGAATTCTTTTTGGGATTTGGGATGAGAAAACAGGCACCACTCTTGTGTCTGAACTGTAAACAAGAAAGCCAAACCAAGACTGGTGACAGCTAATCTGAAGGCAACAAAACCTCCAAATCTCTTGCAAGTAACATAATGTGTCTTGTTTGTTAAATGTGAACAAAAACCAAAGTTTAAAACAACAATTTATAGTTTTACAGGGGATTGTGTGCTAGTTTTGTTACCTTGAGAAAGAGTCATGCTGGCTGTTTCCAGGCCAAATGCTAAGCTAAGTTAGTCATCTGCTGGTTAAAGTGACAGTGGTGTCAATCTTCTCATGAAACTCATGGCAAGAAAACAAACATTTCTGATCTCAAACATTTCCTTAAACTAAGCACAAGAGCCTAAATTCAAATAGCTTTGCAGGGGGACTCATTTATCAGGGGGAAAAATGGCTGTCAATCGATGTTTTAGTACAGTGGAAGTGAGACATGAAACATGTAATAATAAATACAGTGTTCAAATCGAAATCACCACCAAGTTTCCTCAATGCTGCAAGCATTTTCCTTATCAGAGCTGTGTTTCTGTCGTGTGTAGCAGACGAGTCATTACTGGTGTATAACACCGAATAAGCTTCCTCTCTCATGTACTGCAGAGGTGAAAATCAGAGGTGCACCTCAATATCCATGTTTTACTTTGACAGGGGCACTTAACACATCACAAAGGCTGAAGCATTTCTTAGCATATATTCTATACAAGAGCAAATGGGTTACATGAATGATAGCTGGAACTAAATGGAAATCTGTGGGGAGTGTTTTAGCTCTGTCTATATTCACTCTTGAGGCTCAGGAAGGCACAAGGAAAGTCAAATTCAGCCCAAAGATTCTGAAGAGGCAGTGGAGTAGAAATAAAGTCGTATGAGGTGTGTTCAAAGTGATGGCCAGCCACTGAATCTGAGGGGGAAAACTCAATAATGTAATGGTTTAATCCCGTAACGTCGAGGCTCTATGACAGGCATGCAGAACAGGCTCGCTCTCTTACAGTCCTTGTGCCAGTACATGCCCATGAATAAAAATGCAATCCACTCGTGTTCCCTTTAGAAGTGGAGCATGTTTTTGGCCTGCAGTGGTTTGTTTCCAGGGAAACTTCAACCTTGTCTTCTTGTGACTTTTTTGTTTTGAGACAATGTGCAATCAACTCTGAAGCACTCTTAGGTAATTTTATCAAGTGACACATAAGTATTAACATTGATGAAGCATTATGGACCGAATCAATTCATACCATGACACACAGTGTTTTCAAAAGTGACCTGATTACAGCTTGTATAAATATACAAGTAATGGTCATAACTTCTTGCTTAGTTTACTCTGTCCAAGCAACTTTGTCATAAGAATTTTTCTAATACTTAATGACTCATTTATGAGAAGTTCCTGGCTAAGTGATTCGAGTGCTGTCGACAATGAGTTACCAAACGAGGTGATTATTAAAATCTGTGAGTTATGATCTGAACCTTTGTGCCGGATACAAACTGAAATTATTAGGAGTGAGACTATTGGTCTGATTATGGTTATTGATTATAGTGATTGTACAAAGTTTTCCTTCTCCTTGTTTATTTTTGTAGACTGAGTTAACATTAGAAGGATCCTTCCCGACAAAACGCCGCTCATTCACAGCGTTTCATGGCCTACTGCAGTTTTATTGGACTAATTTATTTCCAGTGAGCATAGGGGACTTAATCAGTCCAACAAGGTGTGTGTTTTACATTTCATTGTGTATGTAACCTTGCTCTACAGAAGCTTTTATGCTAATCTGACGGCTTTCAACGCAGACTTACTGACTATAGGTCTGACCTCGTAAGAGTGCCATTGTGACTTTGAAGTAAAACAGACTCGTTCGTTCAGAAATGAGACCAACGCATTGAATTGCTGTCACATTTAAGTAACTATTTCATCTGAAAGGAGCTTATGTTTTGTTTCGTTTTTTTTTTACTCTCTATGTAAACAAAAGAAATACCACTGAATGCAATCACAGTAGCTTTTCATAGGGGTTTTACTTGCAGGGTGCACAATTCATAATTCCCGTGGTGGTTGTGAAATGGTTTGAGAAAGTTCCAGAGCCGCTTGACCTTCCAGCACTCGCAGATTCATGAGGCAGCGCTATTGATTTAAACAGGTGTAAAGGCCCTCCTCCTGCAGAAGAAATTTAATCATGTCAGAAGGCCACCGGGTTATTGCACAAGACACTGTCACCGACGCCATAGAGCACTTTTATGTCAAGGGGCTAGACAATATTAATTTTACTTTCACCTTATATTCCGAGGAAGAGGTGGTGAGGGGTTCCTCAGCAGTTCTCCTAAGAGAACAGTGCCAAGACTGAAGCGCCCAAAACGAGGTTAATAAGAACATTTTATTCTTGGAAAATTTATAAGAAGCGCTTGAACGAGCGAGCGCCGGATTCACATTCTTCTCAGTATTCTGACTTAATATATTCAGGATCTGTGCTCATCCTCCTTGAGAAATCTAATGATAGAGTTCTTTACTCTGTTGACTAAGCTAATTAAGTTTTAAAGAAAAATAACTCTACGTTTCATAATCAAAGCAACACTGTGAATAATTTCAATTAAACTTAAAACATGCTTCCTCAAATCAACATCATCTCAATCTAACTGTAAAATTTCTTGTATAATAAATATTTTACACAATCAGTAGCAGTTTTACTTCAAAGTCATTTAAGGTCCACAAGTTTCTCTCTCTCTCTCTTTCTCTCTCTCACACACACACTCTCAGTGTGTGTGTGTGCGTGCGTAGGTGAGCATGCTCAGACTAATTTCAATCCCTTTTGTGAATGGCTGATTATCACAATCTGTAGTTTAAGTTCACGGGGAGCAGCAGCGCTAAAGTCCTTCAGAGTGAGCGAAAGACGAGGGGAAAGAGTCGGCATGGCCCAGAAAAATATCTGTAAGTTGATGTTCTGATTAAGTTAATCTTTTATAGATTTTTTTGAGTGACTAAGAACAAAAGCACTAATAGGACAGCTAGGGTGTAAATGAATGGCAGTACTGACATGGCTGGATGACACATAACTAGTTTCACTGAAGCTAAACGCCTTTTGTTCGCTGCCTCAGGTATCTCACCTGGCTTTGATTTTAATCGCTGGCACTTTTGAGACCTAATTGTATTGCATCTGAGAATGACTCCCGCTTGAAATCTTAAAGAAAAACAATGCTATAATCATTTTTATTGTGGTTTTCACCTCAGGTTGTCATACCCAAATGCCAGGCTTTGTATTCATGTGGAATAGAGTTAAATTAGAAATGAAAAGGGTAAGATTCTCTATGAGTTGAATTGATTTCTTTCTTTCTTTTTTTTCTTTTCAATAACAAGTTACATGAGCCTATTGAGCCTGTTGTGAAATCCAGCAGGAATTTCTTGTTGCAACAACAGGCAGATTAGTCTCACTGAGGACTCATTCTCCCCCTGCCTCCCTCCCTCTTTCCCTCTCTGAAACACAGGTCAGTTCTCCATCAGGGAATATAGAGCCTCAGATGAACATGTGGTCATGTCGCTCTTTCGCGATGGGATACTTGAACATGTATACCCCGCTTTCTTCAAGGCCCTGAGCCATCCAGACCATGTTGGCATTGCTCTGAGCATTTCCATGGCTGGTTATGTGCTTGGAGGCAGCTCCTACTTCCAAGCTTTACTCTTTGGCAGTGCATGGGCTGGCCTCATTTACTACTGCTGTCACGAGATCTACGACGGCTACATAACGAGGAGGCTGAGCACAGACATGGCTGACATTCAAGCCAACTACCTGGAAAACCCAGATAACGGTTTCTGGGTGGCGGAGGCAGACGTCAACGGCCAGTCCAAGGTGGTTGGGATGGTGGCAGTGATGGGGAAAACGGGAGGGGAGGAAGGTGAGAGGTTTGATGATTGCAACGGAGGAGTGATGGGAGGAGGCGCCGAGTTTGCCCAAGATGCTGGAGACGGGCGTTACGGCGAGATGTCCCACATGGTTGTGGTGTTTCCCTGGCGCCGTAAAAACCTGGGTTCACAGCTGACAAGGAAGGCCCTTGATTTCTGCAAAGAGCGAGGCTACGCCCACCTCGCTCTGGATGTCAGCTCGCCGCAGACAGCAGCCGTTTCCATGTGCCAAAAATTTGGTTTTGTTCAAACTGCGTCCCACAGTAACACACATGCTAATCGCTGGTTCTCCAAAATGGCCAGAATAAATGTAATGCGAATGGAGAAGTATATTTAATGCAGAACGGACTTTAGACCTCTGCAGCTGATGAAACCTCAACCGTACAGCCTATAAAGAGCGCTTCAGTTAATTTATGCTTTCCTTGTGTCATTTAATGCAAAAATATCTCTTGTTGTGTGATAGCTGGATGTTCATGTCTCTAGCTTGCTATCATGTTAGTTTGAAAAAGAAAAGAATGCATTAAATTTCATGTTTTGTTTTGTTTTTTTGTTTTTTTTTCAAAAAGCAGAATTAATGACCTCAGTTTCCTTGTATTTCTTCTTGCCTTGATGTATTATGTATACACCTGCACCCCTGACAGACCGTTGCCCACAACCATGGAAAACAACGAGGCAATCAGTCAGCTTCTCGGATTTATTTATTATCTGCATATGGATGAACAATACATCTCAATAAGATATTTTATTTAATTAATTACTGGACATTAAACAGAACAAACTGCATTCACATTCAATTACCTATTGTTCTCCTGTCCACTGAGGAATATGAAAATATATGTGAGAAAGGAGAAATTTAGCAGGAGAACTTTCTTTTAAGCCTCTTTCCAGGGAGAAGTTGAATCCCGCTGCCTCTGAGGAATTAATGCCAGCTGACTTCTAAGACCTCACAACTCTTTGCTTAAAATACCAATGAAAAATGCAATAGTATCAGGACATTGGGAGGTTTAAAATTCTTTGGAGCTAAAAGGGCTCTGTGTATGTGTATGTGTGTGGCATTAAAAGGAGGATAAAGAGTTCGGTATACCGCAGTGCATTCAGGTCATCGTACACGAGGCAGAGACTGAGATTATCAGCACTTAAACAATAGGGAGAAAGCTTAAGAGTCTTATGATATGTGTGAAGACAGAACGGACAAAGTAGAGGTGAAAGGGCCATGGGAATTAGTCTTTTACGTAAAAGATAAAAATCTAGGTTGCTAATTCTGAGAAACATTTGCATTGTGCAGCATCAGCTAAACAACTTACATTTACACATTTTCTTCACTTTCGTGGCCTCAGCAAAACCCCCCGAGAATGATTTCCATTTCCAAAATACTAATAGCACCTCACCGCACTTGATTATCTCGTAAGAGCGAGTGTCCACGACAGGCCTGTAAGACAACCAAGGTGTGCGATGACAGACGAGGCCTAAATGAGTTTCAAGAGGGAGTGCTGTACAGGTAGAGCAGCTTGGCACCGAGACACGCGCACCATCACAGGCCTTCGGGCATCAATCATTCCTGCTGAGGCTGTCAGGAAAAAATTAGGCTGGTGGCCAGCAGGCAGGTGCTGAACTAGCCAGAGGAAGATGTGCCTTAATGCTGGCCAACCTGTTGTCATCCTCTCACAATTAGCAGTACAATTGGCCTGGAGCTAACGACAGCTTGATTGTAATTCCTCTCATACGCATGATCCATGGATGAGTCGGTTGCAGTTTTGTTGGTGTGCTCGCTGAAAAGGCTTTGCTCTCGAAACAGTCAGGACTGCTGTGGCTGCAGGAGTGTTTCAACGCTGTCTCACAGCATTGAGTCAGATCAGACATAATGTGGCTTTTCTGACACTGGTCAACAGAGTGAGAGGCCTTTTGTCAAAGCATTTAAAATACAAAACACGTGTTTGTGTTAGTATTCATCCCCTCTAAGTCAGGCTTTAGTTGATGTGCCTTTGGCAGCAAATGCAGCACATCTGGGCACTTTGAGTTTTACTCTCTACAGATCCGTTCAAACTCTGTCACACCTGTCCTTTCTCAAATCCAGCCGCAAGCTCTCAACTGGACTGACATCTGACTGGAGAGATCTGAAACACCAACATAATTATTTTTAAACGTAGCATCGCAGAACTGACTCTGCAGACACAGATTCGTTTTTTATCTATCAATTCAGTGATTATTTTCTTTCATGAGTTGACTGATCCAAAGACTTTTTTATCAGTTATTCTTGAAATTTAATCCTAACCCTTTATTACAATTAACTTACCCAAAATAGCCTAAATATAAACTTGTTTCAACATTTTATTTAGTCATCTAATCATCATCTACTTTCTACATTACTGCTATGTTGTATTGATAATGATAATGATGAGGGACCCTGTGTGTCAGATGGGTGATCATAAAAATAGGAAAAAGGATTGCTGTGACACACAGATTTTAACTTCCACGTGGAATTTCATTGTTGTCTGTAACTTTTTCCCTGAATTGGAGAATCACTTGACTTACAGCTTAAAATGGTCATGTCACGGTTAGGACTTGGATTTATTTCATCACTGGAGCAATGTAGCAACTGAGAGGAACACTGATGTGTTTTTGCACCAGAACCCGAGCAAGGAAAACCTTTAAAACCATTGAAAACCATTTTGTTTCAGTCAGTTAGTTTGAGCCATTTCTGTTCATATCTGGTCTGTACAAACTGGGATGAGTTGGTGTTTGGCTGTTCAACTGGTTATTCAACATTTATTAATATTTAACAAGTCGCGTGTCCAAACTGCAGATGGACATACAGACAGACAGATTCTTTGGTGTCAGTGCTGGTAAATGCTTGGTAATGTGTATTTTGTCTAATTCATTCAAATCTTTTTTGTTCTCGTTGATCAGTAATAAAACCACAGAAAATCATGTTAAATCTACTTTGATTAAATGCTGTAAAACCAGATGCAAATGTTCAAGTGCAGTGAACTACAGAGTGAAAGTTAATTTCTCATGGACGCACACACGCAACAGCTGAGAGATAATCGGTTTTATTAACATAATGACTGACTTAATGGGCGTCTGAAGGTTTGTAGTCACTTAACAAAAATATTTATTTTGTTTGTTTATTTATGTCATTCTTTCTTTCTCTCTTTCTTTCCTTTGGTAAGGAAGGGGAATCTTCTCCCGTCTGCCGTTATCGACCTTGACGTCTTCCCAGTTTGAGATAACAAATGAGATCAATAAAGCAGGTGAGACGCTCATCAAAGGTTGAGCTCAAAAAATTCAATTGGAAAACATCTCTTTGTCCGCTACTCTTAGAGTAGGATGGTGTGTGTGTGTGTGTGTGTGTGTGTGTGTGTGTGTGTGTGTGTGTGTGTGTGTGTGTGGGGAGGGGGATTAACTTCATGCATTCCCGCGCTCATGCACTCTCACCATAAGGTGTTTGTTGTGGTGTTTTGTTAATGTGAGTCGAATCAAGATCGAAGTCATTCAACTTATCATAGGAAAAAAAAAAGTGAACATATCTTAAGGCAAACTTTGATGACACTTTGAAAGTAGTAACAAACAAGAAGTAATCAACATTACAAAGAGCACCTGTGTGTAAACAGGTCTGTCTCTTTTTCTATATTAGCACTCTTATTGAATTGGCTAAGATTATGGAGATTAATTGCATCAGGATACCAGTCGCCTATGTGCTGTTGTCTGGGGAGCCAGAAGTGGATTTGTTTGGATCATACATCATCATATGCTATTCACTACCGCATTACATAATCACATTTCATCTCCTCCATTGCACCACAGGAAGAAACTTTCTGGCCGTGCCGCTGAACTTAACTGCAGAAAACAGCACCTGGGCAATTACTTTGGATATTAAATCACAAGTAACGAAGGCACGTCATGCACCTGCACCAACAGATCGGGCACCATCAATTCGCTGCATTTTAGGAACTTGACATTATGCAGAATCTGCACTTCCTTTCACTGAATAATTGGTCAATTATTCGCTGCATGGTTCATGAATGATAAATATGCTTTTCTATATGAGCAGAATATTAGACCGCAGTGAGAGACTAACAGGTGAAGTATGAGAAACAGGGGAGATGTGCTAACTAGCTTGTAGCCTACAGTACGAAACCAGAACGTGTATTTAAACACATTGAGCGTCTGATTATCATTCAAGATTGGAAGCCAAATTATTGGGATAAATGTGGGATTAGATGTTGCTAATGAGTTGGTATAAAATACATTTACGCCACAGTGAAACCCTGCGTTGTAGAAAAACGTTCTCGATGATATTAGGCAGCGGCTTGTTTGCTGAGCTCCAGCTCCACTACAAGAGGACTGTGGGGATTTGGTCAAGGAAGTAATTGGACACAACAACAACCGAAAAATTGATCGCAGCTGTTGTAATTACAAGAAATATGGGACAATCAATTTTTTTCATGTTTCAGGCTCGATGCTGAGTTACCCTCAATAGCTGCATTCCAATACACAAGATAGTGTGATAATTATAGTGTGATCCACAGTGCTCAGAATGATTCTGCAATATTTTAGGATAATGAACCAAGAGACTTAGATCTCAGTCACAGTAAGGATTTTGCATATTATAAAATAAGAGTGACTATAGAACTGAAATGCAAGTTTAAGTGGAATATACTGAAGGGCCCGTATGAAGTTTATTGAAGTGGGGAGGGGGCTGAATCTTGCATTTTACTTTATTAAAAAGGTGAAACCCTCCCCAGCTTTAATATTTTCTTCAGACCCTCCTCTTGAAAACTGTACTGCTGTCCCATCATTTTCTCAAAGCAAGTTCCCTTTTTCATGTCAAGAAAAACAAAATAGGGAAAATACAGTCACGCTCTAATTTTAAGAGACATAGCTGCAATCAGTGATTGAAACGATTGCCTTGTTTGACATCACCTCCATTCATTCATTCATATTCTACCACTTATCCGTTAGGGTCGCCGGGGGGAGGGCTGGAACCTATCCCAGCTGACTACGGGCGAGAGGCGGGGTTCACCCTGGACTGTTCACACAAAGACAGACAACCACACACACTCACACCTAGGGGCAATGTAGAGTAGCCAATTAACCTAATGGGCATGTTTTTGGGACTGTGGCAGGGAGCTGGCATACCTGGAGAAAACCCACGCAGGCTCGCCACAGAAGGGCCCAGACCGGGATTCAAACCTGGAACCCTCTGGCTGTGAAACAACAGTGCTAATTGCCACTGTGACATCACATGTCTGTCATAATCAAAACAATGACACTGCGAGTTGGACGGTTGTGGGCACTGGAGACATTTCCTCTAGACAGCAATCAGACGCACCTTTTAAACCCGCGACACACACAAAATCCATTTTTTTTATGGCAAGCCTCACAAGGACAAGGCTAACATAATAATATAAATTCCCAGCCCCCACATCCACCCCCTAATAATTTCCATACACTCCCTAACTAACAAGATTTGACAGGCATAAGTCATGATCCAATATATTTTGAAAATCATTAATGTCTAATGATATACAGCATAATTTCATCATATCTCTGAGCTTCCAGAGGTACTGAAGGAAGTGAAGAAAATAATCCCCATCACAGATGGCCAGCAGAAACCATTAAAATCCAGCTTTGATTGATCCCTTTATTAACTAAAGACCTGCTGGAGTTATTTGATGAGGAAGTTGGAAGACAGTGCTTTATCATGCACATTCAGTGAGTCACGGATTAAGTTGTGCTGCATCGAGGACGTCTGGCGCGTGTCACAGTGCTGAAGTAGAGAAAGGATAATGTCTCAGGCTGGGGTGATGAGATTTGTGCTCGGAGCGAGAGAGAGAGAGAGACCAGTTACGGACTTCGATTTCTCCTCGAGGAAACGACTGTGAGCACACGCCGCCGTCTCCCACTTGCAGAGCGCTGGGTGCCATGTGTTATGTAACTCCATACATGTCAGCTGTCATATCAAGACAGATTAGGCATTCGTTAGCTGTGCCGCTCATACCCGATATCTCAGCACAACCTTTCTGTGTCTTCAAGGCTGAAACCAAACCTCTTGTTGTTCTCATTTCACTCAATTTACATGTATGGGCAATTCCTGCACCTGGTGCATATTCCAAAAAAGAGCCATGACTAGAAGAGAGCAAGGTGGGATGTTTAGAAATCTTGGAAGCAGTCTTTTGGAGAGCCGAGTGTCACTGCCTGCACCCAGATGAGACAAAAACATAGTGTGACTGCAGAATGTGCAAGGTGAGATTTGTGAATCAAATAGTTCAGGTGTTCAGTATTGACTGCCTTTGGAAGCTTAATGGGAGATTTGAAAGGCCCAGACAGAGAAAGAAGTTACATTTTTCATGAAGCTGTTTCTCAGGGGTGTTCATGTTTGGACAAGCTGACAAACCTGCTTGATCCTTATGAACAATGTGTTGTGGTCACAGCAATTCGAGCATCTCTGAGGGTCATTCTGTGTTGGATTCTTACCTCTGCAACAGAAGGCCAGAATTTCTCTCAGAATGAAGCAGAAACGTACCTGCTCAGTGAAAATACGCTCTACAGCACAGTTCCTTCACAGTACAGTAAATAGCTCTCGAACAGTTTGTTGTTGATCACAGTGTCAGTGTAATTCAGACAACTGTAAGATTAGATCAGAATAATTACGATATAAATCAACATTAAAGGGTCAATATGAATATGCTCGGCGGCATGGTGGGGCAATGGTTGGCGCTGTCGCCTCATAGCAAGAGGGTTCTAAGTTTGAATCCTGGTCTAGGCCCTTCTATGTGGAGTTTATGCTGGATATATACAGTATGAACATGTACAGCTGCTGCAGTGCAGGTGTGAGTATGAAATATAAAAAGTACAAATGGTGAGACAGTTAGAGACTTAACAGCAGGGGTTATGATATGAATACGATTCACTACGGATGTGATAATGTACAGTATATAGAGTAGTATCAGCGTAGTGCAGAGTTCAACAAGGGGAAGCCCTTCCTGAGCCTGCTGTTCCTGGAACAGTTTCCTGTAGCACCTCCCGGGGGAGGACACAGTCAGTGGCTGAGTGAGAGGTGTCCCTGACAGTGTCTGCAGCCTCTGCAGACACCACTCGTCAGCCTCAATTACTGGGGATGTGTTGTGCAGCTTCTTCTGCACCGCTGCAGTGCTTAACAGAGCTCCTTTTCTCAGTTTGAGGTCAGATTCTCAGTGGCTTTAACCAAGGTGCTTCTCCCTAAATCTAACCACATACGGCACTCAGGATGCTCTCCTCCGTGTCCTGTGCCACTAACAGGCTTCCTACAGTCACAAAGGAAAATTAGTTCGTAATATACACATTTAACTCCTAAGAGATCTAGTCAGCCTTGCAGTAACTTCAAAGTTTTCTTATTTAAGTGCTGTGTTTTCTTAGCTTAGCTAACGTTGGGTGTGGGGGCAGGACTTCTGGAGTGTTGCTGTGTGCCCAAGGTCTTGCTGCCTTCATCTATCCATGTTGACTATAATATACACTATATACACAAAAGTATTGGGACAAATGACCAGTACACCACCACTGATTTTAATGGCATCACATTCTAAACACACAGACAGCTTTGCAGCTCTAACAGCTTCCACTCTTCTGTGAAGGCTTTCCACAACATGTTGGAGTGTTTCCGTGGGAATTTGTGCCCATTCATGCAGTAGAGCATTTGTGAGGTCACACACTGATGTTGGACCAAAAGGCCTGGCTCACAATCTCCGTTCCAGTTCATCCCAAAGGGTGTTGGATGGGGTTGAGGTCAGGACTCTGTGTGGGCCAGTCAAGTTCTTCCACACCAAACTCATCCAACCATGTCTTTATGGAGCTTTGCTTTGTGCACTGGGGCACAGTCATGCTGGAATAGAAAAGGGCCTTCAACAAACTGTTGCCACAAAGTTGGAAGCATAGCATTGTCCAAAATGTCTTGGTGTGCTGAAGCATTAAGATTTCCCTTCAGTGGAAGTCAGGGGCCGAGCCCAAACCCTGAGAAACAGCCCCATAAAGAGGTGTGTCTGGATACGTTTGTCTATATAATGTATATGACATAGGTGTTGAGGCTTTGATTTAACTAAGATGATAACCGTACGCTTATTTAATATATGATGTGGTCTTATTAATTACTTGAGTAATTAGTAAAATAGATAGGTAGGTACATAGATAGATAAGTAGATGGACAGGTCACGGCCTGAGACCTTCCCAATGATAGATGGAGATCAACCAGGCTTTTACAAGGTTATTGTCACAGAAAATGAAATGCTGCAGACTCCCATCTCTCTGGCTCGGCTGGCAGCAGCCTGAGCCACGCGATGCACTCTGTCCTGTGGGAATGGATTTAGCTGGATTTTTAATTATCCAACTCTGATTTCTAAATTAGTTTTTTGTGCCAAAACTAATAATAACAATAGACAGTGATGGATCTTGGGAGACTTGAATATGCTTATGAGGAGACAGATTGTTCTGTATCCATGCCGTCAGAGATTACCACCCCCACTTAGAGGCCTGTGAGCAAATAAAAACACTTGTAAGACAATTAAATGACACAGTCACAGTCCAAGTTCTTAATCATTATTCTTGATAGCACGGGCATAAGAATCACATTCATTCACATCTCATTGATACCCTCATCGCTTAAAAGTTAAAATATTTCAACATTTTGAAGCCCTCAGCTTGATGTTTCCTGCACGTTAATTGCTGAATAAAAATTGCATGAATGTAGTAGGCAGGCTCTTGGCTCGTGGGCAGGCTCTTGGCTTTGGAAATGCAACTCTGGAGTCTGCAAGGGAAGCAAACCTAGATACCAGAGACAGTGTCTTCAAATCACAATAAGTCTTCCTCTCCAGCTGGGTGAAAGCCCACCCATCCATCCATCCTCCCACACACGAACTCACTGTCACCACTGTTACACACACACACACACACACACACAGACTTCTAGACAAACCTTCATCCTTCATTTACTGGCACCTTCGCTGTCTGTGTCCCACAGCTGAGCCACCACACCAATATCACTAAATTTGACCGAGCTGCGCCTCATGGCTGCCTCCACTGGTGCTTTCAGGTGAAAACACATGATTATTATCCAAAAGCAAGCATCGACTGTATCCCAGCAGCTTGGATGCCAACTACAGAGGACAGACAGATGGATACTTGCTAATTCCGTGTGCTGCATAGACACTGAGCAGTCTGCTTCAGATCTTGTGGTGCAACATCTCCAGGTTTGGCAGCAGAGTCCTACCTGAGACTCTCTAAATGAGCTCTCTTCTCAGGAGACTTAATTGTTGCTGGACGCTGTTTGTGATTCCTGCCAAGTTACCAGAAAAACGTTTCCCTCTCTTGCAGCTTTTTGCAACCCCCACGCAGCAGGAGCCCTGTGCTGTTATTCTCATCCCATCATGAGATTCATGACTATGGAAAAAGCTGCCGAGGCCAAAATAAGCACCATCTGAGGGGCACCATCAGTCACATTACCTCCTTGGGGTCAAGCTAAAAGGTCCTGTCAGGGTTTGAATCTTAAATTTGTTCTGATTTCCTGCATGTGTGACTGATGTTTTATACAGTTCAATGAGAAGCACTAGATGATTATTTATCTTGCTGTTCTTCAGGGTTTTATGAGGATTATGAAATAATCAGGCCGTTTTGCCAAGATGAAGCAATATCCTCATTATTAATTTGGGATAAAAATTAAAGCCTTTAATGATTTAGTGAGAACAATATAATGCAAACATATTTCAGATATAATCTCAAAGGTCCAGGGTGTCACAAAAATGTTCTGGTGAAAAAGCCACAGATATCCCTTTTGGGGTAAACGGGACTTCAGGAGGATCTGGCAGCCGCGTTGTGAGGCTGAACGTAGGCACAGCAGTGTGTTTGAGCTAAAATGTCAGACATGCTGATGATTATCAGATGTTAGCCATGTTCACCATCTCAGTGTAGCATGTTATCTTAAATAATGTCATTAATTTTGCAGGTTTGAATGTCTGTATACCCAATTTCATTGCAACTGTGGATCTATTAAGGGAAAATCTGGATGCAGCATGAGAGGTGCAGGTGAGACATTCAAAGAGCCATGTCATTAACGTGGCTAATGAAAATAAAGCCTTTAATGATTTAGTAAGCCACATAATACAAGTATATGCTATATAGACAAGTATTGGGACACACACCTCTTTATTATTGAATTCAGGTGTGTTATGGGGCTGTTTTTCAGGGTTTAGGTTCAGCCCCTTACTTCCAGTGAAGTGAAATCTTAATGCCTCAGCACACCAGGGCCTTTTCTTAAAAAGGGAAAAAATCCCACAGAAACACTCCAAAATCTTGTGGAAAACCTTCCAAGAAGAGTGGAAGCTGTTATAGCTTGTTGGTGCAATGGTCAGTTGTCCCAGTACTTATGTCTATATAGTGTACATCTAAAGGTTCATCATGTCACCAAACAATGTGAAAAAAATATCCATGTTTTAGTAAACAGAAATTTAAGGGACACACCATTATAAACTCAGTCAGTGATAAAAGAAGTGAGGCAAAGCACCTGACAACATTTCCAATTGATCTTGATCGGCGTTCCAGTTATTAAATGAGAATGGAAATACATGAAGAATCATTGTGGCACAGAGTGAAACCAACACACACTTTTATCTAGCCTCATAAATATCTCTGTGGAGGGAAACGTGGGGAAATGAACTCTCAACAGAACAGTAAATAACAGAGTACAGCATCACACCAGAGCTGCATGCTCTCTGCTCAGCTCCTGCCGTCTATTTCCAACCTGTTTATAGTGTGATATTTCACTATATTCTCAATGTTCTTTTGTTACGATATCTCACCTGGAACAGGATCAACGTGATGACTGAACATCAGTTGCACAGAATATGTTCAATCCGAGATAAGGTTTTAGTCCCACACGTACAGACCTAAAAGCTTCTCTTATGAACTATTCAGCCCTGGTGTCACCATGTAATACTGCAGCTCTGGGAGTGAAAGCCAAGCCACTAACCTTCACAGTGAAGCAGTCCAAGTGTTAATGACATTATGTTTTGTACTGTGTGAGTCGATTCCCACTTGGGCTGTTGATTATAATAACGATAACGACGATGTGCTATTGGCCCCAATGGGGAGGTTCTCTTTTTGTTTTATTCTGCAGGGAAGCACAAGTTCATGATGCAGTGTGTTGCAGAAGGACACTTCAACCGGGCAGATGATTGCTCATAATGAAATCGGAACCCAGATCCTCAAGGTGTTAGAGTTCCCTCCTCGCTAACCTGCTGATCTTGATGTGTTGTACTAATAGAGGACAGTGGATGACATTTTCATGCCGTTTTCTGCGCCGTGAGAGATAAGCTGTGGTGAGTTTATTTCTCAATTAAATGCAAAATTTGTTTACTCACACTTTTAATTCAGTCAGTGCAAGACACAGCAAACGTCTTTACCAAATTACAAATGCATAGTAAATTATTTTAAGAGTCACGTGGCGACACACCTTACACGCCACCCCAAGGGTATTTTACACTGAGATGTTGTCATGAATGGAGGGAAGTGTTGGTGCCGTGGGCGTGATGAATCAACCCTCCCACTGAAGGGATCTAATTGCTGTGACTTGCTCGCTGAACATCTTAATAAAGGTTTGCAGAGGCAGCTAAGAAAACAGGATGTTGGCCCAGATCATTATTAACACTAAAATTTGCCTTTAGTCAAACCTTAAAAAACACAACTGCCCTCAGTGCAGGTTTGACAAAACTTTGCTACTGCATGGACATTTGCCTTTAGTCAAACCTTAAAAAACACAACTGCCCTCAGTGCAGGTTTGACAAAACTTTGCTACTGCATGGACATGAGAACAGATTTCTGCAGTATGCTGACATATGATGACAGGGAAGCTTTAACTGAACGAAAGTTACCGAACAAGTGCTCTGAATGTTACCAAAAGAGACCAAAACATGAGCATCAAAGGGAAAATGTGTGTGGTGCTGAAATGTCTCTGTGCTTACTGCCAAGAGTAATAGACTTCTAGTCCATTCCTCTTCACTGGAGATCAGACTGGTGATCATTATAATCATAAAAATGCCTTGCAAAAATAACTTCAATAATGGTCCGTTTAAATCTGAAGTACCAATCTTCAAAAACGTCATTCATTGTAAACTGCAGCCCCCTTTTCCACGTAGCGCCAGGTCGAAAATGTTCCTGCTTTACGAGGGCGATTGTTGTGAGACATGTAACAGGAAGTGCCTTAGTACAGACTGATCCTGAAGTGAAACAGCGGTGTTCTTTTTGAGAAGATCCCACTAATATGAGCACACGTCGCTCTGAAGGATTAGGGTCAAAGTCAAACCGAAAGTAAAACTAATTTTTACTAATCAGTACATACACGATCGGGCACAACATTAACACCACTGACAGGTGAAGTGAAAATCCTTATGTCATCTCTCTATAATCATCTGTTTACGATGCAGTGTTCTATGGGGAAACCTTTGGGTTCTGGCAGTCATCTTGACCAAATGGTGTCTCAAAAACAGTTTTTACCATAAAGGAAAAGTTAAGTGTGATTTATCTTTCTGCAGCAATGCCTCCTTCATTAGTTTTCTCTGGAGAGTGTGTGTGTGTGTGTGTGTGGTGGCACTGGCTGACAAATGTGCTGGTGACAAGGTGCAGCATCTGTGTGGGCAGGCAACAAAAACAGTTCACAATATCACTTCAGTTCCATTAGCTACACCGGCAGTTAACCGACCGTGTGCGCAGGTGCCGCCGCTAGCTGCTGCTTAGGCCCATCCACAGCAGTCACTCATTAACATGTAAATGGTGAGTTTTGGGAAGATTTTACAACACTGCTAACATGCACTTGCAGCTCAGATTACAACACAATCAATCTTGCTAGCACAACATTAACTTTCCTCAGAGGCAGCTGTCCTCTGCTGAGCGTCTGCCAGTTCTGTCCCCCATGTTGTCCACAAACGTCTTTAACTTCTTCTTTCGAATAAACACTTAATTACAGTTCAAAGGTAAGCTGCTGCCAGGGTCAGATTGGTGTTTTGAAAATGAAATGTACTATTT
The DNA here is from genome assembly GCF_020382885.2 of Scatophagus argus. Lineage (NCBI taxonomy): Eukaryota > Metazoa > Chordata > Actinopteri > Scatophagidae > Scatophagus > Scatophagus argus. The sequence goes on from NC_058500.1 coordinate 3,710,786, forward strand.
CTTGCCTGGGTCCAGATGTTTGAAATGCTGGACTCACCCAGAGGCTTAAAGCTTTGATGATTTCTTTTTTTTTTTAACAAATATGATCAAAAATAGCTTATATGATAGCAAATGTGATCAAAAATAGAGCTGCAGTACCTTTATATTTCATGACACAGAAAGAAGAAGAGGAAAATTGAAATTTCTTTTCAAGTGTAATATGAGTAACTACGTTTAGATGTAAAAACAGGGTGAGTTTGCAGAGGTCGACACCACTGATGAGGCCACAGAATACCTGAGAGAGCATCAACACAGCAGTTATACCTGATCCTCCTTAATGAAGCCGTGAGACCGAGTCAAGTACAAGTAAAGCTGTTTACCAGAAAAACAAGTGGTTTCTATTTTACTCGATTCAAAGCAGATACAAATTCACATTATGAGTCAAATCAGAAGGTACAAAGGAGGTACGCTAAACTCTAACACAGACCCAACAACTTGAGCTCTTGAGCTTCAGTTCTCTTCCTTAGCTGGATTCTTTTTGGGAAAAAATGATTAATTGCTGGATTTGAGAAAAGTTACAAAGATCCACGTGTGGCTGTCTTTGAACTCCTTTTCCATTGATTTTCAGAGCGATTAAGAGGCGCTTTGAGCTCTCAAAAACAACTGTGGGTAATTGCAAAGCACAAGAGACTGATTAATCTGTTATCAAAATCCCAAGAATGCTTTTTTCCCGCGTTTCAGATGCTTCGTTCATTAAAAGATGACAAACAATACAGACTGGTCTGATTGTCACGTGAGCGCTGCACTCCGTTCCATCAGTTACTTACAGCTGTTTCGATCCTGTCTCATCCAGACAAAGATGTTAATTCAGCCTGTAAAGGAATCTGTGGATTTGGTGCGAATGACTCTGATGTCTGTCAAGTTCCCCAGCAACATCACCAAAGTGAATGAGTCACAGGTAGAAATCTTTGGCCATATTGAGAAGATTTTTCAGACATTTAAACATGTTATCCTCAGTAAATCGTCGCCGCAGAAGTGTAAGTGTACTAAACAAACAAGCAAACAAACATACCATCCTAACACCTGCAGCTCCATCAATGCATCCAGAGGGGTGAAATTTAACCCCAACAAACTGCAGGGTTTAATTAACACAAACTACCATGCATCAACCCTGACTCCTTGAAATTGTGCACCACAAGTGTGACTTGCCATTTCCTTAGTTGTGAGGAACTTTTGAGTGAAGCAAGCATTTCATTCTACAAGATGAAAGGTGAGAGGAAGAAGTGCAAAACTGTGGCACCAAAGTTCACATCCTGACTTGTTAGGGTGAGGAAACAAATGAAATACGCTGTGATATGTGCTGTGAATGAATAATTAATAATAATATTCATTAATAACATTTTCCTAATTATGTTGATGAAAAAATGAAATTCAGGTGAAGTTCATGCATTTGTGAGTGCAAAATAGCAGAGCACATGATGTTTTCTACAGAAGGCCAGAGAAGACATCCTGTGGCTTGTTTTCTTTGTGACTGTGACAGTAGTAATAAGTAGTGACCATGAGATGTCACGGGAGCAAAGAGGCAAGTTAGGTGACGACGTTACAAAGTCTGTGTGGGGGTGTGGGGAGGAGGTCAGGCTTGTTGTTCCTAACCTTAACTGTCTGGTTATCCTTCTAACTATGATGACAAGGCTCCATTAACCTTAACAATGTACCTCTATGAACCCAAAACATGATATTCCCCTAAAACTAACCAACTAAATTTTGGTCCTAAAGCAAACCAAACCTTGAAGGGTCAATTCAACCCAAAATCAAAAGTACATACTTTTCCTTGGTTGGAAATTCTCCTGTGTTGTCTTTCAAAATATTTGACGGCTACAGGATGTTTCAGTGCTAAAATGACTCTGTTTGTTGGTTGACTGAAGTGGAAAGCAACGATCTCTGGCTTGGTTAAAAACATGAACGATACTTACGCAGGTCTGTGTCCAGAGACTCAGCCAGCCTGACTTCTACAGAATAACTTTTCACTTTCCTTTGGAGTTGTGAGATACAGAATCATCCGGTATGCACTATGTAAAAACACAGACTACACAGTAACACCACAACACTAAAGAAAAGAATGTACAACTGTAATAAGTTCAAACATTTTCCTGTTATAACTCTCAAGGCTGCAGTCAAGAAGTTAATATTTTATCTCAGTATGTTCTCGCTAGAAACCTATTAAAGTACAAGAATGAATCATGCGATATGTATGAAATTATACAGTAACTTAAAAACTGATTACTGCAATCAGATGAAGTTGAACAAGTGGCCCAAGTGTTGTCAGAGAGCTGACTGCGTCTGTGCACTCCACGCTCATCATGTCAAGGACCTCCTGCAGACACAAGTCAACACACTGCAATTATGTCTGTGACACTGAGGCGAGAGTCCACGTTTTAGAATAAAAGCTCTTTAAAATGCAGACTGAACTTTCAGAGAGTGGCTGCGTCTCATTTGTGCAAGTCAGCTTTGGTATTTTTAGATGATGTATTGCACCGCATATGGAGGCGGAACAGCAGGAAACAGTAGTTAAACGTCCACCTGCGTGTATGGCTTTCAGAAGTTATCAGCTGTTTAAGAACACACGTCAAACTCTGCTCGGCTCCAACCTGTTTAGCTTCAGGGAGGACTTAAAGGTCAGCAGTTGATTGGCTGATGCTATTTGCTCACATATCCTTCTCCAGACTGTCTGTATATTGGTCTGTCTTTCAGACTGGGAGATGCTTTATATATAACACCCCCCAAACACACACAGACACACACACGCAAATTACATGCTTATTGTCCATCAAAGCCGCTAATGCACTTTTGATTTGAGTCATTCATGAGCTGCCATGCCACTAAGTAGTCCCTTGCCCGCCCTTCTTTTGCTTCTGGGCTCTACAGGAGACAGATGACGAGACATGGCAATTCGTCTTCATCATGATGTCCACATTACCATTAACGTGCAGCTCTTTTCCTTACATAATGCAGCTCATCTCAATCACAAGTGCATTCAAAGTAGAAGTACAATATCCTGAGAGCTGGGCTTGTCATCTATGGTTAATGTCATCAAGGAAAAAGAGCTGAGCTGAAGATGCCTGGGCTGGTTTTTCCACACATTATGTGTTTAATATGAAATTAGCTGCTAGAGCTACCAAAAAAAGAGAAAAAATTAGAAACACAATTCAAAATAGCTCATATGGAGCAGTGAAGAGCAAATATATACGGTCATCTTATTTCTCAGTTGTAAAATGTAATAATACAACATAGAATATTGATGTATTCTGTGGGGAAAGCCTCCTCTGGCTCCTTCACTCCCACTCTGCTTCAGATGATGTGCTGCAGCAGCACCACATACAGCTCAGGATTTAGACACGCCTAAAAGATGGGATTTTCGATCGATAGATGTAGGAGATGTGTGTTTAATTTTCATTTTTGATACAGTGGACAAACACAGCATGTGTCAGGGATGTAACGGCGAAACAAAACAATCTAACTGTGCTGTGATCAGTGACCAGGCAAACCGCAGTATCATCACACAGGCTCCACTCCTACAGACACAAATATCTGCTGTTTTATAAACTCCACCAGGAATTGATGGACATATTGTGATTTACCTCTTCTATTCTTGTTTTCCCCTTCCTGAGAAACGCTTTGCCAGAAATATCAAGCTTCCTCTCCCCAGCACTCAGTCCCTCTGGATACTGACAGCTGCCTGAATCACAAAGGTAGAAATGTGAGTAATGAACCAACTGAAATCTCATCATATGGAGCGTCTCTGAGTTAGTCTGAGCCGCCCCCTCTGACCCCAACTTCAGCCTCTGAGCCTTGCCAAATTAGCTTTTCATTTACTATTCAGAAACCAGAATGAGGCATGTTGCAGGCACAGAGGTGCTCTGAAGAACTGCACCGCATGCAAACGTGGTTTTGCACTCCTTAAGCCAAACAAATCAGAAATTCTGTTCCAATCTTATTTGCATACAGTCCTCATGTACTCTGCCTATTTGCACGGTGTGAAAGTACAAATTTCACAGCACCTCTGTTTGGCGCTCATGAAATTGTTTGGAAGTGATTTTAAACTGAGGTTGGATACTTCCTCTCATGCATAACTTTTCTGGATTTTTGTGAGGCAAAACATGTTATTTTTTAATGGCCAATGCTTTGATCTGGCTGATGTATAATTCACAGGCATTAAAGATCAAGTCATGCAGAGACGATTAGAGTTGTCTGGAAAACAAAATGAAATTCTGGCTTTGATTGAAAGTGCCACATTTCAGAAGAGAGTGGCTGTCAGCAGGCAGAACGATATGTTTGCAGTTTGCATAAGTGTAAAATCCAGTGATGTGAGGATTTCATCTCTGACAAAACCTCAACCTAACAACACAACAAGCAAGGAGATTTTTTTTCTCATTTATGACTGCTATATAAGCCATTATCTGGCCATTTGAGATAATAGGATGCCCAATAATCTGTACATCATCTGGGAAAAACATGATAGTTGCCCAGGAAAAAACAATCCCAGATCCTACATCCCAAGTGTTCTCCCACCATCCTCATCATCCTGAAGCCATAACCAAACAAGGGTGATTAATTTGCATTCCTGTCACCTAAAGAGAAGCTCCCAATCTCCGTTCCAGTTCATCCCAAAGGTGTTCCACACCAAACTCATCCAACCATGTCTTTATGGAGCTTTGCTTTGTGCACTGGGGCACAGTCATGCTGGAATAGAAAAGGGCCTTCAACAAACTGTTGCCACAAAGTTAGCATAGCATTGTCCAAAATGTGTTGGTGTGCTGAAGCATTAAGATTTCCTTTCAGTGGAAGTCAGGGGCCGAGCTCAGCACCTTAAATACAGCCCCATACCACACCTGAATTCAATTACAAAATAGTGTGTGTCCCAATACTTTTGTCCATATAGTGTATTATTATCTCACTCTTTCAGCTCCGCTCTTACGAACTTAACTTGAGATAAAAAAAAAAGACTAAATGTATTTCTTATTCTCACACCTCTGCTCTCCTTGCTGCATCTGTTCTTCACTCCTTTCTTCTCAACACTTTCTCCACAAGTTTTCAAGTCTCGTTTCCTGCTCTCTCCTTTATTCTTTTCCTCACTTTGCCTTCCACTCCCGCGCCTGCACTTCATACATCGATTTACTGGCTGATGCTGCTGAATCACTTTCTGTGGATGGCGGCTGAGGTTGACTCCTCATGAAAATTTTTGTCATGTCCATAGTTTTTCTCCTGCCAGAAACACTACTGACGAGAGCAGTGAGAGTGAACCAGAATGCTATGTGGGCCAGACGAATTTACTGCTGTTATGTTTTGAAGAGCTGAGGGGCGTCATGTGATCCATTTTTCATACAAAAATATTGATTATAGCTGATTTAAATATGCCTGATCCATCTTCCACTATCATGAGAGCAAACTATTCATCTAAAAATCATGTCATGTCTTTGTGCAATTTTATTAGTACAGCTGCTACTAACAATATGGAAAATCTTCAGAGCACCTCAGTGTATCACTAAGGGTCAGGAGGTTAAAACAGTGATTATCCTCTACTGTCCATCCTTTTGTGTTATGTTTGTCTCATGTGTAATGAAGCATCTTCACTCCAGTCAGGTATCCTACAAGCTGACGCCACAGAAGCAGCTGTGCCGCATCACGTCTGTACTCCACTAAGGAGGAAATCAAAGGCTTCAAATCTCACAAGTGTCCTGGCACCCCCTCCGACAATGAACGCTGTGAGGCTGGCTGCCACCGGCTGAATGTTTATCACGGAGGAGAAACTCCTCCCACGTATTTATTTGGAAGCAGGTCATTTATATGTCTGTTATGCTTGAGTCTTTCTTTTGCGACAGGCTGTGAGATGGACTGATAGGCGAATGAATCCTGACTGCGGTGCCGTATAGAGGACGGACACACAGGAACACATCGAAAATATAATGCAATCCATCACAAGCCCCTCTAAAAGTCATTACATTGAGCTCAATGTAAAACTGAGCATTGTGAGCTTCACAAACCTACTCGTTTATTCCAGAGTTGTTGTATTGCAATGCATTAAACTGTAAAGGTATTGCAAGTCTTGTTTCATATCATAAAAAAAATTGCTATGTCCATATCCATTCAGATGGGTAGAAAAATGAGTCAGAGTGAATGGAAGGATTCGGATCCTACTTACAAGTCATGGAACTCGCAATCTGTTGTTACCTGAGGCACGCAGTCGTCTTATCTGCCAAGTTGTTTACTTATTCAGGTGCTGTCTGATGCCTCCAGTCATACAAGGAAGAAAATTATGAAGAATTAACACTTCTTTTTTAGAGAAAAAAAAAAAAACCCTGTCAGCACCAACCTTGTTGAAGGAACAAACTGCCACTACGTCAGTCACCATGCGATCAACTGACACGTCTTAAGGCTAAGGCTTGCATGTGACGTGGACGTGGAAGAAGGATGAAGGACAGACGAAGGATCATTTTTAAGAAAGCGTCCCACGTATGGGTCTCAAGAACATGCTAACTTGGTAAGCCTTGCACCCCCCCATTTGCTATTGCTACACCTGTCAACTTTTTATTCGAGCACACTGATAATGGTGGCACATTTACCACTCGAAATCACAGTAATTTTTTAAATTGCTGTGGATGTTAAAATGGGGATGTGAAAGCAAAAGTAAATGTCTGAGGCTGTTTGATCTTGAAATGTGCTGCCTTTTGACATCTTTGTTTTCTACATGCCTTGATGTTTATTCGACTTGCACGCTACTGGAAGAATTCAACACATTTGCACAAAGATAGAAGCAGCCATGTAATTACTTCAGCAAAAGTCCCAGTAGTGAGAACACAAGCAAGTAGACAAAGCACATTGTAACTTTAAAAGGTGCTCTAAGTTTATTATTATTAAGGTTTCTTTATTATTGCTGTTGTTGAAGTCATTTATACCTTTTTCCAGTAAAGAGTTTATTTTTAAATGTTTAATTCTAATTTTTTTAATGATCATCTGAGGCCCCAGTATCTTTCTAACCTCTATCTGGACCAGCTATAGACCTCTATGGTTCAGAAACTGTGGCTCACTCACGTTCAGCCTGCGATGCCCTCAAACACTCGATCAGTCATTTGGAGCCAGTTCTATGAGTGGGTAGCTGGTACAGTGTCAAAAGTAGGCACACACAGGTTACCATGAGGTGGATGCGGTCTTACCTGGAGGAGCCTCCTCTTCCAAAACCCTCATAACCTCTCAAGTGGTGGGAAAGTCGGGCCACCATGTACCCCAGGCTCTCCGAAAGCTTTGCATTGTGGCATCAGTTCCACCAGAGAGAATATTTCTCAAGACTTGACAAATCATATGATTTGGAGAGGGGAGTAAGCATCCAAAAGTGAGAGAACTTGCCTTCCCGAATGCAAATGTACCTCAGATGATGGCATAAAGCATGCTGCTCCTGTAGCCATTTGGCTGGCTGAGCTGGAGTCAGATTTGTATTGTTATTAGGTTATTACTTACAAGCTCGTCTTGCTTGAGCCAACATAGCTCATAAGCCAAGAGCTCATCTCCTGTTCTGGTCTGAGTAGGGCAGGTGTACACACTTCAGAACAGTTCATCAATCTATTCATATGCAGGGTTCATAATAGCAGTAGTAACTGTTTTCCTATCTTATTTCACTCTACTTGTTTATTATTATCATTATTATTAGTAGTAGTACTGTGCCAAAAACATAATCTAATATTAAGTGCTGCACAAATTGTGTTAAGGCAAGTTCATTTACATAACTCATTTCAAACAGAGATTAAACTGAAAGTAGTAAGTTCGCTGGCAAAGCAGAGGGATTTGGCATCACCTCAGGTAAAGTTCACAGTGCAGATCAGAGAGTCTGGCAATTCAAGTAATTTAGTGCTGTAAAAACCCAGCCCACATGTGCGAAATAAAATTAAATTGATGGGATGTCTGCCACTTCACTAATGTGCATAGTCACCAGGTCAGTTTGTGAAAAGCAATACACTAAAATTCAGAAATATGTTATTATGAGTTAAGGTTAACATTATTGTATCTCAGCCTTGTTAAAAAAAAAAGCCTCAAACACACCAACAGGTGCATGTTTGGCTAAAGGCTAAATTGCTTACGACAGACACCCAGGCTGAGATATCCACTGCTAGCCACAGCTATAGCTGAAACAAAGTGTGCATATGTTTTGCTACCTGTCGTCCATACGTGTAAGATGTTCTTTTTCATGAATTAACATGAAAGACTTGGGGAAAAGACAAGACAGTTGTGTGCAAGTATATTTTAAGTTACTTTTTGTGTTTTTTCAAGAAATACTCTGACTCAAGTACGTTACATAGACAAGAGTATTGGGACACCTGACCATTTCACCAACAGGGACTGTGGTGCTATTGCAATGTCAAGCTCTAACAGCTTCCTCTCTTCTGTGAAGGCTTTCCACAACATGTTGGAGTGTTTCTGTGGGAATTTGTGCCCATTCATGCAGTAGAGCATTTGTGAGGTCACACACTGATGTTGGACCAAAAGGTCTGGCTCACAATCTCCGTTCCAGTTCATCCCAAAGGTGTTGGATGGGGTTGAGGTCAGGGCTCTGTGTGGGCCAGTCAAGTTCTTCCACACCAAACTCATCCAACCATGTCTTTATGGAGCTTTGCTTTGTGCACTGGGGCACAGTCATGCTGGAATAGAAAAGGGCCTTCAACAAACTGTTGCCACAAAGTTGGAAGCATAGCATTGTCCAAAATGTCTTGGTGTGCTGAAGCATTAAGATTTCCCTTCAGTGGAAGTCAGGGGCCGAGCCCAAACCCTGAGAAACAGCTCTATACCACACCTGAATTCAGCATTAAAGAAGGGTGGATACTTTTGTCTATATAATGTAGTGATTTTAATGACTGCTTTTTCTTCTGTTTGAGTACTTTATTTTTGCAAAGTACTTGAGCACAGTTTTTGGCTTCTCTAACAAGAACGCTGCTTTTATCACACCTGGGCTGGATTTCTTTCTGGATCTTGTTTTGTTTTACTTGAATTAATGCCGAGTTATAATTCAGTTCAAGGGTTATGTGTCCCAGCGGATGCAATCAAAGTGAACGGTGCTCTGCATATCTCAGCCCAAGCACTGGAAACAATCTGCTTAAAGTGCTACACTGTTTAGAGACAATATATTAAATCACATCTGGATATTCTCTTCTGAAATGCCACCAGAAAGGTCAGAATTAAGTTTGAAATTCAGCACAGCACACCTGCCAACATATAGCTTTTCTTCAGCAGAGGTTGTTCCCACAGCTACACTATCATAAAACCACAGTGTAAAGTTCTCTGGATGACCTTCTGTGTGCTGCCTAATGAAATTCACGTAAAGTCGAGAGATATGCAGTTCACTTAAAACGACTTTCTTGCTGCATCTTTCTTATCTCGTAAACAGTCAGTCTGACAGCATGAACACACGCGGGAACAAATCAAGCTGTGGCGGCAGATAATCTCCCAGCGCATGATTTAAGGATCAGATTCATTAACAGACAGTGTTATTGCTTTTTCAAGACACAAACATGAGAGAACAAGCGTCGACACATTTAACGGCACTTTAATTCCAAAGAAATACAACATGTTTGACAAAAGGCCATTAGAGACCTCTGTTCGTCCTCCATGTAACAATTACTAAGAACATGGATTTCATGTCTTTTTTTATCCAAAATGTTTCACAAGTTTTTTTAATGAGTGAAGTGTCTCATTTCGCGTATCCTGCCCCAATCCATATGACAGGCTGGCTTATTGAGTGAGGACCATGTTCTGATATAATTATAGCTAGACTTTTGGATGTGTTTATTATTTCTGAACATTTTCTGAAGACCAAAAGTGTGATTTTCACTTTGGTCATAGCCTACAGTTTCATGCATGACCCTCAATCAGCTGTGTTCATCACCTGCAACTCAGCCTGACTGGACTTTGACTTTCAGCAGCTTTGAGCGTCGTTTTGTGTGCTAGCAGTGGCTAAAATATGCTTCAGATGCATTTCACCGAAAATGATCAGCATAATTTCCATAAGTCCACATCATTTGGGAATCACAACATACAACTGTAAACATTTATTGTTCACATTATATTTACACCCTTCTGTGCGTTGAAAATCCTCCATGACATTTCTCACCAAAGTCTACAAGGAAAACCTGCACCAAAGAAAAATCGAGACGACTGTAGGCTCCTGTTTTAAGGCTTTTCATACAGTGATGAAATCAGATGTATTTGGTGTGGACATAAATGCACTGTTTCATTTTGCACAAAGGCTGAATATTAACTCTGCAAAGTCTGAAATTGTTTAGAAAATTCAACAGAGCCTCACCTCTTGAGTTAGAAGGACACAAAATCAAAAAAGAAAAGAAATGAATTTTGATTCCTTGGGTAAAACACGCTGAAAACACAAAAACTAACCATATTTTAGAATATTTTGTTGTGAGTGTAGAAAGGCTGAAGAATAGGAACTGCACAAAATAAAGTTTTTCAAGGTATAATGAGAGAGGAAATGTCACCGTGTTAACAAAAAGTCTGAGAAACTGATGAATTTACATGCAAACGTAAACCAACTTGTTTGAAGAGTTTTCGTGAGCATCAGACACGTTTTAAGACGGTGAAATATTGTGGACAATCCTGTTCCAAATGAAACAGATTCAGATTCAACATTAAAACTCATATGATTGATTTTTTTTTGTTGTTGTTGTTTGTTTTGTTTTCAGGTTTTGCTAGTTTCTGGAATGAAAAAGGCCTCCCAACACCATCTGGAACCTGCTTCCTACATGAAAGAGGAGGAAAACAAAGACGCTGAACTCTTTGTTTTAAACTGCAATGCAACAAGGTGAGAAAACATGGCAAAACATGTGAAATGAACTGTAAAGTTACATCCAAATGTAGCACAAGATAAACACACAACCTTAGCAGACCATTATGACATTATATAAACATCAGGAGGAGGAGGAGGAGGGCAGAACGAAAACTGTCATCACTGCAGCAAATATGCAGTAAGACTGACAATATCAGCTCTGTCTCAAGTCTTTGATGCTGCAGGAAAATTTGACTTCTGCAATCAGACGTTAATGCAGACTGCAAACTGTCATGGACCACATTAATCATGAGTACACATACAACACGCTGCAGAGCAATGAAAGCCAGGACGCAAAATAAATCAGCCACAATCAGAAGCCATTTCTGCAACATGACAATGAAAGAGGAAAACATGTCTGTATGTCACATGCTGGCATCTGCACGGAGGCTGGAGTGTGGGGAAGATGAAATTATCGATTAAATCTGACTTTCATGAAATAATTTTCCATGAAGAAAGTTTTTAAATGATCATTAATTCCATCAGTCGCTAATGAACTGTGAACACATTAATTGGTCTTGAAAATACTTGACAGAATGTTTAATTATAACTGTTTAATGTGTGTTCTTGTCACTTTCATTTTGTATCATTAAATTAATTCATCAGTTTCACGTTTTTTTGGTTGCCTGGGCTTCTGTGATGAAAACACAACCCTTTGAGAGAAAAAAAAATGGACTTTATGAATATATTTTTAAGAAACTGGATTTTTATTTATAGCCAGACTTCAATACATGAATTAACTAGAACATTTAAAGTTAAGACTTTTTAATCCGTCCATTTGCTTCATTTAAATACAAAATTAAGCAATACTGTAATTACCTGCTGAAGCTATAATCATTTCAGTGGCGCAGTCCAGCTTCCACAGTCATTATGAGTCAAACCCAAACGTGAGGTCACGTAGACCCACAACATAGAAAAATAAATAGACACAGAGTCATTAAAATAGCAGGCCGCCATTTTCTGTTTGTTTAAACAGAGGGCTGTTAGTTAATAAGTTTACCACATTAATATCAGCGAGTGAGTCCTTCAGCATCTGCAACACAACTGAAGCCATAAACCTTCGAGCGCTGCACTCTGCTTTCAGTCCTCTTTATTCACACTGGAAAAAAATCACTGCTATCAAACCTTTTCCCACTTACTGAAAACGGTGCCAAAGATGCCAAGGGCCGCCCATCAATCACTGACAGCAATATGTCAGCAAACAACAACAAGGAGCAACAAAAATTTGATCAGTGAAAGTGAACGCCCAAAACCCTTCAGAGGGGTTCAACTCAGTGAGTTTGCAGATTATTACTTCTGGCTGAATTAACGACTTAAATAAACTCTCCTGAAGAGCCTCTGCGAGCTTTAAGCTTGATTTTAACAACGCAGCTGCACACTGCATCAGCAGCACGCGGCGCATTAAGGCAGACAGTAACTCTGCTGTGGACATGAAGGGGAGAGCCGTCACACACTGTAAGAGCACACTGAGCTCAAGAGCAACAATTAGGGAGTTTATTAATTCATCAGTTATCCCAGGCTGCCCAGCAGAAGCTGTTTACGCTCACCAACTGTGACAGGAATCTGTCCATTATCAGCATGTTAACCAATTATGGTTCTCAGATGCCCATTAAACTTTATTGAGGACCATAAACCACAAGTTGACTCGTGCAGGTCTATTATAAACACACAGGCAGAAATTACATCTATATACTCCTAATTTTCAACAGCAAGTAGATTTTTGGTGGGAACGTAATGCTGCCTGAAAGGTGCGATTCATCAGCATAATGAGAAAATAGGTTTTTAATGAATGGACTTGACAGGTCACAAAATGTTTGTATTTTAAATGTTTTCCCCAAAGTACCCACATGTCCTGTACCAACAAAAGCTTTATTATTACAGTTTATAGTTATGAATCAATACACACAGTATGTGGTTAAGGTCAAAGAAAGATCGAGGTCTTGGTTAGATATTGAAAAAGACAACATTGACTTGAGGCACAATAAACTTTTTTGAAATGTAACCAAAGCCATAACTTTTCCCCAACCTTAAACCTGCAACAACTGATTTTTTTTGGCCACCTGGGGGGAGCAGAAACTACCTGTAAACACTGACACGTTATCGTGTTTTTAAGTTGACGTAGCGAATTTTGTTCAGTGGACAGAAGCAACTTGGAGTCATGTTTGTGTCCACTGACGAGTTGTTTTCTCAGAGTCTGTTTTTTTAGCTCTGTTTTGGCTTCCTCCACACTGTAGAGCCGAGTGACGATCACCACTACCGTTCATGTACAAACAGTCATGTGATCAGTACAAAAATATTGATTATAGAATCTTCCACACAGGACGCAGGATGCTAACCCAAGTCTCCAGAGTCACAGTTAAAATAAAAAATGAGTAATTTTACACCAGGCTGCCTACTCAAAATAACATATACCAGGCCAGAATTACATTCCACTTAAAACGCATTTTGGCAAAAGAAATTGCTGGAATATGAATGTAATTTCCAGGAGACAGAGTTGACATTTAACTGACCACCATAATTCATCAAAAGGGAAAATTTCAGTATCAGCAGGGCGGAGCCACTGGACACGTAAGCAACCACCAGATCATTTCTGCATTGTTTTGTAGTGTCTTTGTGGTCATGTTGTTATCTTTGTAATCAGTTTATGTCTCTTTGTGGTCAAATCTTTGTCTCTTTGTGGTCAAATCTTTGTCTCTTTGTGGACGTTTTGCATCTCTTTGCAGTCTTTTGTGTGAGTGTGTTGCTATGCTTTACGGTCATTTTGTGTCTCTTTGTAGTAGTTTTGTGGCAGTTCGGGTCAGTTGGCGCCTTTGAAATTGTTCGCTGTCTCTTTGCGGTTGTTTTGCACTTCTTTCAATGACATTTTGCAGGTTAAGTCAAAGGGCCTAAGTCGGGGGCCCCGTGCTCGGTAGGCCTGTTCAGGTAATCTGATTACCAAACACTCTTTCTAACAAGCATTAACCAACTTCTATATTTGTGGTAATCAGTGACCTGCACCACTTGGCCTGAAACAACTGGCTCAGGAGGAGACACTCCCTGGGACTTTACAATGTGAATAAATTGGTGGTGACAATTCACAAAAGTAAAACAAACATATACAGTTTACACCCAAAAGGCAGACGTACTTGAATGCAACACTTGCCATGAAAAAAAAAAAAAAAATCAGTATGCTAAGAATATTCCAACAAGTCCAGGTTTGAAGAGTACTGCTGGGATGTTTCAGTGTTCCTCTCTGAGGCTGCTTGAGTGACAGGAACATACAGTAGTGATAGGGAACATTTCAAGTCTCTTTCATCTGGACGGGGACTCTGTACTTCCAGAGAATGTGAATGATTTCCACTGTTTTATTTCCTCTCTCTGTTCTGATCCATTTGTTATAACACTTTCCACCATTTGCAGCAATGTTTTGATTATACAGTGACGACACATTATGAAGCAGTCAGTCAGCTTACGATCTTCTTTTTTTTGTTTTTCTTTTCTTTTCTTCTCTTTTTTTTCTTTTTCTTACAGAGGGAACACAAGAAAGCCAGAAAATGTTGAGTATTGCCATCCACCAACGAGGTTTCCCTTCTCCAGCTTCAGGTAGACTTTGTCCTCTTTTTCCAGATACAGCAGAACTCCATTAGTGGCAGCTTCGCGGGTCACATCTTTGTCACCCGCAAAGGCAGAGATTACGGGTTTCCCATTCAACATCAAGTTCACCTGGACGACAGAAATGAGGATTAGTGACGTTTTGGCGCAGTTTGTTTTGTATTTGTAGAGAAGAAAATCCAACAGTCAATGTTTCAATCAAAAGACCAGTAAGTTCACATTAAGGGACCGTATGTTAATTGTTAAAATGGAAGGTTGTGTCTTTTTTCTTTGTGCTGAAGGGAGGCTAGCAGGACTTTTTGGAAGCACAGGGGAGATTTTTCTCATCCTAGATTTCTGCTTCATATCAACAACCAGGACAATAATAAGCTTTTCTTTATACAGCCCATTTCAAAGCAATGTTACAATATGTTTTAATGAACTTAAAATTTAGGCAAGAAGGTTATTAAATGAGTCAAACTACTTAAATTCTCTATGTACACAGAGAGCAGCTGTCTTTTGTAACAGATTTGTACTTTATGTATCGAGGTTAAATGTTACGGTTGAGGTACCGCCTTAAAATCTTGGCCTCTTGTAGTTATTAAAGTCAGTTGAGTTGTGCCAGTGCTGTTGCATTATGTTGAGATACTGAGGGGAAGATTTTTGAGCTTTTTTTTTCTCCAATTAAAATATTAATAACACTGAGGAGGGTTTTCCTTTTTCAAAAACAGCAAATAACCCGCCCATACAGTCCCATCCCAAATGCTAAAACAGGTTTACAACTGAATCAACTGCACAGTCCTGTGGAACAGAGAAAAAGAAAACGATACCTGTATGGTTTGGCTCTGGTACACTTTAATGACATGGAAGTTAAAGCTGTAGATTCCTTTTCTTGGGGACAAAAAAACTGATTCAAATGTGAAGTAGTTTCCTATATTCACAAGAACCTGCGAGAGAGGAAGGAAAGAAAAAAAACCACATTGTGACAAAGGTGTTTATATAGCCAGCATTCAACAAAGGCTTCCATTTCAATGGGGCTTTGGGATTAAATATATAAATATTAAATCAGCAGTGCACACAGGACTCATTGCATTGTCGCTGCCAGGCTCGCTCCTGCGCCGACACAAACTGAGCGCGACACACTTCAAAATATATTTACCCTAATTCATTTCCTCTCAGTGGACCTGAACTCAGCATTTAAATTTCTTTCTCCACATGAAACCAGAATTTAATCTCATCAGCCACTTTTACAGACAAATTCCTCTTTGGGACAAAGACTGGATTTTTCTTCCACACTTTCCACTGATGAGCCAGAAAAAGAATCAAAGGCCTTTTTGCTTCTGATTATTTAAGTGCAGAATAACCCGGTGGATATTGTTGCGTGCTGAGGAATACATTTCTCTTACTTCTGCTTGATAGAAAGGATCCACTCTGAATACGTCAGTCAGCACAGCACTTGAGGCTGTCTCTGAGTGTCACTTGAAGGTACTAAGCACCTGCAGTCACATTAGACGCACAGTATTTACGTTAGCACAGAAAATCAACCTCCCCGGGTCATGACCGAAGCCCCTCTCGGTGCCTGCAGAGTCTCAATCACTTGAATCCCACCTGTTAAAGACATCGCTGCAGCCTCAGCCAGGACCCGTGACAGAGGTGGCTTTCATAGCAACGGCATGCATACGGCCCACAGCAATCATATCAGCTGCAGTGTGTTGTGACAGCAAAAGATCACGTTATGCAATTGAAATGAGAGGGCAGAGGATCAGCTGAGCGGCGCTGCTGTTGCACACACCTCACGCTGCCCACCGCTGTATGACTAATCACATTCCTGTTTGTGTTGGCGCCCGATTTGTTTGGGTGTGCAGCTGTGTGAAGGTGAGGGTGTGCGATTGCGCGTGTGCGACTGCGCGTGCTTGGGGGGTAGCCGGAGGCAAAGTGATGAATGCGCGTGCAGGCTCCGCAGGATGCTCGCCTCTCAAACATAATCCGGTCACTTCCAAACCTGCTCAGAATCCTCATGACCAAACGCAGCAGGCCTCAAACTAAACTCTGGCGCGCAGCCACACTCAACTGACACTTTAATGTTCT
The DNA here is from genome assembly GCF_020382885.2 of Scatophagus argus. Lineage (NCBI taxonomy): Eukaryota > Metazoa > Chordata > Actinopteri > Scatophagidae > Scatophagus > Scatophagus argus. Next base: position 3,727,302 of record NC_058500.1, read on the forward strand.
GCAGCACAAATAAAAACTGAGCTAAAAAAACTGAAAGTGACCAGAGGACTGTCCGGTTTGACAGACAGGAAATCAGTGACGCAAAGTGCTACTGAAAGCGAACCGAACCACCTTTTTGACACGAGTATAGTTCATAAAAATGGTCTTAACCTGGTCGAAGTATATTATTCTGGTTTTGTTGCTCATCTCCGACGGCTCGTGGTTGTTGCTCCGGACTGCAGAGAAAGCCACCTTGGAGTTGGCGGCGCGCACTGAGATGCCGAGCGGAGAGGACGAAGCCTTCCAGTCCGTGGTCGGGTTAGAGTCGCACACCACGAGGCATTTTCCCTCCAGGACAATAGGCTCCGTGTCATTCTGAGCTCTCGTCACCTCAGAGAACACAGTCCAGCTGAGCATCAGTATGAAGGAGTTCACCATGGCTGTCTCGCACTGTGACAGCTGTGGCAGCGCCGATTCGAAAAGAGAGACCGTCTCCTGCACCACACAAGTTTCCGAGTCCTCCCGCTGGTCCCCCTCGCCGCAGACGCGTCTGACGCTGTGAGATTCTCTTACTGGATCCAGAGATGTGCCATGTCCGAGTGAGACACCAGCAACAAAGAATCCGTGTTAACTCTAAACCGTCTTGTGCAAACAACCGGGAAACGCAGAGATCACCGACTGTTGTCCACGCGTCTCATTTTCAGCTCATTCAAAGCTGGTGGATGAGACAAAAGTAGACCATGTGAACTGTTTCAGAGAAAAGTGGTCCTGTCTGAGAGGCGAATCAGTCGAGAAATCGTCCATAGCCCCCACTCCCACTCCGTGTAACGCGTCTGACAGCAGCTGTTCCCCGCAGTGAAGTGCTGCGTGTGTGCGCGCCCAGCCATCCACTTTACGCACACACACATGTGGTAGAAGTTCATTAACTGGCCCTGCGTAATTTGACAAATATTAGCTTATATTCCTCTAATTCTCTGGAAAATCTCTTGGAACTTAAATACACATTCATTAACTGGCTGTGTTAATGATACAGTGATATACAGTCCTAGCTGTCTTCTTGTTGGATCGAGGAGCAAATACATAAAATAATTATCTCCAAACATATTTCTGGTGACTTTCCAGTTTTTAAGGGCTGTGATGTAGGAGAATAAAACTGAAAATGCCCCCAGAGCACTGTTTTTCTTGTGCTGCGAGAGCTCCCTGTCCACTGTGGCTGGAGGTGTCACAGTAATGCGGTGACTCATCTTAATTTCTTTGCACAGGTGGGCTGAAAGTCTTTCAGGCTTGACTTCCACAGAAGTTAGTGACGGGACCTTTAGTCTTTCTTGGTTATCTTGGTGACAAAATCCCTGAATTCATTCATGGCAAAAACTCACCAAAGATGTTGCCTGCAGATTCATTTACCAAACCCAGCAGTGGGCAATCTGACAGTTTTAGGTTGTGATTATGAATCGTGACTGCAGTTAAAATGATTGTAATATTATCTTCCAACCACATCATCCACTCCTAATCTCACCTCTTATTTCTCTGATGATCTGTAATAAAAATCTGGTGTGGTCAGGTTTCACTCTAACTGGAAACAGGATCTTGGCTTTGATGCATTTATGGCTCAGCATCAACCGCCGTGAGATGCACCTGTCGGTCGCCTCATGCTGCATTAAATCAACAAGTCACCCAAAGTGTCCTGCCAGAGTATTGACAAGAGATTAGGGCTGTGAGCACATCACCTCTGTCCTTGTGTTACTACAGGCTCCCCATAAAGCAGCAGATCAATTTTAACGTCCTTCCCCTGACTTACAAAGTGCTACATGAACTGGCACGAATCGGTTTTTAACCCAAAGGAGACTCAAAACCAGCAGCACAGAGCCTGAAAGTAAAGCAAAGAGATCACAATCACGCATGTCTAGGTCATTCACAGGTGAGTTTAAAAAAAATCTAGCCATATGTTTAATATAATAATGTGCAGATCTTGCAGTTTTGAAGATAAACTACAGAACGAAAACTCTGAAGTTCAAATATGCAGGGGAGGGCAAACGTTTTTACATGCTGCTTAAATGATGAACGGGAACATTAGAATAAAATAGACAGAGCTCAGAAACTTTGTTTTAAGTGTTTTTGTGCTTTGTGCTCTTAAACTAATATAATCCTGAAAACCACATTTGGAGTTGGGGATTCATTTGCTTTCTCATTAAATCCATGCTCATGAAAGCAGCCTTTTGATCTTTGTGGTTGAACAACAACAGATCATTAGGTTACACTGCTGCAAGTGATAAAATGGTAGAATTTTAATCAGTCAACAACCTAATGGATCTGACATAAAATCTGCCTGCGCCACCACACGATGCGCTGAAAAGAGCTTCGCATGTAAATGTCGAGTGTACAGCTTGTCATCAACGGATTTCAGGACGTCTGCATGTCAGTAAAATCAGAGTAATGAGAGTTAATGCCAGGTCGGTTCAGCGGGATTTTAAAACCCAAGAGGACGCCGTCACACGATCTGTCTGTCAATATCTAACACCCAACATTTAAAATCTAAGTAAAAAAAAAAGAATAAAATATTTGCTGTTTGAATTGGAATATGTTTAGATTCTTAAATGCAAATGCACAAAGCTGACTTCACTTTTAAAATACAAATGTGTTGTTTTGATAATCAGTCCATCTCTACATGGAAGACAGTCTGAGGATATCACAACCTGAATAGCTGCCATTTTGTGAGATCTGTGTCATCACCCAGCTCTGACAAATGGTTTCATGCCTAATGTTGTGCATGTCAATATGTTTCCATGGCAATAGAGTTTTTCAGTGCTGAGAGGCAATGGCTTTTATTGTGCCAAGAAACTCTGGGAAATGTTGCAAGAAAAGAACGTTTCTTTTTTCATTTTTGTTTGAAGAGGACTGACCCCCGTAACCGACTTCAGGCCCTTCACACACTGACGTGACACCTGAGGTGATTTGATTAGCAAAATAAGCCTGAAAAATGAGCTTCAGGATAAACTGCATCTTCTGCAGGTGCATAATTCTGACTGGCTGACTGACTGCCTGCCTGCCACTATATATATATAGACAAAAGTATGGGGACACCTGACCAGTACACCAACGGGGACTTTATTGACATCTCATTGTAAACACACAGACAGCTTTGCAGCTCTAACAGCTTCCACTCTTCTGTGAAGGCTTTCCACAACATGTTGGAGTGTTTCTGTGGGAATTTGTGCCCATTCATGCAGTAGAGCATTTGTGAGGTCACACACTGATGTTGGACCAAAAGGCCTGGCTCACAATCTCCTTCCCCAAACTGTTGGCACAAAGTTGGAAGCATAGCATTGTCCAAAATGTCTTGGTATGCTGAAGCATTAAGATTTCCCTTCACTGGAAGTCAGGGGCCGAGTCCAAACTCTGAGAAACAGCTCCATAGTCAGTGAGTATTTCACTTTAGCATATGACAATCAAAAACTTGAATTTGAAGCATCTAAACAACTACAACATTCCAACTTTTGATTGCTTGCTGGAGACATACGATAAAAACGGGACCTCTGAGGTCAAGAGACTCGTGTGGCCTTCGTCTCATTCACTGTAACTTGTTATTTTCACTGAAGAATTATCTCAGGGTGCAAATGCAGTGCAAAAACTCCCATGTTAGGTACAGCAGCAGGCTTTGTGTTTCAGGAGGGCCTTGTTGTTGTCGTTGTGACTCGTCCTGTGGAACACACACACACCTCACATGTCCCAGTGTCAGACATGAAGTTCAGTCCAAATCTGTATGTGCATGTGTGTGTGCAGCAGTCTATATGTTGCTTCCAAATCCACCTTCCAGGTGAGACAATCACTATTAAAAAAATATATATATATATGAATCACATTCATTTTTTACCTGTTTCATCCAGAAATTATTTCCCTTCAAAACACAGTCTATAGGGACTTGGATCGTTTTATCATCTGACAAAATAAAAAGAAAGAAAGAAATCAGACCCATCACAGGGTCTTGATAAAAAGAACAATTCTCTAAAGAATTTAATTAGCAGTCAAAAGGAGAGTATGTAGTCTGCACATAACACACTGATCATGTCGGACAGTCCTGTCGCACATAATGAGCTGCTTTGGTAAGCTCCAAAAAGGAGCGGGTTCATTATAACGCAGTCATTGTATATACTTTTACACTAATTAAGCTAAATCCAAAGTAGTGCAGGGGACACTTTTCAATGCAATAAAATAGGCCAGAGACAGTCAGAGACACGAGCTGACAGTCACAGTTCTTCAAGGTGATATTTGAACATGTTTTCTGAGTTTGAATCAGTAATTTAGCAGATTTGTCAAGAGCTGCTGATTTAAACTGACGAGAGACGCGTTTTGTGCTTTATGTTGATGGCACAGTGTAATGGCGTTACAGTAATGACACCACATGTGTTTAGACTGGTACCATATAAACCTCACTTTCTCTGTACAATTCTGTCTGCCGAATTTGAGGCTGATGAATTTAAATCCCATAATCAGTCTTCATTTGGCTCGGCCAGTCTCCACTAAATCACTCACCGGCTAGCTGCAGACCTTGTTGTGGGCAGACAGTGTGGGCTAACAGAGCTTTTTGTGCTGAAAACAGGCATCTGCTGCTAATAATAATTTCAATATATGAGTTAAAATATTTTTCTTTGAAGACCTCTTGACTTGTCACAGTAAGAAAGGAACAGGTGTACAACATAAAATGAACGAATCCCATTTAGCTGTTTTGGTTTCAAGATGTTGTTTTGCAGCCGTGTTGCAGCTGCCAGCTGAGGAGATCTAGTGGAACAGTCTAAACTTTCTGGTAAGTTTGAGTCATATACACATCAAAATATGCAGACATTGGGTCCAGGTTTGGAAATAATGGAATGCCCCTTTAATGTTAGTAACTCCTGAGTGTTTTCTAAGATAGAGTAAGCCTTTATTGGCCCCAAGAGGGATGAAAAACCTGTGATGTCAGTGTTCACCACATGAAACCAGGAGGGTTGGTTGGAGAACTTGGCAGGCGATAACAGTATGAAGATATAAACAGAGGCAGAGGAGGAATTCAAAGTAGCTTTCCCACATAAAAAAAACAAACAAACACACAAGCAGGAATGCAGCATTTTAGATCTCCACCAAATACTACAAACATGAAGCTTTGTTTTCAGCTGAAAACGTGTTGCCAAATTTTGCTCTCACAGTGGGATTAACAATGAATAATAACATGTTCATAACAACAGCTTCCTGCTATGGGACACATACAGTAAGTGTCTTGCTTAAAGCCAAGGAGCTCACACCATCCTTGCAGAGTTGAGTGAGAAAGTGTCATAATGTATGAGTTACAAAAGCTCTCATAGCTTTGAAAAGTCACACCAAGTAGAGCCAAACTTCAGACAAACCCGAACATGGTGAGAAAAGAGAAATTAAATGTCTGTAACCTTTCTTTTTTACACAGACTTCGGAAAAACCCAGTAATGACGAGGAGAACCAAAAAGAGAAAAGTCATGTACAACAGAGCCCGTACACACTGAGATTTAATCCTCATTATTATTAGGTATTAGGAAAAAATGAGTAGCACTTCAGATTGGGGCGTGTAAAAAGGCGACGGTAAATGCATAACTATTATATATTTATCTTTGTCTTGTTAAAAGTGAAACTATTTCCAAACTAAAAGAGAAAACGGAAACCCATAACTTCCTGGAGGGACTTTTGGAGTTGATTTTGTGTTCATGCTTGGTATCAGGTCACTTATCTCTTTTTAATTTCAAAAGCGGTACAGAAGCACTACATCAGTAATAAAAAGCCTTAATGATCCATCTGGCTACAATTTTGACAATTGGGAATGTAAAAGATAAAGCTCTGTGAAAGGAAACATTTAATGAAATAGTTTTGCATGTTTCCTGCTAATGAATCACCGGTTTCTGCAGATGCAAAGTTTTAATTAAAAACTGTGATCTTTCTCTTTCTCAAGAACACGTGGAGCTCGTCCTGCACAGTGTGGCTCTGCTTCATTATACCACCACGGTTCACAGTTACAGCTACAAATACTGTTTTTGCTGTTAACTGATTAAAATATCAGGCGCACAGTAACACATGAATCAGTTCTCACCGCTGCTGAAGATAACTTTCAGTCATCTGAAAGGGGGAGTTTGTTGCTTCTCATCATCCATCATCGCCACAGTGCAGATGTGGTCCTTAATGAGAGGTGGCCTTGGAGCTCCACCTGGAGAGCTGGGGATGGGAAGTGTCTCCGGCCGCAGCACGACGGCGGCAGGTTCACGACCTAATCACACACCCAAAGTACACGGACCTCCTATGAAGTGCCGCCTGTTGTGTCCCTCCGCCGCCTCAGGACCGTGAGTATCAGCAGCACACTTCAACATCCGAGTGTTTCTCACAGCCGAGAGCTTTTAGATCCTTCGTTACTGATCCGCCTCGAAGCAAATGTTCAGTAAATGTGAAGTCACCCCAAATCAAGCCGACGTCTGACACGGAACAACGTGACAGAGATCAGTTTTATATTCACACAAATGATTTCCAACTGTTCATCCAGGTAGATCAGCATCACTGTACACTTCATACTGTATGTTTTACAATGAATCACATGCAAAGTCCATTAAAATAAAATATCTGTACAACACACAAAGGAGAAATGCACATAGTTACAACAATATTTAGATCCATGCAGTACTTTCTTTAACATCAAATACAGCAAAGTTATATCAAAGTTATATCTCATATTTTTTGTGTCTTAATGTGTCTGAACTAAGAAGATGGGATCTGTTTGGTTTAATGAGCATGCCTGCAGTCACAGTGGCTACAGATAAAGTACTTCACACAGTATAACTCATAGAATTTCAGCGTGGGCTCTCTTGAAGTCGTGGACGAACTGACAGATCAGCCCAAAGAGCTCCTGAGAGTCTTGATCTGCTGGCTCTCCGAATTTAACCTTGACAAAAGAAACACAGGATGAGCTGCTTGGAAGTTAAAAACTTTAACCCGACAGCGACCTCAGAGCTTATAAAACACATTTTACAATTAACAGCTGCAGTCACTTTCATTAGTGACCTCGTGCCTAAGTCATGGATATTTTCCTTAACAGGGGTCTTATGATATAATTACCTCATATGCTTCCTCAGCATGCAGCCCATTCCTTGAGTGTACTTATACAATGCGGTAGACATGCACTGCTGAATTAATACTTATACACAGGTGGGTAAGGGTCACGGGCACAAAAATAACTATGATTCTCAAGTCAAACTTTATCAGAAAGGGTCACAGAGTTAACTGTTCTAATTGGCTTATTGTATGCTGTTGACTGTGCAGGCTGAAGTTGCTGCTGCTGCTCTCCTCATTTTCTTTACTTCTTATGATGTCGAACGGATCTTAAAATGACATTCAGTGCAGTACTTCTTTATTAAGTATATGTGGTTTTTGAAATATCTTAATGTTCCAGAAACTGCTTCCCACCAGAAACACACAGAGAGGATGTGCTCGCTATATCAACCATCCATCAGCACCTCACAACAAATGACATTTAATGAGTTAATAAGTGAGGTTTAGAGACGCTGGTAGGAGGATTTTGTTATTACTGGACAGAATGCTGTTTCCGGCCTTCATGCTAAGCTAGGCTAACCGGGTGCTGGCTGTGGCTTTGTATTTACCATCCAGATGTGAGACTGGTATAAATCATCTCATCTAGCTGACAGCATGGAAGCAAATAATCTTAGTTTCCCAAATGTCAAGTTCTTCTATGGCCAGAACACCTAGTTTCACTTGGTTTGGGCAGATCAGAGTTTTCTGGTGGAGAACTAAACAACTACAGTTTCCAGGTTTCAGTTTCAAGTTTGTCACATATTTCAGCATGGAGAAATTTAAACTCAAAATTACTTATTAAACAGCAGTCAGTTTGTAGGTGTCACTGAAAAGTGTCGCAAATGAATCACCATGAATACATATAGAGCTTAATTAATTATAATTTATCATTAAAACAGTATGTAGTAACACTGGCAGAGTAATGCCTGAACTGCCTGCAAAAAGTGTCTTTTAAAAGCTCAAAATGTAATTGCTGGCAGTAAGTATGTTGTCTATTAATACGTTTTCCTGAAAGCTTTACGCAGCTGTAAGATGCCCATTTCTCCAAAACACCCTGATAGTAAGAGGGGGATGTCGAGTCATTATTATCACCTGTTCTCTCCATGCATCAGATGTGTAAATTAGGCTATTTGCATACCTTTCCCCCTATATTTTGCACAATCTGTCAGGAATATTACTTATTAGCTGAGGTAGAAGAGTTTTGTCAACACAATCCTTTGCATATTCTCTTGGCTGACCTGCCGTGTTGTTTTCTGTGCACGCTAAATATTTGCATACATTTTTTTTTTTTTTTTTTTTTTTTTTTACAAAAGCATGCTTCGCACAATAAAGTCAACAAATCTATAGCCACACTTCAGAATAGCTTTAAGAGAATAAAGGGAGCGCCTGTTTTGTGAATCAAAGTGGTTCACTTTAACGAGTGAGGATAAGAAGGATAATGAGATCCACTGCTGGTTGCCTTGGGTGCTTGTGTATCGTAGCGTGGTGGTAAGATCTGAAGCTCCTTCATCCGCTCGGCGGCCTCAGAAAAGAATAACTGGCACAAGAAATCCACCTTGTAGAAGCTATATACACTATATAGACAAAAGTATTTGGACACATGACCATTACACCAATAGGGACTTTAGTGACAGCTTTGCAGCTGTAGTTGAAGTGCTAGAAGCCTTTTGGATGAGAGTTGAAATGTCTTCGGCAACCTAAAGAGGAAAGGCTGCTTTCACTTCTAGTACTCCAACTACCTCTATCCAGATGACTGAGAAGCTAGATCGACAAAAGGTTCTTCCCCAAACTGTTGCCACAAAGCTGGAAGCATAGCATTGTCCAAAATGTCTTGGTGCGCTGAAGCATTAAGATTTCCCTTCACAGGAAGTCAGGGGCCGAGTCCAAACCCCTGAGAAACAACCCCGTCCCCATACCACACCTGAATTCAATAATAAAGAGGCACATGTCCCAATACTTTTGTCTATATAGTGTGTTTCAAATGCGTAAATCAGAGTTTATACATAATATATGTAGTAAACACTAACATGTTCTTTTCACCCAGCAGAAGCATCTTGTGTCCATTTTAATCTGCAGATTTGAGCTCTTTGCTTGAAGAAGCACCTTATCTGCAGTCACTGAGGTGGAAACCATTTGGTTATGTTTTAAAGATATGAGAAGCTGCTGAGGTGACATGGCTGCCAGCTTTTCGTGTTGTGACAAGGCAACGCAACATGTCAGACTTTTGGAAAATATATAAAACTGTCAGAAATTAGAAAGGATGCATTACAGCAAAGCATGTTAAATTAACATCTCCTTCTACGAGATACTTTTTAAAATTATGCCTCCACATTAACAACTACAAAAAAAACAAAAAAACAATAGACTTCCAAAACCAAATGCCAAAAAATTAATGAGCTCCTTCTATGTTTAATAAATTTGCATGTTGGTTATTCAAGGGCATCATTATGAATTCTCTTCCCTGTGACGAGATGTGACTAAATGTGACGCCTTTTCCCCAGCCTGCTTCTCTGCACAGCACAGTCAGTCTCAATCATTTTCTCCAGCGCCCCCAGAAAGGGTTTATTGTTTCACCACACAATATTAGAACTGGATCCGCATGCGGTGAAATCGGTGGAGGGGGAGGGGGGGGGACGCAGGTGGTGCTGGGAACTAAGGATTGGGCTGTATCCGTCTTCAAATGCCACTGGTTTGATTTGGATCAGTGATGCTTGATGGCACTGAAGACGACACAGAATGGACTGACGGGGATGTTGAAAAAGTATATTTTGAAACTTAATTGCAAAAGATAAGAAAAAATATATTTTTAAAAACTGTCCAGATGCCACAGGTCCAACCCTGATTTAAATATGCAGGGATAATTCCTGGTTATTAAAAACAACTCCTGGCCTAAGGAGGACACTTGTTAAAGGTCAAATTATTAAACTTTAAAAGGCCACAGCCGCTACACCACCAGGCCTTTTTCAATAATATTTAGGGAAGTAATTTATGTTAAGAAAAAAAAATAATAATATGGATATCTTGAAGGCTTGACGCTGTTTGATGTCAAATATGGAGCTGGTAAAGCCGGAGAACCAGCAAGAGTAGCTTGATTTTGACAGCATTCAGGAGTACTACTTCCAGTTGGGAGGTAACTGGATGTTTATCAAGCTCTCTTTAGTCTTATAAATACACAAATAAACCGCTCTAGCATGTCAGCATTGGGAAACGGTGGCTGCACTTACTCTTCCACTCTTTCTCTAGCTCGCTAATATGTTTAGAGTTATATCCGCCCAGCCTTGACTTCAGTCATGCTCAGTGAGGGCAGCTGTGTTGGCAGATATGTAGGTTTCTTTGAACATTAAATATACCAAATAAAATGATGGATGGGCTTATTATATGCATGTTACATCCACAGATACCAGTTTTTTGTTTTTTATTTGTCAGAGCATATTTACATTTAAGAGAATGAAAAATGCCTCTAAAATACATTACCAAGACGCCGATAAAGAGAGTTGAAGGTGCTCTTGTTTGTGAAAATGGCACTTGAGTATCAGAAGGACGTCCTTATTTTACAGCACGTTGGCCAGGTGCTGTAAACCAACCCCCCCAAACCCACCCCACCTCCACCCCCACTCCCCTTCACTTACTCGTGTGCAAGTTGTGGAAAAAAGTTTGCAGTGCACAGGAATCTAATTGTGGGCTTAATATAACACAATTCTCCACGAGGTCTATAGCTCACAGCTCACACTATAATATCTCAGAGCTCAGACATAGTGGGAAGGGTAAGTGGACTCTCTATGATGATGGATTGTCCATGGAGATATGGGGAGGGTGAGAAAATAGGCACTACTTTTGTATTGATTGTTTTTGGTGGGAGCTCCATAAAAAAGAAAGACATAGCACCTGTTAAGATGTCAAAAGTAGGCTTGAGCTCTATAAACCTAATCTAACCAAGTTAGTGAACAAAGAAAATGACCCCCCGCATCAGAGACAATGTGATAAAAGAATACACAGGGATCGGTACCTCCTCTAAATCCGATGATATGTGTGGAATCTTCTTTATGAGAAATCTGACATTGAGACAAACGCTTAAAGGCGAGTGCAGATCTCACACAGAATATCATCATTTTTGGTGTCAGTGGAGTCCAGTCAGCATTGGAGAGAACCAAATCCCAAGTGCCAACATGAATGCACTGTAACATTGCACCAGTGTATTTACATTCAAATGCGAAAAAGTTACAGATGGCTTCCACAAAGCAATCAACCACAAGTGTCCTTTTGGGCTAAAATGTTGCTTTTAAAACCTTATCAGAAACCCATCAGGGTGCTCTTACAGCCATACTCATTTTTAATCGTGTGTGGACCGTTCATCGATGTGACACGTTAACGGTCAGGATGAGCTCACAGTCCCACACAGGAGACAGCAGATAAAGTTCACTAATCCTGAGAGGAGCGATCCAAAGGAGTGAGTAAAGCATTTTTAAAAGCTGCAAAGCAGTGGCACTTGGTGTTAAATGATGTGGAGATCACCATGCACTGCGTCCTTGTGTTGGCCCTAAAGGACACCTCGCGAAAAAGCAGCAACCTTGGGGATTTTTTTTCCTTTGAAATATATGTACTCTCCCAGCATAGTGTGGGGAGATACAGTGACAAATACTTGAAGAGGGCCGTCTACACGCTACTGGGATGGAGGGCAATCCATCTCTGAGGCTGTTCAGAAGACATATTGAAATAATAACTCAAGGATTACCAGTATGACAGAGTAGAGTTTCTTCATCTCCTCACACGTCTTCGTCAATGCCGAGAGATCCGTGTTGTATTTCTCAATTGCCATCTGGGGAGCAGGGAAAAGCACAAGGGACCCCTGGTGAGCTTGTTCATTCATTCAGGCGATCATTGCTCAGGCTTTACTGTTACCTCTCAGAAGTTACACTTTTAACGCTGAGCTGAAAGCCAAATAAAGACAGCATGGAAAGTTTTGATATTTCTCATCAAGCAATCATATCAGGGCCTCCTGGAATCTAAACAGTTACTATAAAATCGAGCTGCTTTGTCATGTTTCATGAAGTCCATGAAATAATTTAAAGGAGCAGTTTGACATTTGAGAACCAAGTTAGGTAAAAGATGTTAAAAAATGAATTTAATAATAATAAGGGTGATTTTTGCTCCTGCATTCACCGTGTTTACGTCGTTCTCGCTCAGACTAGAAACAACAGTTTTTAGTGGCCACAGAGACGACGGATGTTCAGTCGTTTGCGGTCTGAAACTCCACTGCTGGATGCCACTAAATCCTGCACACTTTAACATTTCAGCAGATCTGCATCATGAAAAGTCAGGCTCCTGTCTGCACTGCAACAGATGATGAGCTTCTGAATTATTTTTTATACTAAAGAAATCTTAAGTCATCAATAAACTGCTCCCTCCCCCCCCCAATCATTTTAAGTGCATCTGTGGGGATTTACACTTAATGGACATTTGCACTCCTGTCACTATGGCGAGATTGTGCTGTCAGTGTGCGTGAGGCTTGTAAAAATATTAAGTCAGTGAAGGAATGGGTCAGTGGTGGGAGGTGGTACAAAATATCCAGGTAGCATTTGTTCCCCTCGTTGTGTTACGGCTCCATAAAAGGCATCAATGTGCCCATAAAATAAAAGACGAAGACCACTGACTGACAGCAGCAAAGCAGAGAGGGAACAGTTCATTTGAGCAAGAAATAAATGATTGGAATCAATACTGCATTTGTTTACAAGAACAGACACTGGACCTTTAAATGAGCGTGTAAATAAATAATAAACACGAGATTTACTGCTTCACCTTCAGGTCTTTGAAGAAGTTTGGGTGTTGAACTCCAGCATTTTTCTTCTTGGAAGTTTTTCTATACTGAATGAGTTTCTGCAGTTCATTCTTCAGGACTGAACACACACACACACACACACACACACACACTTTGGTTACCATCCATCACGTCTGACCACTGGAGCAAATAGCTGCTTTAAATCACATGCTGTCTCCTGCGTGATCCTGTGATGTGTCGTATTTGTGCTCGTGGCAACTGTTTGTAAGTCGTCATCCATACAGACAATTTATTGGACTGAGCCGCTATGTTCCCTCGACAACGAGATCACTGTGTTTCGACAACGTATACTGAAACTACAATTACAGGAAGATCTAGTGAATGTTACTATCCCGGTCCCTCACAAAGGACTTACACTGGCACAAACAGGAGGGTCAGCATTACGGTGATCTCAGCAAACTGACTCTTTGGACACAGTAGTAAAATGTGATCTACTCACCATCTACTTCTGCGGTCAGGCCTTTGATGGAAGCTATCCAAAAGAGAAACCAGTGACACACACACTTTCACTTAACAGACCTCAGATTAAAAGTACCACACAGATTTTTTTTCAGCTTTGATCAAATCTTGATTAGCAAATACCTCCCGGGACAGTTTCAAATTCTGCCAGCTCCTGGGTAAAAGTGGCCGAGCACGGCTCATGCAACATGATCTGCTCCACAAGGGCATGAAGCAAGGTGAACTTCCTGTCCCTCCCGCGGAGCTGAGAGAGCTGGGGATGGAGAAAACACAGAGTGAAGAGAAAAGGGCACTAACCTCTGGTCCCCTGACACACAGCACAAGGACTCAAAGGAAACAAGGTGTGTGTGCATTGCACTGGCTACACTCGTGTGTGTGTGTGTGTGTGTGTGTGGCTTCTTCACTGAAGGCCAGTTAATAGGACAGCAATGCATGGATTCTGCTTTACCTTGCAGTTTTTATACTTGAAATAACTTTGCTGTGAGTGCTAACACCAGCGTAACCTCACATATCAGTAAATGTGAAACAGTTTGTAAATTCTGTGTGCATTTTAACCGTACTGTACCGTACTCGAGTACAATTTGAGCTGTACTTCTACTCCACTACATGTCAGAATCAAATTTTGTTCTTTTTATTTTTTATAACTTTGGAGAGTCAGATTATTAATACAAAATGTTTTTTAACTCCTGAAATAGGGCATTCTGCAAAATGAGCACCTTTAATTCTATTATGTTGTTAATACTTGTGTACTTTTACTTAAGTAAGATCTGGAATGCAGGACTCGGAGTGTAACGCAATATTTTTACACTATAGTATTTGTATTTGACTGAAGTAAAATTTCAGAATACTTCTTCCATTAATGTGTTTATGTAATTTACTTATGTTTAACTATTACTCATACTTACTGGCAGCAGCAAGGGTACCATCAGTGACTTTGCTTTTACAGATTTGTATAAAATGTCAATTATCACTCTGCAGTTCAGGCCAAGTTGCACCTCATGCTGCCATATAATTGAAATGCAAGAGGAAGCTCTCTAATGCTGTGATAGGCACTCGTGTTCTCTTTCTAGGTTATGTTGTTTACCAACTTAAGGCCCAGTCCGGCCCCCGAGGACTAGCTATATATATATATACAAGACATGCAGCAAGTATTGATGCTCAGTAAAAAGTAAAAAGCAAGAAAAAGATCTGAGATAAACTCAATACATTTTTCTTGGAAGCCGTTGGTCATTAATTTGATGAGAGTCTGTCTCAAGCAGCCGCAGTTTACTATTCTCAATTAGACCTGGAAACGCCTCTGAGGGAACACAAGGCCTCGGCTTCATTAAATTGAGCAGAGGACGTTTTGCTTCTGTGCCGAGAGCGCTGCCCCTTAAACCTTCCCAGAAGAGGGACTCGCACACAAAGCGTGGTTCAAACTTAATCTGGAGAAAGGAAGAAAAGACTCTCGCAGGCAGTTCAAACAGAACAACTACTGAACCTTCATGGAAACAGTTTGATATTTTGGGAAACGCATTTAACCCCTGGCTCGTTCAGAGTCCGATGAGATGACTGACACGACTCTCACATCAGAACAGTAAAATATGAAACTACAGCCAGCATCCGGTTTTCGGAAACCGGGTGAAGCAGCTAGCCTGACTCTGTCCAAAAGTAACCGAATCCACCAACCAGCACCTCTTTTATATTTGTAATATATAATTTATATTTCTGAGTCTGGTTTCATAATCATCAATTACAGATACAGACTAAACAAAGAGAACAGGCTTCTCATCTACCTCATCTAAAGAAAGTGTATTTCCCACAAGTTCAAACTTTTCCTTTACATAAAAGACGGATCAGATCAAACAGACGGATCCACTGACTGACGGCGGCTCAAGAGATTCACCCACGAGTGGTCACACGTTGTGCAAAGTTTGATTTCTCCCACGACGGCAGACTGTGGCACAATCACACACCTGTCGGGAGGAGTGTGTCAAACACCTGAGTGAACCTGAGAGACCGCCGCATGAAGGACGACGGACGGGAGAAGCCCTGCCGTGTATATCAATGAGTAGTCTTATTAGCCCAGCGCTGCAACTCAATCAAAGGTCAGGCAATAGCGGCGGAGTCGTACTTTCACTAAGGAGGAGAGGCGGAATCCCTTGGCCTTTTCCTTTCTGGCGTTCTCGTTGAGGTAATTGCCAATGGCGAGGAGGTACTCCAGCACGGAAACAAATGACCTGCAGTTGTTCAGCTGTGTGCACATTCTGATCTTCTGGTTAATCAGCTGGAAGACAAACACAGGGGCACAGAGCAAAGTCATTTTGTTCTGTAATCCAACTGCATACTGGCTCTGGTGTTCATTTCTCCACACAACAATGGTGAAATGTGAGAGAGAGAAAAACAAAAGGCAGACGGTTGTTTTTGGTTTTGTTTTTTGGTTTTGTTTTGGGTTTTTTTGGCTGACAAAGCAGAGACAAAAATAACTCAAGGCTTTTAGTATTTTACATGAGAAGGATAAACAGCAAAGCTCACAACACCCCATATGACCTCATAAAATGAATAATCAGGGCTTCGTTGTCTGGCAAGATTATTAGTTGGTATGCAATAGTGTCAAGTATGAATATCCCTCTAGAATATCGCTCAGTTTAACCAGTTCTGAACAGACCCTGTTGAATATGGATGGAAATCACACTGAGAAGAAATGAAACTGGGATTTTAGCTTTTGCTAATGGTGTGGTGGGGGGAGAGAGGAGCTGACCCCATGGGAATCAAAGTCCTTGACAAATAGTTTGCTTTTCCAAACAAGGTCCATGCCAGCCAGCAACAACACTCCCACCATATGCTCCTGTTTTAAGAATAACCTCCCAAAACCTACCGGTGGGACAGACTCAGGTATCCAGCCACACCATACTGGCTTTGCACTGGACCATCTGTAGTTTGTATAAAGCAAAACAAACAACTGAAACAGCTCAGGCCATGACGTCACACAGCCTGCTCTTAGAGTGCGATCATATCTTCCATCAAAGTTCAGTTATAGTACCAGAATAAGTCGAAAGGTTACTCTTTAGATTATTACAGAACAAACTGCAAGCATGATGCTTTTCTGTGGCTTTCCTCTTCCTGTGAAATGTTCCGGCATTTTGGATGACTCATGTTGAAGCCAAGGGCCTGGGCATTTAAGGCAACTACCCCCTAAGTCCTCCAGTCATGCAAAACTTTTACTGCTTTGTGTCTCGAGCCACGTGTGGTTTCCTCGTCCTCCACCTCCTGAGCTAACACTGCGTGCGATGGAGGTGTGGGTGTAGGCTTGACCCAGCGTGGGAGTGGAGGTGGAGGTGAGGAGGAAGTCAACTAGATGTACAATTTACAAATCAGTTGTTCAATCTTTTCTCCTTTCAAATAAAAACAAGAAACACTGCTTGAAAACATTTCTGCTTAAACACACGCCAATCAGCTACAACATTAACACCACTCACAGGCGAAGGGAATAACGCTAATCATCTCGCAAACCCTTGGGTTCTGCCAATCACGTAGATGATCTTTGAAACACACCACTCATCTAAACACCCCACCCCGCACTTTTCATTTCATTGTGACTTTAATTTGAAAGAGCAGGTGTGATTAAGGAGGCTGCTGAAAAAGCTACAATTGGTTTTAAATTTAAGCGCACCACAGCTTCGGGGGATGCCTCCCTGTAAGGAGTTCTCTCTGCTCACTGCATCACCGGCCTCACTTTTGTCTCTTTACCTTTCTCTTTCATATTTGGAAAAGGCTTCACACAGAGCAAACAGTGTAAAGAAGGATCCAGGTTCGCAGCGCAGAGCAAAAGCCGCCTTAGTCACCGGCGGTGAAACTTAGCATCAGCAAGTACATTGTAGCCGGTGATTTTCTCTCCTCAAGCCCTGTCAGTCAGGTGGCAACTTAATCGTCCTTAATGTTTGGGTTTGAACAAGTCTGTCGTGTCAGAGGATTGAAGGATTTGGAGAATTCAGCACCAGAACAGACCCTAACCTCCTATTGTGACACACTGTGCTGTGGACGACAGTAGATTGGAAAGCAGCATATTTTTTAGTCACAGAGTACCTGCATGTAAATACCAAAGTTTGATCAAAAAGTGACCTTTTCTTTTTTTCTTTTTATTAAATCTAAGTTTCGATGCAGCATAAAAAGAGAAAAACATGGGAAAGAAAAAGCCCCAAGTAAATTGAAACTTAATGAAATCGCTAATCTTTCCTGTTGAGTCATCTCGCCTGCACACGATATGTTTGTCTCTGCGTTTCAGACAAAGAAAAATTGCTGTCACAGTCAATGGATTACAGTGCCATCATTCTTATCCATTGTTTCTCTTCATTCTCAGACAGTCAGCAGACAAGAGATTAGGACTGAGGCACTGATGCTGAAAGGAACAGAAGCTTGAGAGAATCACGTATAAAAAAAGCAGAGGAGCTGGGGGGTATTCTTGTCTGACTGCAATATCTTCACACCCTGCAGCCTCCAGTGTCAATAAACAGCAATCCTCTATAGGAGTGTTAACCATTAGTCTGACTAATGATGAACCTGAAATATCTGTGCACTTTCACTGCCTTAAACATTTGACTGCATGCGTGAAGGTTAAGAAACACTAAAATAAGCTAAAAAAAAAAAAAAAAAAAAAAAGCTTTAGCTAGCTTTATGTATTTTTTATTTAATTTTACCTGAACTGTTTTAATAGCATTTATCTATGAAGACACCCCAGAAGTTAAATTGATTAATTTTTTTCCACAGCTCTCCCTGGTAAAACCCAGGGTGGTACGCTGCTGTGGGTTTCACTGAAAAAGATAAAAACTTTGTATGTTTTACACCACCACAACAGAAAAACGGATCTTGATTTGATTAAGATCCATCTTTTTGTCACTTTAAGAGAGGGTCTTAAAGTGGCTTTCATGCCTTTCTGCTTTAAAGTCTCTTAACCATCCAGCAAATAGAATAGAAAGCCACTTCACCCACCGCTTCAAACATAAAGCTCAATCCGAAGGTAAAAAAGCTTTCATGTATTAATGTCAGTTTGTCCCCAGATAGTCTTTTCATTTATGTCTAAAGCTACAGTGTGGCTCAACATTAGCGCCTGCAGTATGGAATGAATTTGCATTTTCGTGTTTCACCACAGGCTGCGGAGGTCGAGGTTTGCCCCCTTTTCTATCCTGTAGGGACGGGACGGACTTTAAAGCCTCTGATTGGACCTTTGATTTGACTGAGCGAACTCACAGGCTGCAGGTCGTTCATGCTGATGGGGAGCTCTCGCAGAGTCAGCAGCAGGTCAAGTTGCCTGCTCAGGTATGGGATGTTGCACATCTGTAGGAGGGAAAAGATGTGAGCGTAATAAGCTGTGTGTATGCTGAAGAGAGTGCAATTATCACATCATCACACAACCCATTTCCATGTGATTAATTCAGTATTATTCAAAAAGCAGTGCTGCAGGGAGATGCTGTGATGAGATACAGCCGCCGGACGGCTGGAGCTTGTTCTCACAGGCTCAAGCTCTTTGACGAGATTACCTCAGGCAAAAGTAGAGTGCTTGTCGACAGGCTCATTTAATAGAGAAACTGAAGGCTTGACACCTTGAAACGATTGGCTGAGCTGCCTAGTCGACCTTTGAGTCGCTGCTAACCTCTAATAAATCACTCCACATTGTCAGACTGCCTCGCTCGTGCTCAGGTACCATCTCCCAAAAGCCAAAGGGCACTTTGTCTGACGGATATTCAGGGGAGATGTTAGGATTAGTCTTAGAAATCAAGGCCATGTGATCATTTGGCTATTTTATAAAAATAAACGTCCCAGATTATGTCATCCTCCACAGTCTCGAGCACCGTTCTCCTCATCTTCTCACATTTTCTGACACATTTTATATTTCTAATGGGAGGTTAACAGATCACAGTGATTCCATGCGAAGATAACACTGTTATTATTTATTTCCTTCTGGGCTAAAATTGTGCTCGCACATTAGTCACTGCATTTAAAGTAATGATTAAGACATAAACACTTTGCTGCATGCTAACACGGTGACAATGCTAACGTACTGACGTTAGCAGGTGTTCTTCATGTTCACTGTCTTATCTTGGTGTGCTAATTAACAATAAACAAACAAAGTACAGTTGAGGCTGATGGGAATTTCATTCCTTTAGCAGGTAATTAACAATGAGTGTATCTAAAGATGGATAATAGGTGATCTCCCCAAAAATAAAGTCAAAACATCAGGATCGCCCCCTGGTGGCCGGCTGCTGTATAGCCCATAAAACAATCCCCCTCCTTGTCAACAGAGGGATCCAAGTACACGTCAAAGATGGTCATTTTAGGTAGCTCTGTTCACGCTCATGTATGTTCAAATGTTCATTTTTCTGACAAGCCTGGTTTTAATTAGTTATTTGATGCCTTTAAAAAGAGAGTAAAATTGAAACTGAAATCAACTCTCAACTGAGTCAGATGGGTTTATGGGTGGGAACTCAGTACAACGTGGCAGTCTATGTCTTATTGTAAGTCTTATTGAGCTATTTCTTGAGCAAAGTTTTGGACCAATTGTTAGGCCTGCCCATCAGACATTTCCATCCGTAGAGCCACACAGCTCGTATGGCTACTGCAAAGCACCAGCAGGCCAAAACACGAGGGAATAGAGAGTGTGGTACAGAAAGCAGCTGAGATAGACTATCCTCTGCGGCTCGTGGAGGACACACTTAACTCTAAGTAACGATGACGCTAAAAACTGTGAAACTGTGATGATTCATACAGAATGTGCCAGCCCTTTCATTTTCTTCAATAATTTAATTGATTTTGGGGCAATGAATGTGTGGAATGACTGAAAATTGCAGAACATTAAATTTCGAAAAAAAGAAAGAGCAATCACCTCTAATCTTTGGAGTTTCAACGGATGTCATTTCAGTTTCTGTTAAGTGTGATATTTGAATACCTGCTTCAGTTGGCAGCAATAAAGAGGGGTGATTATGTTGCCTATCAACAGTCTAACACAGAAGGCATGCGCCTGCAGAGGTATATGAGGTTTCTATAGGCGACGCCACCCTGCTTCTCACATATGAAATCCCTCATGTCTGGTGTCAAATATTCCTGAAAGACACTGTGGGCTGATCCTGCTGTTCATCTGTTACCCCCTCCTGCAACCTTTAGTTAACAGCACGCAGGTCAGATGACTGCCAGGCGTGCTGGGAGGTGATAACCAGATGAATGCTAAGAGCTTGTCATGACACCCACGGTGTGTGAACGAGGAGGCAGGTGATTGAAGACTCAGCAAGCCCTCCTAAAAAAAGTGTTAGTGTCACAAGAGAAATGCGAAGGACTTTCTTAATTCCCGTTATCTAATTCCACATAATATGGTGAATAAAAAACTGTACCTCCATCATGTACCGGTCCACGATATGCAGTTCTGTCACAGGTCCCGTGTGGGATTTGTACATCTCCACATCGTCAGTGGTAGGGACGTACCTTGAACATATAAACAAACATAATAATATGACCATTAGATGACATACTAGTTTTTAAAATACTTGTCTAACCAATGACCCTTTTGCTTCCTGATGGCACCATGGCAGGAACACATTAGCTGTTTGGCTAAATCCGACACCTTCTTAATCATTAATGATATTAGATCATCTGATAACAAAAAATATGTTTTAAAGATTATCCGTATAATCCGTAATGAATAAATTACTAAAAGAGTGTTAGAAGTCTTTAAGGAGTAACTTAACCATCACCTGAAAATAAATTGTCCTTGCTGATCTCCAGTGGTTCAACTTCTCACCTTGCTGCAGTGATGTACAGGTGACACCACAGGTGGGTGTGCTCACAGGTTGAACAGCGCAAATTTAAGTCAGTCTGTTTCAGAGGTGAAATTAGACCAGAGAAGGCAGCAGAAGACTGCTTTCCATTCATGGTGTTAAGTTAATCTTTAAACTTTTTTTGTCACTTATGCGCTATAAACACAGCAGAGCAAGTATTAACACCTTTAAAGTTTATCTAAGATGTTAGCATAGGTGCATAGCAACATTAGCATATATTTGACTATGAATTCATAAAGTTATTGTTAATAATCTGCTCAGCACCAAAGCTTTTCTGATTAAAACAGCTTCCTCCTGCCACCAAAAACAATGGTGATGACAGCGAGCCGCTAACGCCGCGGGCCATTAAACCAAAACTGTGAAGTGAAGAAAATCTGTTCAGCTTGTAGAGCTGAGGGGAACTGCAGGATTTACCACCATTCGAGACCTCTTTCACATTACACAGTCATTTGATCCTTTGCTATTGTAAAAATAATGGTTATAACTGGAAACAGGGACAATAGAGTCACAAACACAAAAATAATCACACATGGAAAAAAATCTTAGTAGAGAGAATGAAGGGAAGTCTGGCAACATTTGCAAAAAGTAGAAACCCCAGATCTTTATAGATGCTGTGGTGAATATTTTATTGGGAAAAGGAAACAGTGCATCTTGGAAATATATAGCGCCTGTATAGTCTATTGTATAATGAGTTATGGACTCAATTTCTACTGCCTGAATAGATTCATAAGGTTTCAAATTTTCTGTGTTTCTGAAGTAACTCCTTGACTTTACTTTAGGAAATGATTTATTTACACTGATATTATTAAAACCAGTTTGCCCAACCAGATGAGGGTCTCAAGTCTTGAGCTTTCGTACTCATCTGTACTGTAAAGTTGATTTATTTGCGCTGAATGGTGAGGCGCAGCACAGAAAGCGTCACTGACGGTGGACAGCTCCACATGCCAGCTTGGATGATGGCTTCACTGGTTACAGGTTACAAACCGGACACACAGGTGGAGTAACACGTTTAAACTCCACATTTCTGTTCCTCGTCTGCATGTTTGGAACGCCTCATTTGTTTCCTAAAACATGCAGTGTGGAACTTTTGTCTCCCCCTTTTGGCAGTTGGAGTAATTACACATCAACACAGGAAAGTTGCCACTGATTCCACAATTAAAAGCTCTTGTATACATACAGAGAGACTTAACTGGCAGGGACAGACTTAGAAAGCATGTGTGAATTCACTTGGCCAAGGCTTGAATGTGACAGACATTCATTTATATTTAAAAGTCCCACACTGCCTACAGATTCATTCAAAAAAAATCTTAACATCTATTAGTGGAAATACAGTGTATACTTTGGCATATAAGATTTAAACATCCAGTATTATATCCTCTAGGTGTGTATTTAATTTTTTTCAAGGCTGGAGAAAAACATCCCATCCTTCAGCCAAGCTGACCAAGATGGTGAGGTAGGAGATTTTGATTTAAAAGATTTATGGAACAACTGGGGGTATTTTTTTCTTTTTCTTCCTCCATCACAAACACTTCCCCATTTTGACCTTTGTCTCTATGTGTCACCACATGTTCTTTAACTCCCTCCGCTGATCTGATGCCATTACACTGATTTCCAGTGGCCTGGAGAAAGGCGAGTGATTAAAAGCCAAGTAACGTTGATGGTCCTCGTCAGTTTCTATAAAACAGCCAGACTCTGATGGGAACAGCCATTTACTCGCTTGCACTGAATCTGAACCCCACGCGTCTTAAACTGGGCTTCCTCCTTCTGTCATTTCCGTGCATTCTGACCTCAGACCGAAGACATTCACTTTTTCATGAGCCTGGCTATGTGCCACCAGAGTAGCACTGGTCATTAATATTGCAGCACCTGTTGGGAGTGCTTCTTTCAAGATTGTATTCCTCAGGCCTACGCCACGATGCATTAAAATATATATTATGTTTTCAAAGAATAAATAAAATCCTCCACACCGTACATTAGATCACACTCGCCTTCCAGGGGGTCAGCATCCAAAGCCACTGAGTAAATTGCAGGTAAGAATCAGGAAGCATTTTACCCGCTTTCAGACTTATATTCCTGAGGGCATGTCAATAGTTTCCATCTCCACAAATAACCCGGGATAAAACTTTTATTAGTGAGCTGCTCTGGTAAAAGGTTCTGGCATCTGCTATTTAGTATTAGAACACTGTGAAGGACTGCAGTGCAAACTATGTGTCTTCCTCACTTGAACTGGCTGTGTTTTCCCCTGTTTCACATTGTCCTGACTGTACCGTGCTCTCGCATCTGTTGGCGATGATTTGCAAAGCTGCTTGTTTCCAAAGGTCTTGTCTCTTGCCAATGAAAACACATGCAACCCTCCCATGGACTCAGGCACAAAAAGTCGTTCACCTCTCAGCTTCATTTGCGACATGACGAGGAATGAATACAAATCAGCGTTTTTTTGGCACAAATTCATACCTCCGCAGAGAGGTGATGTGCTCATCAGACAGGCCTCCATCTTCCTCATTAACGATGAACAGTTTGTCCTTCAGCTCTCCCGGTTGCACCGGAAAACTTTTGAGGAAAATGTCTAGAAGAACAATAGATTTGAAAAAGTCAACACACTCAACAGTACATGAAAGCTTTCCTCTTGACAGATAGTCTTCTTATCCTGCGATGAAATGACTCAAAAAGCATTCTGAAGACAAAGGGTCCTTTGCTTAATTACTTTCCCCAAATGCCTGAGGGAAATGCACAAATTTGCATTCTTATCAAGTCAAAGCTGATGTGATTTTAAATTTTTTTTTTTTTTTTTAAGAAAATACCTCTGCATAATTCAGGAGCTGCTGTGTGAGCTGTATGTAAAATGCATGGTGAAAAAACACAGCTGAGCTGCTCGAGCCAGTCGGACTCTGACTGACTGGCACATCCAACTTTCTCTCATTAAGTTGTGACATTGTCAACCAGCTTGTGGTCAAAACTTTTCCTTACATGTAAGATGTGCAAAAATGCTTTCGCATGCAATAAAAAATAAGTTGTCTTGCTGAGCGAGAAGATTGACACCACTGTGCATTAAACACGAAGCTACAGCTAGGAGACGTTAGCTTAGCCTAGCAGAAACACAGCTAGCCTCACCTCGCTAATTAACACTTTATATCTTATTTGTTTTAGTCCTATCAAAAGCTGTTGTTGCTGGCCCAGCCAAGAGTAGTTAAAACCTTAACTTGTTGTTTTAATGTGTTTGTTTTTGTGCACATGAAATAAATATGTTAATTCATGAGTTTTAGAGGCGTTTGCAGAGGCCCAAACGCCCATGTGTCCAGCCTTCCTGCCAAGCCAAGTTAAACATCTGCTGGCTCCAGCTTCATACCGAACAGACACAGAGTATTGATCTTCTCATTATTATTATTATAACTATTCCTTTAACTGACCCTAAAGGCTGTGCTATTGCTGAATCCAAATCATCAGAATGATTAAAAATATACCCATGACAAAGTTTATAAAATAATCATGTTAGGCGAGATGCTTTTTTGCAGGTACAAAGTAATCGACACAACTCTGAATCCTTGACACTAAAGCCCCGACACAGTTATTCCCTCACCAGGACCAACAGAGGCTGTCGTGTCACGTTTTCAAATGAGGAATCACAAGCATCAAACATCCAAATCATGTTGAGCGCTGCTAGTGTCCTCCAGAGTGAGGCTTAGGCTTCTGGCTGAAAACACACACACACACACACACACAAGTGCAAATCAAGGCCTTTGTTGATTGGCACTCAGACAAACTGTGGATTGTCCCGACAAATGAGAGCATAGAGGTGGAGAGTGTATCCCACCGGGTGCAGGAAGCCACAGGTGTACTTTTAATTAGGAGTGCGACATTTCCAGTCAATAAATGGGCAGCTTGCACACTGGCTCTCAAGGTAAACCATAACCACATTAAACAGCCATCCTAAAGAGAAAAACACTTTGATCACTCAAAACCTCAACGGATTTCACCCAGTGGTGGAAAGATTCATTTCAGTACTGTACTTAAGTACTTGTATTTGAATATTTAGATGCTATGCTGCTTGACATTTCTAACCGACAACAGCTGAGAAGCAACATGTTGTATTTTCTAATCCAGAATAATAATTTGACAACTACATTCAGTTACTTTTCAGATTGAGATTTTACAATTAAACAGTGATCTTATAAAACCTGTCACCTTTCAGATATCAGACTTCCACTTCCTCTCTAAACTTCTCAAATAGTTTCATTTAAAAACTGAGGCCAAAAGAAGTAAAAGTATTCAACATTTCAGAAAAATAGCAAACTTTTCAGAAAGGTATAAATTTGTTTTTTCATTTGTCCTTTCTCTTTAACAGTGTTGTAAAAAGTACCCAAAAGTCCATCTTGAGTAAAAGTGAAAATATTGTGTTAAAATAAAAAGAAACTTAGGTAATAGTGAAAGTCACCTATGAGCAAAAATCTTATCTGATGTTAAATGTACTAAAGTTGTCAAATAAATGTAGTGGAGTCATAAGAAGAACATTTGCCTCCAAAATAGAGTGGAGTGGAAGTATAAAGTAGCATAAAATGTTAATCCTCTAGTAAAGAAAATTCTGCCTCAAAATTGTACTTTTGTA
Source organism: Scatophagus argus (assembly GCF_020382885.2). Lineage (NCBI taxonomy): Eukaryota > Metazoa > Chordata > Actinopteri > Scatophagidae > Scatophagus > Scatophagus argus. The sequence goes on from NC_058500.1 coordinate 3,753,058, forward strand.
CAACACAGTTACATTTCATCACTGGCAGATTTATCTCATGGCTCGTGGAGGCCTGATCACAAGGCCAGGAACAACTGGATTGCAATACTTAACTGTAGTACTTAGCTCAGCCTGCACCAGCCTCAACAGTAACATGCTGCTTATGAACTGACGCATCAGTTTTAACAATCTAATCACATAAAATACAACAATATATCGGTCACAGGAGGTATTTTTCTACTGAAAAAGTACTTTGACTTTTGAAAGTTGCAGCATCTTGTGTATTTTTACTGAAGTAGGATTTTGTATGCAGGACTTTTACTTGTAACAGAATATTTTTTTTCTCTGTTGTGCAGGAGCTGATCACTGATTGGATCAAAGGTGACGGGTGAGACCGACATATTGCGGAAGCTGGTTTCTGTGAGGACCTTTTGATTCGATCAGACCTCATTAAAACTTAAACTGATTTATGTGATGTGGTGACATGCAGAGGAGAGACAGTTGCAGCTATTACAATATCCCACCACACAAGCCTTTATGGCTGTCTCTCGTCTGCTCTGTGGGCATTTTTCCAAAGAATGCAATCAGAAAAATCAATACAGGCTACAATCTCATCGTCAAAGGCCTTTTGAATTTGTGTAGAGCACACAGAATGCTATAAATAAGTGCAGGGATCATTACAGCGTTGTCCTCAGTGTTGATGCAGCCGATGTTCTTGCTTGCCCACAAGGATCATGTTGATTTCCAGAATAAACCACTCAAAACCGCAGTACAACAGTAGTACGACCACCTGCTCGAGCTGTCAAATTCCATCTGCTTCAGCGTGTAAATGCAAACAACGTGATGAATTTAAAGTCACAGTGGAAACAGTCACAGTGGCAGCTTTATTCCTGACTCTAATTAACAGTTTATTTGTTACTTACTGATCATGTGCTTGTGTCACATATTGGGACCAGGTGAATTAATAGTGTGGCAAAGAATATGAGCCGAATAACCAGCACAGTTTTGTGGTGATAAACATGCAAACAAGTGCAGGGAGGGCATGTGAGCGTGACTGTGTGGGGGATGCCATGAGAGAGTGTGCGTGTGTGTGTGTGAGAGAGAGAGAGAGAGAGAGAGAGAGAGAGAGAGAGAGAGAGAGAGAGAGAGAGGGGTGGAAGGAGAGAAGAAGATGTCCTAACAGATTCTTTTCTTGGCAGCTGAATCCTGGAGGACTTAGTGTGTTTTCAAAGTGTAAACCGGCAGAAATCGCCTTAGGTCCCTTGACTGTATAAAATATGGATGGGATGTGCATTCGTTCTAATGGCCAGCAGGGGGCGACTCCATTGGTTTCAAAAAGAAGTCAGATTTATGTGGGATTACGAGAAAATGACTGCACTGCTCACTTGATTTATGACCTCAGTAAAGTGTTTTCTAACGAGTTTATGGTCTCATTCGCTAGTTTCAAGTCTTCTTCAATACAGCACGATGTTCATTTCATCAATTATGCTGACATTCAGAGTAAAGTAGACAATAAAGCAGGTTATGTTTTAGGACATGGCTACTACTAACTCTCCACAACAACTCGCCACAGCGTGATACTCAAGCTCTCAGTCAGATCTGATCAGAATATCCTCCTCCGCACCGCCCTCCGCCCAAGACGGTGATGGTCATAATACTAAACTCAAGTCCACAAGTCCTCAAACAGTTCACAAGGGTGACACCTCAGTGGGTTTACACTACCTTTGGCCTGATTCTGTTTTTATTACAAAACAAAAGCTTATTGGTTGTCTTTCCAATTGCTGTAGGTCAAATAATAAGTGATGTAATGTAGGTAGTTCTTTAGTCTCACTTTTCTTAAGTGTAAGCTACTTTAGACAGAGGATTTAGACCTAATTTCACCTCACAGTTTAGTTACAAGTAGATCAGATTTGACATACAAAACATCAGAGATTATAAATAAGATAAAATCTTAAATGTGTACACAAAACTACCCAAGAAGAGTTCAAATTAGCTTCAACTTGACCAGTTACAACCATAAAATGCTGTTGACTCATTATTGTGTTAGCAATAATAATCCAATAACGTAATCTATAATAGTATAACACTCGCAGATGCCATTTTTCTGTATTAAGAAAACTTTTACTTTTGATAGCTCAACTATATTTTGCTTATAATACCAACTTCAATACTTGCAATTAAGTGACATTTTAATGCAGGACTTGTAGTATTTCTATATTGCTACTTACTAATTAAGTAAAGGATGTGAATACTTCCTCCCCCCACTGCTAAAATGCCAGTTTGTACATTGATGTTAAAAGAACCAAAGTAAAACCAAAGTAGGACAGACAGCACAACAGAAAGTTTCCCTTGTTCTTCAAATGTCTAAATTTTTCTAAGGCTTGCAGCAGAAAGATGCACGGCCTCGGGTTGCCTGCAGGCCCTCATCACTCAGCTCCTGACACAACCAAAGTTTCCAGCTCAGGGAGGAGCACAAACTGCGAACGCTGAGGTATTCTGTATCAAGACGTGAAATCGCTATTGTTGTCGCTCAGATCCCCTATACATATTTTATGAACATGTGAACTCTAATTATGTTGCCAGTCCACACGTTCACACTGATTCCCTCTTGGAGGAGCTTCTGAAATGTTCTCCCCTGGCTCGGGTCTTGAAATATACAAGCCACGTTCACTTGGTTAATCAAAAGTGAAAAGCCATTAGAGGAGATATAGAATATGTTCCACTTCACAATAGCTCTGCAGATTGCAGGACCGGTTATGGCTGACTGCAGCACCGGTGACACACTGCCCCCTGCAGACACATGGGAGGAACATCCATCTATCTGCTTTACAGCCTCTGTGACATCATTATGGCTTCAACCATCATTTTAAAAGAGCAGAGTGGCAGCATTTATGGGCCTTCCCCTAAAAGACCTCTCAGATCGGCTTCCTCTTAGTTGGACAATTAAAGTCTAATTTATGAAAATTAAAGAGCTTGACATTAACTCTGCCTCTGCAGAGATCCTGGTTCTTCTTTCTTTGTGGTGGCTCCCTCTGGTGGTTGTGGGAAGATTTGTCTTATTTTACACTGCGACTTCCAATTCACAGAAGGAATAAGCTCCTTTATTTGACCTAATCTGAATGAATGCCTTTTCATTACAACATGGAAATTATACTTCTTATTTTGCTGCGGAAATCCAATTTCAGTCATTAAATGTTGAAAATGATGTGCTGCAGCGGACAATATTTATAAGCAATTTCACCTCAATGTTCAAAAACATATTCATTGCTGAGTGACTTACTGAAGTTGTGTGCAATCTTCTGGTTGAGCATAATATGCTGGGCATTACTCGGCTCTGCTGCTCCAAACTTCCCCAGATCTTTGACAGCAAATTGCTCAAATAAGCGAGTTGTGTCGATTTCAATCCTCCTGCTGCTTTCTTGTATCCAAAATGATTTTTCAATCTGCCGAGAAACAAATTAATTCAGTGCTGAGACAACTCCATTTTATCAGTAAATCAATGTTAACATTAGAAAAGAGCAACGCCGGGGAAGCAGTAATTGACAGTCAAAACAAAGAATGATTCCCAGCAATGATGCAATGAGGAATAATGAAGTGAAACCAAGCTGAAACTGACCTGTCTGTGCTTGCCAACATAATAAAAATGCTGCATTTAAATATGAATCATTCAGACTAATGAAACTTTAGTGAGCTTTGTATCTAACTGTGAACTAATGGTAATTTAGTATCTTCTGATGGGATAGGGTTTAACTGACAGTGTTACCTTCTCTGAGCTGATTAAGTCCCAGTGGAAAGCCTTGGTGCGTTGTTTTCTTGAATTTGTCTTCGCTTTTATGGGCAAAGGTGGGGGGACTGGGACGCACTGAGACGAAGGCCCTTTCACATTCGATGAACCTGGTTCAAGGGCAAGAGACTCTGGGACTGCAGAAGAGGGCGGTGTGAGGGCGGTACGTATGCGTGGGGGTTGAGGGGAGGTGGGTGAAGATGGGGCAGCAGCACCAGCAGAGGCTGGTAATGGGACGGGAGGTACCTCAGCCTTCCCAGGGGTGTGAGGTCTAGGAACAGGCTCTGTATCACCAGTGGAGGGATAAGTTTGACCCTGGGCACCGGTTGATAAATGATCTTCGCCACTAGAAGTGAGGTCTGCATTCTCATTATCAAAAGGGGGAGAAGTGCGACTCGTATTTCCTCCACCGAATTCACCACTGGATTCAGGATCTGTGTCGGTATTCTCTGTGTCTTCGGCTATGCTGGTTTTTCGTAGACCCTTTGTTCCCACAGACGTGTGTTCACCCACTGACTTCCTCTTCCAGTCTGAACACAGTTTGTCAATGGCCTGCACCCAGGCGTCACGCTCACTCTGGACAGTCCCGGGACCAGAGCTTTGATCTGGTACAGGCACCCGGAACCTGCAATAAATCAGCGAAACCTAACTTAACCTCATCAGCCAGAGATAGGTCTTGTAAATAACAGGCCTAAATGTATGACGTTATCACTCAAACCAGGCTGCATCATAACTGCTACAATAAAAAATGAATTCATTGCGACAAAAAAAAGCCTGTTGACTGATATTACACACTGTTACAAGGCTGCACGCAAATCTGAAAAGAAGCTGGTGTGATAGACAGAATCCATTAACGCTTGTTGTTGTGATTATTTCCACATCCTAACAATCTTCACTCACTGGTACTCATTTTTGTGGGTGATCAGAGTGAAAGCGTCGCAGCTGGCAGGTTTCTGTACGCTGGTGTCACCATCTGAAAGGTGAATCACGATGGACACGGGCACCGATGATGTCGCCTCACCATTGGCGGGGCCTCGTCGCTTGACGGGGACCAGCGTCAGTTGGCCTGGGTGGAGCTGGACGTCGTATCTGGAACAAAGTGGAGGAGCAATGTGTAATGTAAGCTGCAACGAGAGGATCCGAGCCGCGCCCCGATTCCATTCAGTATGCGCCGTACACTTCAGGTTAGCCCTAAGGTGAAGGTAACTGAGCTGACAACTCGTCATGCTGCATTGTGTACGTCCTTCTCTGTTTTGTTCTGTTTAAGATGCAGCATGGATTTGGCAGTTGAGACATTTTTTATGCTAATGCAGTGTTTCAGTTTTGTGTATTACTGTACAAAATGTCAGTGTTTCCATAAATGAATCTTATCTGTTTCATTTTTGTTTTCAACAAAACAGTCAGGTTCAGGTGAGAATAAGAATTGTTACCTGACTGCATTGCCCACAGAAACTCAGTGTTCAGTTAGAATAATGTCATGGACTGAGAGAGAGAGAGAGAGAGGAGGAGGAGGAGGAGGAGGAGGAGAAGGAGGAGGAGGCAGGACCAGGTGAGAGTGAGGAAGGACCAAGTCAGCATTGTTGTAGTGGCAAAACAGGAAATGTTCAAATGAGGAAATAAATTCACAATAGAATTTTACTTGGGAACTGAGAACCCGTGACGGTCTGATTACAGAGTCAGTAGGGTGGACATTTTGGAAAATACACTTGTTTGCTTTCCTGCCCTGAGTGTGTATGAGAGGACTAACAACATTCTCACGTTTGTCCTTTAGCTAAATATGAAACTACAGCCAGGAGAAGGTTGGCTTCGGGAGAAACAGCCAACCTGACTCTGTTTAAAGGTTCTGTCTATGAGCACCTCTACATGTTGTCGTCAGTAGCAAAGTATGATGAAACACTGAAGACACTCACAGACCCGTGCTAAGAATTCACAACGCTGATTTAAGTAAAGAAATGCAGGATTTGTAAAGTGAATAAAAAACTAACTGAAGGTGCGGGACTGAAGTTGTAGTCACACATAATTTCTCATCAGCGCTGCACATTTGTTGTTTCAGGTGCTTTACGATAAAAGGGACACATCCGTACTTCACCCATCTGAATGACGCCAGGCCTCCCCGGTGCAGCAACAAGACGCCTTCCCGGAGGCTCCGTGATGCTGGGGGCTGCTGAAGTGTTTCTGCAGTGCCCTCCTCAGGATCGCTGTATATGTTCCCGTAAATGATCTGATTCACAAGCTGAATAATCTGCTCAAACACAGAGAATCACCTGCATGAGCAAAGTCCTTATGCAAGCATGAATAAACAGCAAGTGAGTAGGTAAGCAGCCTAAGGCCCACCTTGTGTTTGTCTTCCAGCGAAGTGGCCTCCAGTTCATAATCGTGATGTCCTTTAAAGGAGATGGAGAACCTGGAACCTGCTCCGTCATCACAGCTCTTGACAGCGGAGAAGGGAAACTGTCGGTTGATGATGCCTTTCTGTATGCTGCACAGCATTTTGGTCTTGAAATCAATCTGTGTTGTTACAATGAGAAGGTAATTAGTGTATCAGTGCACATCTGCTGCAGGTCCAGCTGAGGGAAAATGATCATATGTGATCTTCTGATCTGAGCCTGGTGCAGACTGAAATATCTCAAACGCCAGTGGATGGATTACCAGGAAATCAGAAAATTTGGGTAAGACGTTCATGATGAACAGATGAATCACTTTGGTGCTCAATTAATTTTTCATACACTGTATCAGGTACAGATTTATTTTGTTCATTACTTTGGTTTCTGGACTAAACAGAATCTAATAACATCATGTCACGTTACTACTAAAAGCACCACATATTATTATTATTGTTTCTTTTTCCACCTCACTCACCTGAAGAACCCGTTTCTGCCACCTGTAGTGGCTGTGCTTGTGAACACTGAAGTTGTACTGTGAGGGCTGCTGTTCCTGCAACAACAGCCAAAAACATCTGATATTACAACCTGATGGGAAAACACCTTTTGGTATGTTTAGCACGTCTATCTTTTGTCCCTTGACTGTTTCCTGCAACGCTGTATTTGGTCATAAAAACACCTCTTGGCCTCTGGACGAATCAAACTGCCCGGAGACTGATTTATTTTAAAACAGATCCGGCAGGCTGAGCAGCCTATTAATCACAGTAATGTTTGAGGAGCAGCAGACACACAAAGATACAAGTCTGTCATTACACAAAACCGGTTTCAACTCACTTTTTTCAAGCGCATCATCCACAAAGCGATAAAGGAAGCAAACGAGGTCTCGCTTAGGCTGCATGTCAAAGTGGCAGAGAATTAAATGGATGCCATGTCCATGTGTTGTGTGGAGAAGGGACCAGGTTAGCACTGAGACTAGAAACATCTAGTTTTTTGAACATAGGTGTGATCAACTGGCTACAAATAGTTTCCTATATTCTCAAATTAAAGTACAAAACTATGTCATAATCAAACTCAAGTCTACATGAGAATTTTGGGATCACAGGCCATGAAATATTGAGGATGTTTGATTTAATATGCTGCTACCTCCTGGGCCAGGCTCTTCTGCTTGAGCAGGTCGTTCCCGTCCTTCCTGGCCTGGTTCAGAGCATCCTCGATGGACAACTCGCCACTCTTCACCTTGTTCATGATGCTCAGCTGCATCTCATTGCTCAACTGAAAGTAATCCACCAAAGAGGGGGAAAAGTCTGATAAATGTTTCTTTTTACGTCCACAATGGAGAGGTGAACATACTGTAATAGATTAGATTAGATTCAACTTTATTGTCATTACACAGATAACAAGTACAAGGCAACGATTATTTTAACGGTTATTAATTATGGTACACATTTACCTAAAAGGCCAATTGAAATGACAAAACTTTTGTCCTTAAATTAAGAAATAACGCAAGATTAGTGCTCCAAAATCATTTTAAAACCTCCTTTAGGCCTTTGACTTGGCTGTCATGCAGTATGTGGCTCCAATAACACAGAAGCACTGATTAAGAGTACTCTCACATATGTGTGATGGTTGATATAAGGGACAAGATTAGTCAGACTCAGCTCAGTGGAATTGTGAAGAGGAACCACTATGTCGCAAAGTGCAATCAGCATCTGCATCTGTCAAACACGTGCTTTTACAGGAACACGCTTTTTAAAATCCGTCATTGTCTGTCAAGTTTCCGAGTAAAAAAGTGCGTCTTTGTGGGAAACTACTAACAGCAGGGAAGTCAGGTTGAATTGAGGAAGTAAACATGCTCGAGAGTCTCTGACACACTGAACCAAAATGTTGTCTCATCTTACCGCACAGGCCTGACGCTAATGCAAGCCTTTCAGTAATGTCAGACTGTTTAACTCTGGAGCCGACTGCACTAAAGCTGTTGTTGAAGTTTAGTGACTCTGACAGTTGCAGAAGTTTTTATTTTTACACTCTCATGGACATGCTCATTTCTAATATAACACTTGATGCTTCCTTTTTAAGTGTGAAAAGTGAAATCTTACCTGTGGCAAGTCCTCGGAGTATCTATCCATTCTGGACAGATTCTCTTTCTTCTTTAACCCTAAACTTGGCATCATAACTTAACAGATTTTCCACAAAAATTCATGCAAATACAAACAACAAAACAAATAAATAAAAACTGAATGATCGTAATCGTCTTTTATGGCAAAGTACATGAAGGAAGTTTAGTTTGTGTTTTTGGGATGTGCCTCTCTGGCCGGGGAGAACAGCAGTGATTTGTGTCATGTTTCTGCCCCCACCCTCCTTCAGCTCAGGTTACACGCCCTCAAGGTGAGACAGGCAGCGGCAGCTCGGCCACACCCACAGCAACACGCAGTGTGGATCAGACCCGCTGCTCACCTGCTTTTGTCCAGGAGGGAGCGCAAAGAAATCCAAAGCTCAGGCCCACAAGCCCACAATAACACGATACAAAAACACGAGTTGTCTCATATACTCCTCCTCAGAATATGATTGTTAACACCCACAAGATATATGACATGATTTAAGTAGATATCAGCACCAGCTGTCAGTCAGGCTGACTAACATTACCAAGGAAACGGATTTCCTTTAATGTTTTCTCAGTTTGAGGAAAGAAACTTGCAGCTGCTGCTGTTGTTTTCATTATCGTGAAAACAAACAACCAAGACTTCCAGCTTATATGTTGTCAAAAGAAGGAGAGTTTTACACACACATAAATAAATAAATAAATTCTTGTCTAGATTTAATCATTTGTGATCTTGAGTTACTAATTATCGATTCATGTCCTACTCATATTTTCATTTCAGAGTTGTTTCTTTAATCTTTTTTTATGCTTTTGGTTAATTTTATTGATCTGTTATGGTTTTATGTCAGAATTACATTACACATACACATACACACATTTTTTTCTCCTCTTTTTGTGTTCAGGTGGTTTTATTAATAATATGGACTCACATTCAACACAGACAGACTGAGGGACTTTACCCACGTAAGGTGAATTATCACCAACAAATGTATTGGTACTTTTATTAAGAATTTTCAGCAAATTCAGTATCAGGAGAAATCTACTGACTAAATCTGGATTTTAACCAAACATCTAATTCTCACAAATGATAAAATATGTTCATAAGCACATGAGAGGGAAAACATCGGACACTGTATTTATATCTTAGTCAAGAGAAATGAAAAATAGAAAATGAGTAGTGAAAATTGAGTAAATAAGACAGAGCAGGACTCAAATGTCAGTAAAACCTACTCAATTTAGGATTTAAAAACAAATCTACGAGTCTACAGGTACTTTTACATCTGTGTAATCTGTCATTCAAGTTAACCATCTCTCACACTTAGATCTCCTGAAAGGCTCCTAAAATGGAGATCATTTGTTCCCGAAGGGAGTCGAACTGTTTGAGTTTCCGCACTTTCACGAAAGACATTCAGAAAATGACACGACAAGCACACAGTTCACAGTCAGAGGTGTCACTGTGTTCAGAATCAGATTAAAATGTTCAACAAAATGGCTTCATTCTTAACGTTGGCCTTGTGAGAATTCCCAACAAGGAATTTCTCTTGCGAGAAATGAAGCGCTCGTCATTTTTGGCCGCACCCGGTTCCTGTGCCATAATTGCACGAATACACGGGCAACACGATATTGAACGGCGGCTGATGTGATTCGGTTTCAAGGCGCGGACACATGTGACACACACCGACGCCCGTCCGGCTGTTTGTAGGCCGTTTGATGGGGTCTGGTCGGTGCTACGCTTTTTACTGAACTCTACGCCTACTGAAGATGTGAATTTGAAGCGCTTAAATGCGACGTGCACATGCGCAGTGAAGTGCAGGCGCTTATTAAACAGCAGACACGAGAAGGGAGGAGCAGCTTTCCCAGCGGCCACACGGTGACCATGTGGGAAACTCCCCCGCTAAAACTTGACGGGAAATCCCTTTAACTGGGATTCTACCACAGCAGTGAGAACAATACAACGTTTTCTGCACTACATTTCCTAAGAAGTGATCTTTTATTCAAAGTTTGTGAGGAACAGCTGCTGTATTTCCCTGTGGATAAAATAAGACGTGACATCCACAAATATTTAAAAGATATATATTTGTTTTCATCAGTCTTTTAAAATGCAACGTGGTTAAATCTGGTTCCAGAGTAGCTCGTGCGTCGGCAAGAACTGCATTAAAGTACGTTTTTGAAGTACTTGGTCTTCACTTGAGTATTTCCAGTTCGTGCAGCCGCTTGGTGTTTGAAACACACATCTTAAGAGATAAGATTAGACAGATAAGATAAGAACTTTATTGATCCCGCAGGAAATTGTTGTGCCAGGGTTGCAATACACAGAAGCATACAAAAGTAGAAAGTAATTTCCTCTCAAAATATAATAACATATATAAAAATAACAGAGTATATAGTATATACATGAGATATAGATAGATAACGGCGGATAAAATCCTCATTTCACCTGCAGTGATCACAGTTATCGATCACCTTGCAAATTAAGATTTCACAAACAACATACTGAATGAGTTTAATCAATCTTAATGCGTTGCTGTAGATTAAACTGGCCAATACCAAGTCTTTACATTAGCTACACCTCAGCCAACTGTTACAGCCACTTAGTGTGTATTCATGCATTGGCAGTCAAGTGATGTAACAGTAATGTAACCATGACGGGGGGGCAGTCTTCTCTTTGAGTAGCAGACTCCTTGTCATATTACAAGGACACTTTGATGATTATGCTTCTTTTGAGCACACATTTTAACTGTGGTGGACTCGAGGCGGATGTGGGGGAGGGAGGCAGGTGCTCCCCAGGTGCCCCCATGCTTGAGAAATACACTATAGAAGTGTCCCCTGGGATGCATTTCTGGTAGATAAAACACACCAAACACCTTATTCACCTCCAAGGTGAAGAAAATGTGACGCGGCGCCATAATGGCTGCTCTGTGTGCTGGAAAAAGAGTTGGCCTCTATGTGCTTTCCAAATGGTTAAATATTGTTCACAGGTTTTACTACTGAGGTGTAAAATCCTAAAGTCATAAAAAGAATAATTAACCAGAGTTTCACCTTGAATGCAACATGGATTTCTGCTTCCTCACCCCCACTGCTGCTTACTGAACTTCAATATTCACAACAATCTGCTGAGGATTTGTGCTCTAAAATCAACCACGACTGACTATTGAAGGATCCAGCCTATTTTATGTCAATACAATAAACTAATGTGACAGAAACCCACACAGACAGGAAATACCCCGTGCGCAGCTCCAAACTCCAAAGCAGGAAATACCCTCCTGTGCGGTAGTTATAGGGGAGATCTGATCTCAGAGCGGAGACCGTCACTGTGTAGAGGCAGAGGCAAGGAGAGCGACAGCATGCTGCGATTCACCGCACAGTCCGCCAACATGAAGCCTGGGCCGGTGATGAAGACGATGGTGATGCTGCTGATCATGTGGGACTTTATGGTGAGTGATCTGGTTAAAGTTATTCTGTGAAAACGGCGGGCGGTGGCTCACAGCAGCTCAGCTCTCATCGTTGCAGATGCGCGTTTTGGTGTGGTTCGTCTGGCTACACTTTGGACTTCTGTAACTTCTTTCTGCCCATCTTTTACCGAATAGTATCATTTGATCCTTTATTTCATATTTAATATTCTGGTGTAAATTGTGCATTTAGGGTTTCGAGGTTACACCCAGTGACGCACTCCCTATTTTTTTTGGATGTAGTTTCACTTTCGTTTTCTTGGCAGCTGCAGGGAGACGTGAAGGTTGAGACGTGGCTTCATCCGAATCCTGATATGCAAAATAACGATATTTCGTGACGATTAATGTCAAAGAAACAACGAAATGCACCTGGCTCTGCCACTGAAGTCACCAGAAGCGTTGGGTGTTTTGGGGACTTTCCGTCACGCCACTTACAGTCTGGTCTGAGGAAGTGAACTAACAGTCATAACAGCGAGACGGTCGTCACTTAGACGGGCTACATGCCCAAACGCCTCTGACTGATGTCAAACACTTTGTTGTTGTGCAGGAGATGACTGCAGCTCAGGCCCGCTGTGACCCCCTCACTCAGTATGCGAACGGCGGCGACTGCTGCAAAATGTGCGGCCCTGGTAGGTACACACGTTTCCCCTGCTCACCCCGTTAAAAACATCTTTAATAATCATATTGATGAAGGTTATTCATTCAGCACTTTACACAGTGCTTTGTGTGTGTGTCATACAGACACTCACTGAGGGTACTTCTCTGATGAGGGGTGATGTCCCATTCACTTACTCGAAAAAAATGTAGGAAATGGGAACCTGATGAGCAACAGCATCCCACAGTACCGATTCTGGAAACGTTCAGTTTTGCTTTCACTTCAGCTTCATTCTTTGCCTCCGCTCGATTCTTTTCCCTTTGCTCCATCCTGACGTCAGCAGAACTTTAAAGGAGTAGTTCGTTCATTTGCTTTTCGTGCCGGGAAAAGATCAATAGCACCCTCATAGCCGTCTGTCCAATCTGAAGCAACATCCAGGCAGAGCTGATCAGCTGGCTCGTCAGTTGTCAGTTGAACGGCGATTCTCAGCTTTTTTCATAATCAGTCAGTTGTTTCAGGCTTTAAAAATTCTTCTGGCAAAAGAAATAGTGGAAACATCCAAACTTTCTCACGTGAAATGAGAGGGTTTGCTCCTTTCCACTGGATTACTTATCACATGGATTTTGGACTTTTGGTGTAATAAATCAAACATTTTTAGGTGGCTGTAGCTTTGACGTGAGTGTGGCGTCAATCTTTTCACCTAATTTTGGTATTTCCCAAAACGTCAAATTCCTCCTTCAGGCCACAGGTTTCCATTTACTACATACAGCTGAGGGTAATACTTTGCATGCAACTGAATAGTTTTACTTCTTTTATAAAGCAAGGCTGTGTTTTTCAGGGACCAGCATGTCATCCATCGGCACTTGTCAGGAGCCTCAGTGCCTGGAATGTGGGGAGAACGAATATCAGGATAAATACACCACGGAAGTCAAGTGTCAACGTCAGCCATACTGTGACCCGAGTAAGACCTTGTGACGAATTAAACAAAGCTGCCCTTAGACTGACAGACTTCTGCTAGATGTGGCAAAACGTACGACTTGTGTCCGTTCTTCTTTCAGACAGAAACTTTCAGGTTGCTGTCCATGAGAAGAAGAAAGAAACCATCTGCATGTGCAACCCTGGATTTCACTGCTCCGCTGAAGACTGCATAACCTGTGTGCCGCACACCACCTGTGAGTCAGGATATGGAGTTCTGTCCAAAGGTATGGCGCAAAGTGTTCGATGCGGCGAAAAAGACCGAGGCTCCGTTTTCGCAGTGTGTTGAATCTATTTTGGCTGTCGCTTGTCTTTCAGGAAATCGTACGCACAACACAGTGTGTCAGAAATGCCCCAAAGGCACATATTCTGATGAGACGTCATTGGACGCCCCCTGCAAGAAATGGACAGAGTAAGTATAGGAAGTCCAGTACATTTTTACATGTGAACTGAGCTGCTGAGCACCACAACAAAAGACAAAAAAACAGTAGAGTGGTATCAGTTTTGGCAAGAAAGCAGATTTTCCATCATTCTCAAAATTTGTTTATACACTACATGGACAAAAGTATTGGGACACCCGACCATTACACCGACAGGGACTTCACATTCTAAACACGCAGAAAGCTGTTTAGAGCTCTAACAGCTTCCACTCTTCTGTGAAGGCTTTCCACAACATGTTGGAGTGTTTCTGTGGGAATTTGTGCCCATTCATGCAGTAGAGGTTTGTGAGGTCACACACTGATGTTGGACCAAAAGGCCTGGCTCACAATCTACGTTCCAGTTCATCCCATTGCCTAGCATAGCACTGTCCAAAATGTCTTGGTATGTTCTCCCTTCACTTGAAGTAAGGGGTCGAGCCCAACCCCTGAGCCCCATACCAATACTTTTGTCTATATAGTGTGTTTATAATTGAATTCACTAAAGGTATCAGTGTGCTTGAAAAGGCCTGGTCCATAAGCTGGGCCGTCTAACCACATCTGAAGTGAAGCTGACTGTTAATATTCATTCAGATGGGTATGAAAGGACGCACTTTTGGACGATCTTTCCTCAAACATATTCATAATCTTACACTCTGGATTTGAGAATGAAAAACATTCTTCTCTCTTAGCTGCACAATGTTTGAATTAACAAAGTGCTGACTGGTGGTGCTTCCCATCAGCATTATCAAAACAACAAATAAGAATATCTTTTGGAAGAATGTTGTTTGATCCTTCCTGTAGAGTCTAAAACGCTTGAAGAATCCACACCAAGCTGTGTGGAGGCTTACAGTGGCTACCTTAGGTTGGACATTAACATTAGCAAACTGCTGTCTTCTTTATGGGCATTTGAGGACAAACAATCATCTGAATCTGAACATACCGTTCACAATAAGAAACCAGACGGTATCCTTTAACGCTGTGAAATTGTTTTCAGATGTGGGAGTGGACAACACGTTCAGCAAAGGGGAACCGATACATCTGACAACGTCTGCGGTGAGTCCCGTGTGGGCAGATAAATTGTAAGGTGTAAATTTCTCACTCTTAGCTTCCCTGCCACCTGCAGCTGTGAGATGAGTGGCCTGTTGTTCAGAGCGAAACTCTGGAGGCAGCGGCGGTGCATGTGATAAATCTCTGTTGGTTTGTGGTTTTGAGCGTGGGCTCAACAGCTTTCATTTACACGCTGTCTACACTTTATATGTGCAGACTCCGCCGTGTTTTAATGGCTCACCAGTCCTTTTTTCTAAAGAGTTTCTGAACAGAAAGCAGGGACTCGCTGAAAGTTTTATCAACAGCTTCGTACGGTTGCTTCCTCTGCTGAAATGCGAATATGTGGCAGATGTGAAAGTCACTTTTCTCACTGTTGTGCCCTGAACACATTTCCTGTTGGGGAGAATATTTATTGAGAGTTTTGTATCCTTTTAAATAAATACCCATGTTCTCCTAACACAATGACCTTGCACTGCAGGGATGATAACTTGTGAATGATCTGTGGTTGATGGTTTTCTCTCTCGTGCAGAGGAAACCTCACGCTTGCATGTAGGCGTGATCGTTGGTGTGCTTCTTGCGGCCGGGGTTGCAGTTGTCGCGGTGCTCGTGTTTTGGCTATGCAAAGGTAGGTTGTGCTTTGAATGTGTTAGGAGATAAATGTGTGTTAATCCACTTAGAACCCTCACTCATCCTCTCATTGTCTTCATTTCGTTTTAGGTAAACAAGGCGATGCGAGGGGAAGCGTAAAGGTAAATGTCATTTTTGTCTCTCTTTGTGTCATGAGTCTGTCATGCGTGTTGAGTTAACCGGGAATATTGTGTGAGCAGTGCAGATTATTGCAATGATGTTCACATTCTGTCAGATGGCCAGTTTACTGTGAGTGATCACGCTGGATGACGCTCACTCTGAAGCTTAAATATACAACATTCGCTGCCACGAGAGCCACGTGAGCACCAGCACATTGGACCAGAACAAACGGGTGTTCGTTGTAAATTTAAAACAAAGAAACTCAGATCAAATGTGCTGATCAAATATGAACGAAGATTTTATGACTGTATAGTCTGTTTGTCGCTTAAAACATCTTCAGAACCGTGTTTTAGTGAACTGTTCGTCGATCTTTTAAGGGAAAATCCTGATGGAGCATCGGAGAGCTTCTTATGGATGTTGCTCAGTGTCTCATGAACCCAAAAACATTCGACTTGCATATAAAATAACTCAGATCTTCTGCATATCTTCCCGTATTGCACAGATCTGTCTGTGCACAGAGTCGCTCTCAATCCCTCAACTCACCAAAGTGATCAGATTAATGCGGAGCATGTGAAAATACAGAGAGAAGATGGTTCTTTTGCCTTCATATGCATTTTTATTCCACAAGTGAAAATGTGATATCCTCGATTTTTAATGTTTCTGCATTTTATGTTGTCTGTTTCGCTCTCGTAGGTCTGTGTTGAGTCATGTCTGGGAGACAAAAGGGAGCCCCTGAGAGAAACCACAGCTTACCCTGCTGAAGAAGAGTCCATGTTTCCTGAGGTGCGGTCCCCATCAGAGTGTTGTGTGAGGACACCGGTGGAGAACGAGGATGAGTCAACAATAGACGAGCGTTTAACTGACAATGGAAACTTTGTGATGGAGGAGAATGGGAAAACAGAAGTCGTCTCCCAGGAGGAATCACAAGCACAGACATTTCTGGACTGAAAGATGGCCGACACTAACATATCACAGCTGACCTTATGTAATTATGAATGTATGGTGTATTGTTGCCCCATGTTTGACATGTATATATATTTCTCCACCTAAAGATGTATATAGTTGCCTCTAGTGTTAGTTAGGTGTTTAAGGTAACACTGTTCTAGTGGTGAGCTGATGTTTCACTGTGATTCGGTACTGATGTTGTGTTTTGATGTCAGCAACTGTTTGTCATCAGATTTCAGTACATTGAAAACAAATTGTAATTTTAAGTTGTAGTGTTTTTTGTTTTATTTTTTTAAAAAAAAGAACTTGCATTAAAAGTTATGCTATGTGAATTTTAAACAGCAAGAATATTTGTTTCTTCTGTCAGACAAACTCAAACAGAATTCCCATAGTGCTTTAGGGGATATAAACAGGAAGCGTAATGCGCCGTGAATTCGGTGATTCACGCTGTAGGCTGAAACTTGAACGCAGTCATTGTAGCCTGTTTATTTCCATGTTGACATTAGCGTGATTAAAAGTATGCCGAATTAGCTATTGGCAGTCGCTGTTTGCATTGTCCTCATGAATGTACAGATAAATACCACTACAATACTGTCATACTTTAGAAAACTGAAAAACATGAGGATTCTGAGGCGAGTTCCGGAGTGAAAAGGAGCGCGTGGTTTCCAAACTGATGTATGGAGGTTTATTCGCGATGGACATCCAAGATAATGGAAAACGTAAGTCGTAGGATAATAAAAAACATTCATAGACCGTGTGCGTGGGTTCTGCTTTTTCTGGGTACCGAGAGGGAGTGTGAGTTTAGGGTTTTAAAGTATCTTATTTGCTTCCATGAGCTGTGCGTTTTGATAACCGGGCCAAACTGCAGTAAGAGCTTAGAAGAGTTGTTTTTCCCGAGCACCGGTCCGGTATGCACCAACTTTTTCCATTAAAAAAACTTTGAAGTCCCTGCTGCAATTGAACAAGTCGTGTTGTTACCCGTGATTTCCTGAGAGCGGCGCTAGAGGTTCACTGACCACCATACACTGTCTTTACAGTGCCCCCCCCCCCCCCCCCAAAAAAAAGAGAATAGTGCAGTATAAGGCAAAATGCGGTAAAATACAAAAGTATCACTAAGAAGCACTGTGAGGGTACAGGTCTGAAGGAGGCACAGTTTGATCTGCAACTCTAAACATGTTTTTAGTTTCCTTACGTTGCTCTTTGTGTCTGTTTGCTGTGAAGAAACGGGGCTCAGATAAGAGCTAATCTCCTCTCTGTGTGTTCCTGTTTGTAGGGATTTGCATGGAGAGGTGAGGCCTGAAGACAACTGCGTTTCAAGCCAATTGCTCCCAGGGACTTTCTCATTATCCCCGGATTAATGGAGGTACGGCACTTTGAATTTACATTGGACCCTGGGTGACTGATAGTGAAGAGTCCCTCAGCCAACCCCTAAACATTACTGAGAGCTTAAATGTCCTGTGGGTCTGCTGTACCGGGGGGGTGGGGGGGTGCTGCTGAAAGGAAACGTCATCTGGCATTCAGGAATCTGAGAAATCTGCGGTCTGTAATGGCAGAAACCTGTTTGGGTAGACTAAATAGAATATATGCAAAGTAAAGCCAGAACTCTTGACATTTGGATAAACTTTTTCTGAAATGAGAAGTCAGCTTATTATCTGACATAAGAACTAAAGTTGAACAGGAGATGCTGCTTTCATGTTAAGTGCCTGATAACGAACTTTGTGCCATCTCTTCCACATGGGGAACAAAGCTGCCTGTGTGGCTTCATTTGCATACCTAAACCTGTCATTAAGCTTCTCAAATACAGACCAGTAACACGTATCACAATTTCACTAGGAGCTGAACTTTATTTAATCAAAAATATTTCTTCATGATTAGACAAAGGAAACATAATTTACAGGTTGGCGATGGAAAAATACATCTACATTTATTTACAATAACGTGTTAAGTCTTTGGTCTCAAAAACAGATTTTCATTTCACTGCAAACTTCAGGAGCGATCAAATTCCTGAGGTTTGAAAGTTTTAAAGTGCAAAAGATGAGGACAGTGTCTCCGATTTGTGTCTAAATACCCGCTTAGACAATTTCATGAGTGGTGTAGCATGACGGGACGAACAGTCCGTTTCTCGAGGCCCACTCGGCCCACACTTTTCCGCTCGGGTGGTAAATGCTGTCCAAAGGTTTCTTGACGGTCTGTGAGGTGGCGGTCTCTGCCAAAGACCAGATTTTGGGTTTCTGGCTGGCAATGTTTTCTTTACTTTCCAAAGCGGACGGCGCATGATCAGAGTCAGTCTTTTCGACTTTCTTCACAAGTGCAAGTTCTCTGTCGTCGTGCTCGCTGCTTGGCTGCATCTCCAGACGCGCCTGCGCAGGAGCCGAGCTGTCCAACGCGCTCTCCACCTGCTCATCCCTCTCTGCGCGCTCGCTTTGAGGCTCTACCTCATCCCGCTCATCCAAGTGGCATTTCTGCAGAGGACTGTCGTCGTCGTCGTCGCTCTCTCCCTCCTGCTCCTCATCCTCCTCATCGGATTTCCCCTTGGACGCCCAGCTGACCCTGTTCTCCTTCTTCAGGCGTCTCCTGGCGTTGGCGAACCAGGTGGAGACCTGCGTGAGGCTCATTTTCGTGATGATGGCGAGCATGATTTTCTCGCCCTTGGTCGGATATGGGTTCTTCAGGTGCTCGTTCAGCCAGGCCTTCAGCGCCCCGGTGCTCTCTCTGGTGGCCACCTTGGCGACCCTGCCGGGATCCTCGACTGCTCCCGGGCGGTACGGCGGGTAGAAAGCCCCCCCGCGAGCCAGCAGCGCGTGATGGTAGGGGGAAGCGGCCTTCAAGTCGAAACCGTTGTTCTGGAGAAACAGAAAGAGTGAACGTGAGTGCGGGCCGTTACGCACGGAGTCGGTGACCCTGACTTGGAGCGCACAGTTCAGTGAGGGTCACATTTATGGACAGAAATCCATTGGTCGAGACTAACGCAACTTAGAAAATAGGACGATTTCTTCCAGAAAATAATTTACAAGTTTTTGTAAAAAAAAAAAACAAAACAACAAAAACAAAAAGTTTGAAACATTTGACCTTTTCGTATGACGTCTAAAATACTTTGTCAACTCACCATGTGTGTGATCGGCCTGTGGTGTGGGTAGGGGATAAAGTTGTATCCTTGTAGTCCTGAGTATGTTATGGGAACCCCAGTAGCCATCGCTGCCAGATGCTGAGCCTGCTGCTGCGGGACTCCCGGCGGGCATCCCAGCACCGGAATCTGATATCCAGTCGGCATGCTGATGTTCCTCTCCAAGAAGAAGTTGCCAAATCCAACCTGTGATGCGGGCATCTTTCCTGCGTCCCAGCTATTCGGGTTTGAGTGGCAATCCAACATCCTGGATCTATTTATACACCGCCAGCTGCCGGCGTGTGTGTGCGGGAGGGGGGAGGGCCCTCCGCTGCTGACTGACAGCTACGTTCAAAAGACCCACAGCTTTCACTGGCAATAAATCCCATCAAAGAAGCCCTCCGCTGTTCCTTTTAACGTTTTCGTGGAGAGGCTAAATATGTGCTGCTTATCGCAACACGGTGATCTCTGGAGAGGACTGAAGTTTTCAATTCAAATGCAGTTTTCCTTTGGAGAAGTGAATAAAGACTCAGAATGAACCATCAGCTCCGCGCAGTAGGCAAACATCTCATGTTTCTGTAATAAAAATCCTCCTCGGGTTTGTGTCTTTATTCTTACAAAAACGAGTTGGACTTTTTCCACAAACAGGAGTTTAAAACGTTTCACTTAGTTTTCCGTTTACGTGTTTTAATCATTTTTATTGTGACTTTTTTTTAGTTTTCGGACAAAGAAAGTCACGTTAGTTTGGGGATACGTTTTATGACGAATTTAACACTTCACATGTCTGGCACTCTTCGGTCAGCCTCTACTGTCACTTCTGACACTTCGTCATCTGCAGACGTGTACTTCTGTGAATCGAATTAGCCGCCCAAATAGCATTAAATTACGCTAATGAATAAATAAAATACGTTTTACGCACGCGTAAAAGTGTCGCTGAGCGATTTGTTCCACTCAGCGAGAGAAGGTTTTTAGCTGAATAAACTGACCAGAGCCTATAACAGCTGTCATTCACATTCAGCAGCCTCGGAGCCATATCTTTTTTTATTTGTTAATTTATTGACTGGACCATAACAAACTGACTCTTTAGATGTCGGATGGAATTGTTTTGGGTGAAGCGCAAAGCTTCAATGGCCCTAATTATACGAGGTTAAGTGAAACAGGTGTTGACTAATGTATATGATAATTCTGAGATAACAGATGCTAATGTGTGTGTGTGTGGGTGTGGGTGGAGGGGGTTGTTGGAGATAAGAGGAGAAGATTACACTCCTTATTCCCCCCCTCCTGCTCTTCAAAGTGAAGCTCAGTGTTCGGGCTCAAAGGAGCAGCACACCTCGCTTATCTTGGATCATTTCGATTATTATATTAGCAGCATTGAGAGGTCTGGTGCTGGTGTTGATGGCAGGGGCGTGTTTTCTGAATGGTAACAGTGAGAAAAGTAATAAAGAAGTGCCCGGATGGAACCTAAAGACCCTTGATAAGATGTTCAGAATCTTCTCGTTTCCGGTCGTTGATCCTAACGTTTGTTCATTTTCAATTATTTTTCTTTTTGTTGGTTGCGTTTTGTTCAGAACTCCAACATGTTGATTTCCTTACTTTTAAGGAATTTAAATGACCCTGTTGATACAATTAGGTCCAAAGAACTCAAAATGTATTTATTATACTTTAGCCTATTATGCACGCACACACACACTTCATACTGTATATTATTCACAAAGCAAACTGTGAGTTCTGTCATGTGGGGGTCTGAGCTTGTGCATAAACTGTGATTGTCTTGTAGAAGTTTTCCATAATTACTTGAAACAGCTGAAAAATAACCGAGATTTCAAATATAGCAGGAAAGAGTTCAGCAGTGCAAAGAGATGTGATGCACTCGTTTGTCAGTTTATTACTCAGCTGCCGTCATGCAGGTTTTAATGTTCAGCTGTTTTTTTACTTTTAATGTTCTTAAGATACATTTAAGGGCACTTCTACTTTATTTTCTGTTAGTTTATATTATAGATTAAAATATTCAGCAACATGCAAAGTAGTTAAACTTAAAGCTCCACCTCAGCCTGGTAACTTTAAACTTTAAAGTTCTGCATTAGCGATTATAATCCAAAGCTGTAATGCATAAAAATACAACACTGACAGGAGTCACTCCACTGCGTCGATGAGTACTTTTACTTTTGATAATTTACTTAGGGTACTTTTACTTAGGTCAGATTGTGAATGCAGGAGTACTTTCACCATGGGATACTCATACTTTTACTTCAGTAAATTATCCAAGTACTTTTTCCGTCATTGTTAATTGAAGTATTTAGAAAAGAAGCATCTCCTCACTCATTTGCAGATGTCTGTGTGCTCCTACAGCCAAACCTCTGAAAGCTGATGTGGAAAGCGACGTGTTTTGTCTAGCAAATGAGTATACTTTGTGTACTTTCTGTTGTGTATTTTAAAAGTAGCACCAGAGACCCCCTGAGGGATTCTGGAGGAAACGCTGCTGACGAGAGCAGAATCGATCAGTCCACTGGCAGAAAAACACTTTAAAAGAGCTCACGTGTTATCAGATTGGAGCTTCTCAAAAGGCTGCACGTCCTGCTTTGGTTTGACATACATAATAATAAACTGAATAACTTGAGCCTTTGGAGTGTCGGTCAAGACGTCTGAAGGTGTCGTTTCAGGCTCTGCAAAGCGCTTCTTCATAATTTTGTGACGTTTTCGGCCAACGAACTAATTAAATATTCAAACAAGTAAAGCGGACTCATCGATAATAAAAACAATCTCTAGACGTCTCCTGATTTGTTTCTCCCACTTTACTCCCCTGGTGCTTCTGACAGTATGTCATTTAAATGAGTGTAGATTATCACAGGCCCGAGAGAAGAACAGAGAGAGTGTAAGAAAAAGTGATGGAGGTGGACGGAAAGAAGGAATTTATTTGGGTGGGGTCCTCAGAACCTAAAGCAAATTTGAACAAGGCCAACAATGGGCCGACCAGAGTGCAAAGAGAAGGAGGCTTATGGCATCAGTAGTCTACATCTCACAACACAAACAGCTCAGGGCAGTGGCCTTTGTCCTCCGTCCTTTCATTCTCTTCCTCTTTTGGCAGCTCGGCCACAGTGCAGGTGTTGGTCTTGCTCTGACAGGTCGAGTTTGTGCTGTTTGCCGTTAGGATGTCAGTCGTTTACAGGACAGAAAAGTGACCAAATGGAAAACGATTGTCCTCAGCACACAAAGAGATACAGAACAAGATAGTAAAGAGGATGGAGTTGTCTTTATGTCTGACACCTGAGTCATTCCTCTGGGTCCAAACGCTCCTAAATGTCCACCATCTCTTTTTTTTTTTTATAAATGAAATGCATATTCCTCTTTACAGCTCATTACGCAGACAGCCGAGTGACCCCACTTTGTTCTAGAAACCCAGAATGGCAGCGTAATGTGCTGAAGCGCAGGTCAGGACAAAAGGTGTAGGTGTGACCTCAATTACAGGCAATCCCCTACCTGCAAGCTAACAAAGAGGCCTGAACATGTAATTAGAATAGCTGATAGGTAGGTGTGAACAAGACGACAAAAGCCTAAAGAGAATCCACAGAGTCTTCGACACCTACTGCTTGTTAGTTTACTTTTACTGCACCAGATACTGAAAAGGGGAGAAATTGGACAGAAACTCCAGCTGGATTAGGGGAGAAAATTATATTCATTTTAAGTTCAAAATCTGGAGTGTGCTCAGACATTAAAAAAGCTAAAATTACGTGTTTAAAATTCGTCTCTAGATATTTGGAGTATTTGAAGGGGCATTTAAATAGAGGCCATGCAGATCGAAATCCCAACAAAGAGGCATTTTAATCTTTCATTTACATAGAAAAAGCACAGAGACTCAATTGACAACAAATATTTAATGGTCTCCAACCAGAACTGCATTTTTCCTGCCTAATGAGATTTTCCTGGGGCACCAACACAAATGGAGAGATGTAAGCAAAGTGTGAATGTTATCAAGCTCTCCCACCTCTTTACTATCTGACCCCCTCTTCCCAGACCCCCTTCCACTCTTTGTCCTTTGTCATTACTCTTATCAGGGCCACTCTATCATTCTTTCAAAATAAAAGTGGCGCTGAACCCGCTTGCAAATGTAAGTATGTCTTTGTTTGGGGCCGGCCAGCGGCCCGCCTCCCAGCTCCCTCCTGGGTGCAGCCTGATTGACGGCCCTCCGCTGGGTGAGTGACAGGCGGCGTTGGTTGGGCCGTGATGGCCGGTGTGACAGCTGCTGCTGCTGCTGGTGTCTCCCTGTGTCGGGCCTCCAGGATCCCTCAGCTAGAGCCCTGGCCCAGTTTGCTGGAGCCCGGTCTGGAGATGAGCCTCCCCCGGTGTGCTTGTTGTTGCGGATCAGCTTGTTAGCTCGCTGCACCCTGTTTCTGCACATCAGCTGCTGGATGCCATCTTTCCAGCCCAGGGTGCTGCCACAGGGGTTCTTTCTGAGAGAATGAAAATTCTCTGCATTTATCTGTTTACTGCAGTTAAATTCTTTACAGATGACACTTTACTTTCAGTCCCCCTGTTTGACACTTTATAAGCAGTACACAAACCGTTAACAAACGCTTTGCATGCAGCAGTAAGGGCCAGTCAATGATTTTTAACTTGTCCTGTGGGGATGTATTGTTTCACTGCGCTGTCGCGAGTGCCCGAGGGGGCAGTTATTGTTGCTGTCGTTCGTAAACACTTTTATCTGCATTACAGTGTGTTATAACTATTCATTAAATGTCTAAATAGTGCTTAGGAACACTAAACGGGGGAAAGTGATGCCTTTTCACCCGGTTCAACATCATTATGTTGCTGCACACCTCTGCTGTGATTTCTGGGTATAAAACAGTGACAAAGGGGGTCTTCCTTCACTGAGAGCAAAATTCAGTGAAAAGTCTTTGGATGTGTACTTCTTAACGTTGTTATATGACCAGTGAAAGAGCAGTATTAACGTTTGATTTTCACGCCGAAACTCCAAACGGCTCAACAGACCGAAGCTTGTGCGTTTTTTATCATTTTGTCGCTCTGGCCTCACGGTGAGCAGCTAATGAGGTTATTGGGCATCTGTGACGTGACATCTACATTTTGGCCTATTTGTGAAACAATGGTAACAAGGAAGCCAGGGACATTGGGCTCTGTGTTTTCCAACTCAAAATAACAAAGCCAAGCAGCCGCTGGTGGGAGGCTGTGCTCTCATGGAAATGAGCAACTGAACCAACAATGTAGCGCCTAATCTCTACAGAGAGAGGAATCAGTTACACAGCAGTATGCACCCCTCAATGCTTTTCATTAGAGTCAGCGTGCTATTGAAACAGTCTCTCCACCCCCCTGACTCACACCCAAACACACACACACACACACACACACCCACCTCTCATGTGTAGCCACAGGCCCTACTCATACATGCACTAGATACAAGGTAGCCCCCCAGCAACAGAAGGGTTGAAATAAGTGGGGCAGAGGGTGGTATGGGGGTGCAAGGCCTCAAAGCATCGGATTAGAGTTAATGTGCCCTCCCTGGGTTATAATCTCTTCAGAGGGGGACTTTGTTTGAGGGGCTTGAGGGCAGTAAGATAAGTATCTATTACAGAAAGTCCCCCCCACCCAACATCCTCGCTTCAAAAATGAAGCACAAAAACACTTGCCTCTGTTCCCCTCTGTGTCGTCTGATATCCAAGAACCAAAAGCAAGTGCTGCCCTTTTCAGCTAATCAGGAATTAAGGTCTAAAGCCGTATGGAGAGTTAGCAGGGCCCATATTTACTCCATCTGTAGCCCACAAAGTCAGGTATTTAAAGTAAGATCAAAGGCAGCTTAAATAACCAGGGTTATTGTATTGAATGAAAGAAAAAAAGCATTATCACAAGTTCTTCTTCTTCTCCTCTGCTTTACAAAGAGAAACCCTGCATGTGAACAGCCAATCACTCCACCCAGACAGCCTGATGCAGATTATGTGAACATATTGACTGCGTTGAAAGTGAACAATGCAGGAGCAAAAACAGAGTGTGAGCATGTGACACAGGTGTATGCTTTGATATAAAACAATTTAATACCAAAATATTTTTCATTACATAAATATTGTGCAAAAGATGTAATGAAGGCAGGTTTTTTTTTCTTAGTTAACCTGAAAAACTCTTCTTTTACAACAAATCAAAAAGATGCATGAGGCAATACAAAAAGCCCTTGAAACCAGGGACACAGATTCACAATGTGAATTTCTTTTGCAATATTTAACACTTTAATACACATGGAAGGCGTGAAGAAAGCTAAATCAAGCTGCAGTCTGACACCAACCTGCAGGGACGTGACAGACACGTAGAGTCGATAACCTTAACTTAAACTAATGAGCGCCGAGTCAAAACCGTGAACTCAGCAGTGGCTCAGATCTGAAGTGACACACTGAAGACTTTGTAACAGGCCAACCCATCTGCAAATCGCACTATTAATCACAACAAACATTTAAGGTTAATGATTGACTGATTGTTTCCTTGTTTGATTTGTCTATTTATCAGTTGCGAGCGTTTGTTGCCGGTGCATTCAAGGACATCAGCTAATGCTGGAGCATCCAAGCAGGGCAGCTTTCACCAGACACCCAGTAAAAACAAGAAGCAATTAAATCATGAGTGACTTTCTTCGTCATTAGGAACTGCAGAGAAATTATTAGGGAGGAAGGTCACTTTTCAAACAATTAATTCAATACAAAATGAACATTTTTAGCATAAGGGATCACCTATAGTGCCTCTGCAAATAGTTTTTAATATCTGACATTAATCTAAATCAATTGGTGTAAAAGGTGGGAAATCAAATCGCTGCTGTTCTGGCAAATGTTCAACATAGTGTTAAGAAGAAAGGATTTTTTTAATAGGCCAAAATATACAAACTACCACTCGCAGGTGGTGTTTTAATTGGATTTGTGTACAGTATTAAAAAATACAGCACATCTTCAGCCTCACTTTTAGACACTTTTACAGTCCAAAGTTGTTGAGTGAAACACAAACGAAGGCGACGTGGCCTGAGCCCATTTGAAATCGTAAGGCTTAAGTAACATTTAGCAACATTCATTAAAATTTAAAAGCTTCAAAAAATACTTTTATGGTAGGCACGAGTATTTAAAGCACACATATAAGCACAGCATCGTCTGCAACGCAGCCGACAAAATTAAAGCGTCCTGGATGAGCTGCTCGGACGCGTTTGTGATCGTGTCAGTAAGCGCAGGTATACGCATATTAACACTTCCTTCTATATATACATGTAAGTTTACGTTATGTGTGTAAAGATAAGTGAATGTCAGCTGTCCCGTGCGAGTGTGGGAGAGCTGACATTCAGAAATCGTCGCCGCTGTCTGTTTTTCCTCAGCGGGAGAATTTTCTGGGTCTGAACGCTGGAAGGGCGAGCTGATGTGACGCCGTCCTCTCCTCCTCTATGGGAGCGAGCTCCTCTGCCGAGCCCCACTTCTTCTTGGAGTAAAACAGCGACGCCAACTTCCTGTTCCTGTTGCGCTCTCTGGCCTGAGTGACTTGAAACGCTGGGATCGCAAGACAAGAGAGTTGAATAAGAACCAGAGATTTATACCACTAACATATCTGCTAAATATGAAGCCAAAGCCAGAACAACAATTAGCTTAGCATAACGACTGGCTGGTCACAGTGAACCAAACTGTCTTTATATTTTGGTTTTTGGTGCAGATTAACAAGTGAGCAGTAACATCAGACAATTCAAAGACTTCATCTAACTCTATATGAGTCCCTCATATTTGAAACAAGAAGCAAGCATACAGACCTTATATTACTTTATTTAGTACGTTAGTAAAATTTATTTTCAAAACAAAAAGTTAAAAATGCTTCAGAGGCACACATTAAATGAATTCATGTAATGTTGAAACATCAAAATACATAAAAATTATAACAAATTTATATATAAAAAAAACTTACTTGTAGTGTCAAAAATTATCCATCAAATCATTTGTAAGTCACAAGCATGAGGCACTCACGCAGCTCGCAGTCTTCCTCCGGACCCTCCGGGTCTTTGATGTTCAGATAATGGAAGGCAAGATGGCCGCTGTAGTCCCGTACGTTTGCTTTGGCCCCTGAAAAGAAGAAAATAAAATCTGTGAAAACCGAGACTTGACATGAGGTGGGGGGCAGCAGGTAATCTACTTCACTGACACCTTACACCTCAAGCTTTCAGAAACGAGGCTTGATCCAAAGGTAAACAAAAATATTCATGTCAGATTAGAACTTGCTGTCACTCTTAAACTGATTCACAGCACTTTAAACTTGTTTTTAACTTGTTTTGCTCTTTGTTCTACATGAAATCAAAGACCGATTCACTGGTAATGAATGTAAAAACTGCTGTGAAAGAGTTTTATATTCTGAATCTTGTGTCTGATCATTTGCTGGGCCTGAAACCAACAGGTTAAGATAGACAGACAGATAGATAGATAGATAGATAGATAGATAGATACCTTATTGATCCCGAGCGAAATTCAAGTGTGAAAGCTTGAAAAATGAAAAGCAGTTTTACCATATGTCCCTATGAGCAGGTCTAGGATGTGCCGATGACCATGCAAGGCTGCAATGTGTAAAGGTGTATATCCCTGCAGAACAAAAACAAGAGCAAAACAAAAGGAAATCATGCATAGAGAAGATCTAAAACATGTATTCTGAAGTTGTGGATTATTGTCTTTTTATGGGCAAAGGTAATGCAAATTCAACGCTCCCTTCACTGACACATAAAGCAGTTTAAAACATTTTTTTTCTTTACTTTGTGTGGAGTCCAGGAGAATAACTGTGGCAAAGAGCTGGACGGGTTTTAGTACGTACCCCCTAGAGTTTCCCAGGACCAAACACAGCCAATGAAAACAGCATGGAAAAAAAGTATACAAATTAGCAAAGGTTATGGAAACACAAGATAATGATAAAAACATAATTGCTTGGTAATTCGCTGAAAATTGCACAGCTCTAGAGTCGTGCATGCTGGCACATAGACGCACTGTTTTGGGAAACAATTAACATGACATGACATGATTTATTAGTGGAGTCCTCCTGCAGCCCAACAACACACGTGCTGCTGTAATGCATTTGCACAGCTGGATTTTCATGGAGCTCATATAGGAGCTTTACATCAGTGCAGGCCACAAAAGAAGAAACCAGCAGCCATGTTGTTGTCCCGTCGTTATCCAATCAGACAAAACAACTCACTGAACGAGCCCACTGCGTCCTGATCGAAAATTCTGGATACTCACATGCTGCGGGAAAAAAAATGAAGAGCAGAAAAATAAATCAGTGATTGTGCACAACGCAGAAAAGCAAACTGCACTAGAATTAAAGGGGCACTCCGCTGATTTGACATGTAAAGTTGAATGTGCTCATCATGGAGTGAACTACAGTTTCTCCCTGTGAATAAAACAACCCAGCCCTGTTAAGTCTGTGATACAAACTAAGGGCAGGATCAGTGGAAAACATGGCCGCTTATCAGACAGGCTAAGGGAGGCTAACGAGGGCCAAAGTGAAACTGGAAATCTGGGTTCAGAAAACCCACAGAAAAACCCGACTCAAACTCAGGGACAAGATGTAAACTCCACAGAGAAAGACCCTGTCCCATCCTGAAATCAAAGCCAGGACCTTCTTGATGTGAACATGTTTTTAGGAAGAGAGATGATAGAAATCCTTATTGAGTGAAGGAAACGAGTGGAGCAGAGGCTGCCAAAGATGCAAGTTGGGAAGAATGTAGGATCCGATGTTTTTAGGAAAAGGTCAGAATATCTTGTCCTCTGCTACTTGTTGTACCTGTACTTGGAATGGGCGGGGCTTAAACCAGAAGTGGTGCTTGAATGGAGACTGGGCGGGTCTAATTAGAAGGAGTTCATTCAGCCTGAAGTTGATATGGGTTGATCTGGTTGACGAAGTTCTATATATTTATATAGAAAACTATTTATAGAAGAGCATAAGAATTGAATTTCAGATCAAAGTTATTTTTATTTTTCTAATAAACGTGTATAAACTTCAGTCAGCTTCCCAATGAGGCTTGACAGATATTGACACATTCAACATCATTTCAGCCGAGTATTCGCTCAACTCTATTAAATGTAGTTTAGCAGTTTGGCCACAGGTAATTAAAGTCCTAAACAGATGGAGTGCCCCTTTAAAAGCCATTTTATTAAAACCATAAAAATGCACTCACTGATTTGGTGTTGACATCAGCACCAGCATTCACCACCAGAGTGGCCATGTCCTCGCTGCCATGTTTAGCAGCCCAGTGCAGAGCTGTCTGTGTGCAGGAAGGGAAGAGAAAGTGTTCACAAAATTCTGCGTCTACAACGATCTGCATTGTCGTTAGGCATCGTCACAAGTTGTCTGAACTGAGCAGGGCAGCTTCTCATTGGCTGTGTGAGGGCAGTGGGCCAGCTGTGCATGCTTTTGGGCAGGGGGGGGTGGACGGATGGAGGGATGGTGAGAAGGGAGGGATGGAGAGATGGTTTCCTGCCATCTAACAGGGCCTAATTACAAAACAACACAGCACTGTGCCCACAGTTGGGGGGCCCGGCTGCCTGTCACCAGGGGGGAAGATTGATGATGTTAGTGTGACCTGCAGAGTGGAGACCCACCCAGACATCACCGCACTACTGTCAGCACACGTCAAGGAGGGAACACGGGCCCCCGCGACACGACCCTCGCAGATACACCCACACATGTTCACATGCAGAGGCGCTCCAACGAGCGCGTGGATGTGAACCATAATAGACGTGTGTATGTAAAACGCAAGTGCAAACCGCATCCACCTGTCGGACCACAACTGTGATCCCCACGCTTTTTTCCTACACGCTTTAAGCCGAGTAATTGTGGGCTTGTCGACAGGTGAAAGCAGAGCGTGGGTGCAGATGTCGGCTAAGCGACCACATCGACCCCTTCTGAACCGGACCCTCCACACGGCAAATCAAACAGAAACCTTTTCAGTATCACCTAATGACCATGGAGGGATGAAAACCTTATAAACTTGTGGCCACAAGAACAGAGTATTTAACTTTAAAAATGCATGCAGAGCTGCAATGCATTTCTCAAAACCACCAGGTTCTCATGTATGAAACTTCAAATGTTTCATTTTTATATTATCTGAAATCTTTTTACATGTGTAAACAGACTCACGCCTTCCATAATTAATATCCTTAAAATGGAGTCTCTAGGCGGCGTTAAACTCCTTTGAACCACACTCAGACTTGTGCTTTGACAGCAGAGTGTGCTGAAGTTATACTGTGACACAAACCATATGGGTTTGTAAGGGACAGCTTACATCTGAGTCTCACAGCCAAGTGTCCAAAAATAATAATTACCAGGCAATCTTTGAAAGGCCAAGAAAGTGATTTAGAAAAAACTCGAAGATGTTCTGATGGTGTTTCCAGAATCCTTAAAGACTTCTCTAACTTCTAAAATGACTAACCTGCTTCCTGAGTTGCAGCTTTCTTTCTTTCTAATCCCAACAAAGATGGCATCTGGAAATGACAAACGTCCTTTCTAAGTTTATTAAAGTGAGAACCAACATTTTACTGCCTGTTGTATTTATTGATAGTTTTTCATTTCCCGCTAGATTAGGAAGCACAGTCACAGGTAGGGAAATGGATTAAAAAATCTTTTGTTTTATTGACACAAACAGATTTTTTTTTTCATCCACAGGGTTGGGAAAGTTTTTGAAGATTCTGGAAACACCTTAAGCTAAGCTAAGCTCCAAGCTTCACTGGCAACCAAACCGATGTGTAGCTCTGTGACTGATAAGTGTATGATAATGTACTGATAAGACATGAGAGACACAACTGGGCCCTGCAGGTTTCTTCAGCATGACACAAGTCCTTTTGTGTTTAGAGGCTATGATGCTAACTGTGCTAATCTTAGCAGGACAGGCTAGTCCAGCAGCAGGAGAAAAATGTCAGCTTGTACCCACTGAAGGGAGGGATGCTATGGGTATCTACACCTCCTTGTGTTGGGCGTCTGGAGGACAGATTGTGATAGATGCTGTCTGGCTCGAGTATCTCCATCTCTTTTGTCTGTCCCCTGTCGCATCACAAGACAGATTGGCCAAAGGGCTGTTTGACAGGCAGCTCGGCGGCTCTCCCGGTGGGCAGAAGTGATGGACGAGGCTGAACAGGATGCAACGGCTTCCCTTCCTGCGCCTCTCGTTTCTGTTCCTGCCCACTGGGGTGCCCCCCCTGCAAACACCTGTCTAATCAGTCAGGGACGGCTCTGTCGCCGCCACACGCTCCCCAGTGAGGGAAGTGGTGGCTAAAGAGGGCTCACATCGACGGGAGACACAATGGCCACTGTGCCTGACACTTGATTTGGAGGAAGACAGAGAGGAGTGATGAGCTCATGATGTACTTACAAACTGTGTGGCAGAGGAAGTCCGTCACGGCAGGAAACGCAGGCCCGCGTCACGAGCAGAGCAGGAAGAGAAAGAGAGTGAAAGGTGTTGGACTCAGGTGAGATCTGTGCTGTGTCCTCAACTTTAAGCACATATCTACAAAAAGCACCTGATCCCAGCAAACATTTGGAGAACAGGAAACACTTAAGTCCTCCCAGGATGAAGAGTAATCCCTTCAGTCCTGGTCAAACATGTGATTTAGAGGTGAGTGTTTGGCGCACTTCTTGTAACTTCTGTTCAGCAAAGTCCAGACATGACAGATACACATCAAATATAATAACTCCTGCTTTTAAGGACTGTGGCTCTCATGGGTCTGGTGACTTTTGTTATTCCTGGTATCTCTGTACGTTATCTCTCCACCTCTGCTGAACAGGGAAAGGCTGAGGGCTAAAGGGAACATCAAAGAGGCCCGAGGGGGACTTAGCACCTTCCCAGGGACACAACCTGCATTGTTCTACAATTAATCCCAGCCTGCTCTATTACTTTCAGATTATCTTTAAGTGGGTGAAGTCTTAGTGGGGCATTAAGACTTTCCTTAATCCCCCCACCATCTCCGTGCACTTCAATGGCGGACGTGCTATCTTGTCCGGGTGGGGATGGCAAAGGCTTAGGGCTACTCTTAGAAGGTGGTCTGCCATGGCCACGGGACAGTGTGAGAACTGTGACACAGGGGAGGGACAACAAACATGAGCTCAAATCTCTTAAGCGCACAGGGAGACAAATAAAAGGATTTGGGTTGTCAGGGGGGCACAGGAGCTAAAAAGCTATCTTTCATAATCCTTTTGATAGTGGACCTTTGAAATGCATGATCTGGATGTTTTAACACCGGGTTCCCAGAATACTATTGAGGGGAAAATCTCGGCAGGATGAGCTTGTGAAAGTTATACAAGCAAAACACGGTTCTGCGTCACAGATGAAAGATCAAGAAACACGCAGCTGAAACGTGGTCAGTTTCAGTGCGAGTCGTCAGTGAACTTCCGTTCCAACAGGCTGCAGTAGGTGTTCAGGTGTAGGCAGAAGTACGAATGACGACACTTACCCCCTGAGGAGGACGGTCACGGTCGCAGCCGGGAGCAGTGTGTCAAAATGAGAAAATAAGAGGCTTTAAATCAGGCAAAAATCACCCAATAATAAACAACATTAAACACAGTATTATGAGTTCGTAATGAGTTGCATGCAGTCTGTAGCTTACAAGGAACCAGTTTACATCCGGCATTAACGTCTGCCCTGAGTGATCCAATCACAGGAGAACCGCGTCATCGCCGGCGTGAATGCACCCAATACGCCTTGAGGACGTGTTGAGGTCCGATTGCTCAGAGCTGGTCTGGACAACATACGACTGCTTTCTTCTTGCAGTTTGTCCACCAGTGTGTCCTGGGATACACCGAAAGACCGCCTACTTCCTCAGCAAAGGGACAAGAAAAACACGCAAGATGGCCTCCCATACACACAACACGCACTGGCCGACTTCCTTTTGGTTCACTGCAATGCAAACTGGGTATCTGGGCTCTCCTACCTGCCGAAATGAGCAGCTGATGTTAGTAAACACACTGTCTGTTTCACCTGATTTCATCGCTGAACTAGCAACGACAATATCCACAAAACTCCCTTAAAAATTTGCCATTTTGAGAGTTGGTGAGCCAGGAGAAACTTTGTAAATTCAGCATTAAATGCAACGCTTTGTCGCTTGGATAGAAAGTCCTCAGACTCTGTTTAAAAATCTGGCCATAATGCAAGTTGTAGAGTTAGGAGAAACTTTATGGATTTTGTAAAACACTGCCTACAACAAACAGGTGGTCACCCGAGACGTATGTTTGTGCCAGGTGTGAACTGACGCGCTTGGAGCTGTTGTTTGTGATTGGACCATCCAAGATGGACGTTAATGTCAGGTGTAAACAGCCTCGAAGTGCAACATTAAATACTCACTGAGGTGAAGTCCTGGTTTGACCGCCACCCAAAAAAAGAGACAAAACACAGATGCATCTGTTAGTGAATCCTTGTATCAAACCACATGAAATAGAGCTTAGTTCACTTTGTATTCCTGTAACACTGAAGGGTAATTCTGGTTTATGGTCATATTTGTATATCTTGAGATATTAAGTGTATCAGTTTTGATAATATTGCAACCATTTCTACAACGATGTCCAACGGGGCAAGAAACTCTGAACCTGAACTTCAGAATGAACTGGGAGCTTAAAAGTCCTTTTTTGCATTTAGGCTGAACATCATGTTGTTCTTTGTTTGTACTCGTCCTTCTCTTCCTCTCTCATCTCATTCATCAACAGCTTTGTTTCTAATTCCAATAAATGTCACGAGAAATGTATGGGAGGCATCCAGTATTTTCTTATTGCGTGAGATGAAGCTCTGCTGACGAATCTGCAGCGTTCTGCTGCCCGACGCTTCCCGAACTGACACTGGAAAGTACAATCCCCACAGCAGGGACTTCTGTGGCTTTAGTGAAGGAACTAAATTTAGCCTTCGGTTCCTCCAGTCAAAACGCAGTTCCTGAGTCGCTGAAAAGGTTCTTTGTTCCTTGGCTCTGCAGTCGCTACAACATGTCAGTAAAAATCTACAGGAAACTGAGGGCACTACAGTACGGTTCAAGCTGGGCCAGCTAGTGAGCTAACCAGCTAGCGTGTTTGCTGCTGAGTGAGAACTATTGGCTGTGCAAGCTATTATTACAAAGTTATCTAACAGACAACACCGGCTGTGGGTTTGACATTGTGGTTTTGTTATTCCCAACCTCTACGCCAAAAAGGAAAAAGTACAAATATTCAAGCATTTTTGTAAATATATGCCAGTTCTTTTATTTCTATTTCTCTGAATTGGCTCATTTTTGCTCATTCTGAAGTTGTACCTGATTGCATTCTGCTTGGCTTCTCATACACTTCAGTGGAAATGCAGCAGGTTGATTATCAAGCATTTTTGCTGAAGAGAGTTTATCAGAAAGGACAGTCTGATGACACAGTTTGACAAACTGGCAAAGCTAACTGTGAATTAGCCTCACGACAACTTTGGCTGTCACGTGACCCTCGCCTTGCAGGTCATAGCGGTCCCTTGAAAGTCTCCACTGGGTGAATTCTGATTGCTGATTTTACAGTTTGCCCTCATTTTTTCTTCTGAATAAGCTTGCTGTTGTTGTTTTCAGTCTTGTTGTACACGATACAATAAAGACATTCTGCTCTGGCGAGCTTTGGTGTTTGTCTGAAACCAACTCTTGTTTCTCGCCCCCATCAGACTTTGTGGCACAAATATCACCACAGATTCCCAGATTACTACAGACAGATGTGCAAAAAATGTGAAAACAAGGTCGAATTTGAAATAAAGCAGAATTATCTTTTGAGAGGCGGAAAAAGGGGCGCAAAGGGCGGCGCTACCTTCTTGTTTGCCAGTGAAGGGTCCTGTCTGAGCAGCTGAGAGAGGTCAGGGACTCGAGCGCCGGCAGCCGAGTAGATCCATTCCTTCTCTATAGGATCCAGCTATTTCAGAGGGAGGAGGTGGAGCTCAGATGTGCGCACACACACACACACACACACACACACACCACAGTCCACATCCTGTTGTGGGCTGTTTTGATAATACTAAGGCCACAAACTTCTAATCCATTTCCTGCACATGACTGAGTCACAACCAACATTTTGACGCACTGTGGGAGACACCCAGAATCACACTGCAGAGTTCATGCTGTTACTACTTCTGTTACCGGTTTAAAGGGAACATGCAGTGACAGCAGAGACACCACAGGAAGAGTGGACGTTATGTCCAAGACCAAACCCTAACGGCCATCTATCATTAAGAGAAACCCAAACTCTGCAGACTTGACTCTTCACATGTTTTACTTATAACACTGGTAAGCTTTTGTTAATAAGAAAACCATAAGAAAACAAGGAAAAAAAACATGAAAAGGACTTACAGCGACAGACGCGGAGCCCATGCTGCCCGTCCCTTCCTCGTCCTGCTCTGACTCGGACTGAAAGACAGAAAACAGACGACTATTACTCAGTGGTGACAAAAAGCCTGTGACACAAGTTATCTGTACCCTGTCAGTCGTAACAGTCATACAGCATGATGCAGCATCACAAGATACACACACACACGGGTCACACCGCTATGACGAGGCCTGACCAAAGGGTGTCAGACAGGTCGAGAGGTAACGGGACAGCGAGTCAGAGGTGTCGGTTTCACACATAAGGGGTAATGAATAACAATCCAATTAACAATTAGCCAAAAAACAACACGCGCTACGGTGAGGCCGCGTGCTTTTGTCACCATTCAAGTCTGAAGGGGTCAGGAGAAAAAGTCCTCTAGCAGAGCATAAAAGTGTCACTTTGGCTGATTTATGTGAGATGGGGGGAGTTTTGTTTTGTTTTTTTCTACCTCCTTGTCTTTTTTTTGAGGACTTGATTGCAAATTGTTCTCAGATCACACGGAGACACGATGTAGGAACACTCGGTCCTTTCATGTCTGTTGGACAAACTGCCACACGTCAGCGTGCCGAACACGAAAAGTGGACAGATCGTATTTATCCAGCCTATTGCACTCGAGCACGAGTCAGTTTCTTTGCTCCTTTAGTGGAGACCAACAATAACAAGAGGAGAAAAACGCAGTTGAAGTCAAGGCCTGGAAGATTAAAAGAACCCGAATTCTCCTCTAACACTTAATCTTCATAAAATGTAATTTTGGGTGCTTTTTGGGCAGCGGTTATTATTTTCATTACTGATTCATCAGTTGACTGTTTTTGTCTCCTCATCTTGCCAGAAAATACAGACAAAAAGGTTTTGTTTGACCAACGTTCAAAAATCTGTAGACATTCAACATAAACTGATATAAAATGGTGTTTGGACTTTTCTTGCTTGACAAATACAACCATCACTAAGTTATCACAGCAGTTGGATATTAAATTATCACCTTATTAATAAATGGACTAACTGCTGCAGTGCTGGGTGTGCTGTCTGTTGTTGAGCTTGTGTGGTGCAGTGAAGCTGACATTTCACACAGTCAGGTCCAGTCAGGTTGTAATGTAGGATGATCAAACTGGAGCAGCTCTGTCAGGCTTTGTGCACCAGTGCTTTGAGCTAAGAGCTAACAATGCTAACATGCTTCTGTTCAGCAGGCTCATTGCAAGCATCTTGGCACGATTGTTAATTATGTTTGCATGAAGCTGATGTCATTTTTGCAAGTATTTGCTCTTAATCAGGGAGAAGCGCAAGTTAAAATTTCTGATGACTTCTGGGTAAAAGCTTGTAGTTTTGTCCTCAGCTGTTGCTTGTTTCATGTGACGTTTGCTTCCTGTGATAACAAGTTGAACGTCTGGGGGGAAAAAATGCGTTGATTTGCCGTCTGGTGCATTTTGCTCTCGTTTTCTTCCGCTGTGTTTTAAAAGTAAACTTGTTTTGCCTTTCCAGAGGACAGACTACACAAAGGAGGCAACCTTAAAAACATCTTTGGCGTTTGTGACCACTAATGTCTTTGTGCGTATGTGCCACATATCAAATGCTGGCAGAGGAACCGCGAAGCTTACGGCCTCGGGGTGTTCGATGCATGACAGCAAACCAGCCAGGTAGCTTCTGTAATGTGGAACAGGCTGTTCTAAATACAAAGTTCAGCAGTGTGACTAATACTTTAAGCAAACACACTTAATCTGATTGCGGTGCTGCATTAACACACTTGAACATATTTCATTTGTCTATTGTGCAGGTCATGGAGGACGACCACATATCTCTCTCTAATGAATCTCAATCTCTTTAATGGGCACAAATGATTATTATCTTTCTAATGAGTGTCAACGTGTTGCTGCTTAACATAATAACAGAGGGCTTAATTTAAATGCAGATTCTGCCCCCAACAGGTCCTCCTCCCACCCAAATTCAACAAGCTGTAGGTTACAAATCCAGGTAATTTAATTAGCACCACCTGCTGGTTAAAGAAGGAACTGCTGCAGTGCGAGCTGTGTTTCCCCCTCACTGGGACTGAGAGATAATATTAAGAATAAACTGTATGAAATTAACGTGGCTTCCCACACACAAACTGAGTTTAAATCAAAAAGGTGTTGGTGAGCTTATATTTAGGAGAGAACTGCAGGAACATTAAAACCAATGAAACTGAGGTTATAAGATCTCAGACAGTCTTCCAGTCTTTCCAGCACTTCATGTATTTTTCCATGCGTGTAATTTCTGTAACTATTTCTTTTCATTATTGATTAAGCTGTTAATCTTTTCTTTTTTTTAAAGCTAAAATATGTCACAACATCGTCATATAAACAAAGCTTTGGAAGGATTGTGTAAACATTGG
Organism: Scatophagus argus; assembly: GCF_020382885.2. NCBI lineage: Eukaryota > Metazoa > Chordata > Actinopteri > Scatophagidae > Scatophagus > Scatophagus argus. The sequence continues at coordinate 3,791,274 of NC_058500.1, forward strand.
AACTTGCTAGTTGGGTGAAAATTTAATGCAGTTATTCCCACTAAAATCATAACTCTCATCACAATCCCAATATCTGTCAAAGTAATCGCCGTCGCCTCGTTCAGCACCCAGTCTGGATGACCAGACACTGAGACGGTGTGCAACATAACACTTGCAGATGGTATGTGCTTATTTAGTTTTTAAAACATGTATCTGATCATGTGTTCTGTGGATATTCATTTTTATTTTGTTGCAGTCTTAATTATTGAAGCTGGTAGTTTATAATTACTTTTAAAATAATCATAAATAGAAAAAGCGACTAAGATGAGTTCAGGGAAATTCAATCGAATGCAACTGGACTTAGTTATTTGTCTTTGAAGACGTTTCACCTCTCATCCAAGAGGCTTCATCAGTTCATGCTCGCTTGACTAGGCTGGAACTAGTCCCGAGCATGAACTGATGAAGCCTCTTGGATGAGAGGTGAAACGTCTTCAAAGACAAATAACTAAGTCCAGTTGCATTCGATTGAATTTCCTTGAGATAACCATGACCTGGATGAATGAGAATATTCACAGGCTTAAGATGAGTTCAGGTTACCTTCCACTTCATCCCTGAATGGGACAATTTAATCCACTAAAATCATCCTAAAGAAACCTGTCTTCCTGTCTGTGCTGTAATGACTTCATGTGGCTGCAACTGATAATTATTTTCCTTTTTAATGAATCTGCCCTTGATTTTCTTGGGTTTATTTAATTTAAATAAATTAAATTAAAAACGACAGAAAATAGATTAAATAGTTTTTAAAAGCCTGATATCTTTAAAATTCTTTTCCAAAACCCCAAAATATTCCAATTACTATCATAGAACGAAAAAAACCTGAAAATATTTGCATTTCTCTTATGTTTGCCTGATGTAGCTTGACACTTAAATGACCATCAAACCTTCACAGTATTAACATTATGCAGGTGGGCAACACACAGCAACGCTCTGCCTCTTAGCCAGACAAACTGTCACCTTTGACCCTGAATCTTTGTCCAGCTCATCCTCCCCGCTGCTTTGTGCCGACGCTTCCTGGACTGGGGCGGCAGGACGTTGTGGTAGGACGCTGTGCTGCATGAGGGCCGTTCCTGTCGGCAGGTCCTGCAGGACAACAGGCAGAGCGCGCTAAAAACCGATCCACATGTGTTGGGCCGCGTGTCCGCAGGCCAAACTTTAACTGTGTCAAACGGCGGCTGAGGTGAACAGACAGCTTTAACACTTTGCGTGCACTTTCCTTCAGCATCTGGGCGTGGACGCACACTGTTTGCTTTTAGTGCCTGTTTGAACAAATCACGTGCGAGAATATTCAACCTGTAGCATAAAACACATCAAATCATTCAAATCTATGATTAAACGCTCAGGTTTATTGTGGGATCAATAAGGAAAAGTACTTCCAGAGGATTATTGTGCATTAAACCAGCGCAGAGTGTTTATTTTCACAGCAGCAAAGTGCTTCTATACATTAGCTTTAAACAGCTCCGCCTTTTACATAAAAGACATAAGCCCAGTGATGGTGCCTGTCTGCTCACAGCTGCTAGCTTAGATCTGCCCCAGTAAAGACGGCGTGCACAGTATCCGTCTGTGTGGACGTGCAGGCCGCCGTGACTGTCATTAAATGCTGACACATGCGGATAACAAAGACGGCCTTGTTTAGAAATAAATGCGTTGCTCACACAAAGAGTAAACATGATGTGCTGAGCAGATTCAGCACTCAGTGTTGTTGCTGAGTCATGCCAGCTCGTCCCACAGTTTATTTTGTTTTCACACGTTAGAGCAGAGCAGAACGGAAAGAGGATTTTTAAACTCACCTCCCGCTCTCCACATGACAGCGGCTCATCCTTCTGGCGGGGAGGAGGACTCGAGGTGCTCGTCGCGTCCCACTGGGCGGTGGCTGGAGTTCTGGCTGGGCCCGAATGTCTCTGTCCATCCCCGTCTGTCCCCCGCTCATGCAGCGTTTGTCTGTATTTCTTCTTTAGGACCAGATATTTTTCCCCCTGCGACAAACACAGTCCAACAGCACAACATGCTTTTGAAAAGAGGAAATCACACCACACACGCCCTTAGAATTCAATTATTCAGGGACCAAATCACAAGTCAGCTTGGTTGCTTTGCACACAGACTGTGGGACACATAAAGTGTGACATCTCTGACAGTCTGTACGTATGACTTATTGATAACTCGGTCATGTCTGTCAGCCAGGAGACCATTAGCTTAGCTTAGCATAAACAGTAAAAAGCTGGTGGAAAAGGCTCACCAGGATTTGGAAAATGTTAAAAGAAAAACAGTTTACTGATAACCTGTTGTACATAGTTGGTCACACGGTGAGACAATACACTTTTCTGCAAAGGTTTTCAAGATTTTCTGTTCTTCTGCATGCAAAGATATGCTGCAGTGGTCCAGCAAAGGACAGGAAGGAGAAGAAGGACAAACGACACAAAAAAAAGACATTAAGAAATACAGTCTGTACATGATAACTCAGTCTAGTGTGGACTGATTAATCGTGCTGTAATGTGAAAATACCAAATAAAAATAGTTTCAGGGAAAATGAAAACTGCAGCTTCAACCCCTTTGGGTACAAACAGTTCTGCAAATAAAAACAAAGTAAACAGATTTGACAACTCTTTAAGTCATCATAGTTAAACTGGAACAACAACATTATGCTTCAGTGTTGAAAGCTTCTTCCACAAAAGGTAAAAATATTTCAGTCGTTTACTCACATTCTCTGACTTCACCACAGCGATTCGGTCAATGATGAGCTTGAATTCCTCTCTGTATTTAGCTGCAGGGAAAAATATTTGATGTGAAAAAAACCCTGAAAACTAAATATAGCCTCAAACTCCTCACATCCTGCTTTTCCAACACTGAAAATGTCAAATGAGAGGGAGAATACAAATTCAGCCCAGCCATGTTAGAGACGGGTGGCAAAAAAAACCAACCTTGAATTAATTTTGTTTTATTGTAAGACACAAAGTATTTTCTAAACTCCAAAGTGGCTAAGATGTTAACAGTGTCTGCTTCCAACACGTGTGATTTGAGAACCAAAGTCTGCTGCATGTGCCGCTGGATTCTCTGTCTTCATCTGATAAGGCAGACTGCAAAGAAACAGTCCCTTCAACGGACAAACACTACAAAAGAGAGAGGAAGAAGAGCCCCCCTTCTAGCAAAGATACAAACAGATCAAGGCGGAAACCTGAGTCATCTTTCCTGCGGGAGCCAAACAAACTCCGGCTGACGAGGTGGCGGCCCTGAGCAGATAAAGTTATGCGTCTTTGTTTACGCCGGCGAGCAGATATTCAGACTGTGTGGTTAAGAGCTGCTCTGGTAATCAGGCTCTGAAGCAACACGCTTTCCAGACGAAGGTATTTCATTCAGGCCTAGGTGTACATGGGCACGCAGCTCGGGACAATTGAAGTGTTTCCTTTTTCCTGATGTGGACGGAAAGAACATTGGTGGTGGGATAACTGCCGAGCTCACGTTTACAACAACAGGAAATCCAAAGGAAGCAGCCACTTACATCTGTCTCAACAAAAGAATTCCTCGCTTACCACAGTAACATAGCATACGTGTTAGTTATCTATTAGCCTGAGGTCTGCACAAACAACACACACACACACACACACACACTGCTGAATTTCCCACCATGTCCCAGTTTGCACATCTGATGAAAAAGCAACCCCATTAGAGGTCTACATCCAGTCATGCATGTGGACTTAATTATGATTAAAACACTATCATCACAATTATGACATGAAAATCTGCAGCCACATGTTACGACAGACTTTAAACGTGTGGGAAGCACTTTTCTAATTGGACGGCCGTGTCAGATGGCAGAGTATCGAGGCAGCCCTCTAAACCTCTGTCAACAACTGCAGTGCTGACCTGGCATCTGGACAGTACGCGCTGGCGAGGTCACTTTGGATAATCATTGAGGGAGGTTAAAATATGTTTGTGTTTCAGGCAGTGCCAAAGGTAAACTCTCTGCTCAGTGGATGGATGGATGAATCGGTGCACGCTGGCTGGGCTATTAGTCTTCTGGGACAAATATATTTTGCGGTTAAACAGCAGATATTGTGTTATTAGTCAGTGGTGTGCGGTGGATTGTTCAGGTTTCAACGGGACACGTATCTGTTTTAGTTCGACTGAGCTAAAACAAATGTAGACTAACACAGCAGCCCTGAAATAAACTCCAAGCAGCTTCTGAGGGAATAAATGACTCAATGTTCAGCTTACAAAGACGACGGCTCGGCTAACACAGTCTTCTCTCTGGTGTCTGGTGTTACCAGTAGCTTAATGTGGCTAACTTTAGCTAATGATATCAAACATTACAGTGGTTTTCCTGTGCAAACAAGCAGAAAACAACAAACATTGAGATGCTTGAAATGTGATGCTTGCTAATGTTAGCGCTTCTGCTATTCTAATTATCAGTCAATGTGATGATTATTTTCTCTTAATGAACATTCAGCTAATAACATCAGGAAACAGTTTGAATTAATATTTGATTTGAGAACCTGCAGCCACTGAAATGTTGTCATTTCTGCTTGAGAAATTACTGAAACAAGCAACAAAAAAAACTGGCTTATCAACACGCCAGCTGATTTTGTCGTGGATCACCTGTAGCTAACATTAGCTTAGCTGAACAAGCCAGACCAAGCGGTGCAGGTTAGCAATGTATTTCTTTTGAATTCAGCTTTGCACCTGTAAAAATACATTTTCTTCACTCACTCTTTCTAAAAGCTGCATAGCTTTAAAGTGGAACGGCCAGGATTTGTAACGGCGCCTTCAGGCTGCATGAGCTGAGGTGTATGAAGCAGAGGAATGCAGAGTATTCGTCAAAAGAAGCCAAATATGAGGGGAGTTTTGGTGTTATGATTCAGAGCAGGATTGCATAAGCATACGCACAGTAAGAAGGTGGGCGGAGAGGAGCACAGTGAGACATCTTTACAGAAAAGTATCACTGAGCCAGTCATCAGAGGACTGGGGGGGCTCTGCCCTGCCTCTGGGGCCGCAGGGGTCTCCATGGCGGCCCTGCATGGTGGCACGTTTTGGTGATGGGGCTGGTTCAGATCCCCTCATCAGTTTCACCAAACGGCTTCAAGTGGCCAGAGGGAGGAAATGACACAACTCCCGCTGGAGCTGCAGATATTTTGGAGGGTCTTTTAATGCAAACCAGATGTCAGCTCCGCGTCGGAGAACAATGAGAGGACTTAAAACCCGTTTGTTAAAGCAGGCCAGACTTTTGGTTTTACACACACGAATCACATTAATCCAAATGTGTGCGGGAGGTGATGTTAACGCCATCCCGCACACGGCCACCACGCAGCGCATTTCCCCGTTTTCAGGCCAATACGTATTTCTCATCTGCGTTCATGCGTGACACAACGACTCGCTACTTACCACGCAACTGCAAGTCGCTATGGCCAATAAAAGGCTTAAAAGTCTTCAGTATGTCTGCGTTTCTGACTCTGCCTGAAGCGCCTCCGGTGGAGTAGAAATAATCCAGCAGCGACTCCTCGCTCACATCACTCATCTCAGCTCGTCTTTCTGTCGACCGGAGCGGCTGAAGGAAAAGATGCGTTCAGATCTGTTGGGCTTTTTGTTGTTGTTGTTTTGTTTTGTTGTTGTTGTTTTGTTTTGTTTTACCACTCAGCCATAATGCAGTCCGCTGGGCTAATTTGCTGTGTTGTACATGTCTGAAGTTCACTCCACCCAGACGAGCTGCCCGCTGCTGCCGCCGCCGCTGCGCCTCCTCCTGTTAACCCTTTAAAGACTGCACATGTCAGCATCTTAGCGTCACACCTCAGACACTGTGTGTGTGTGTGTGTGTTTCAGCTGATCTTACACACACATACACACAGCTTCCTCTCTGTCTGCTTTATGTTATCTTTATTATTTATCACACGCTGTCCTACATTCATTTTTTCCAGGTAATAGAATCAGAATCAGAATTGTCTTTATTGCCATGTCAGTGAAGGGGTTTCACATTACTAGGAATTTGTCTCGGTGATTGGTGCATACATAGAACATAAGAACGAGTAATATATAATAATAGAATAAAATAAAATAGAATAAAGTAAAACAAATTAAGATAAAGTCAAATAAATATGGTTCTGGAGTTGGTACAAGAGTGAGGTGTAGTACAGAGTGGAAGTACTGCAAGTAAGTGAAGTAAACAAATGGTCAGCAGGTGGATCGTGACATGAGCACAGGACAGTGACTGTACTGAAGTAACTAAAGAGCAGAGCAGTAAGTTAATCAGATAGTTAGTACTGATGTACTGTGCTATTCTATGTGTTTTATTACATTATATGTTAGATTTTATTTCTATTTATTTCTAGTCCCTGTCTGTATCATAGTATCATCGCACATCTTTCTGGTGTACACTGTGTACTTATACAAGATGCGCAGAATCACCCAGTCTCTCGTCAGCTTTGGCCTCGGAATTTTGTGTTTGTGTTTTTACTCTGAATCTTATTTTGTTTATTTTGTGCTCCTTTTTCTAATTTATCTGTATGTATTTCTGTCCGAATTTCTCCTCTTGGGAATAAACAAAAGGGATCTCATCTCATCATTTCTTCTGTTTTTGTCTTTGTGGTTTTTGTCCACATTTCAAGATGTCACCTTAAGCTGTGTGAATCTGTGGCATTTTTCAACACTTGCATACATCTAAAGGACCACAACTATTGATTAACTGATAAAATGACTGATGAAAGTGTTTTGTGTGACTAGAGATCATTAAACTCAGGGGGTAAACGTATGCTAACTGTAAAGAGGTGTAGAACGGTGATTAAATCTCATGGATTTGGCTGGGAGGTCGGAGGTCGTGGTTCAAATCCCTGCGGTCAGAGTGGCTTTAGACCCTGAACCTTAAAACTCTCCCGCTTGCTTTTCCATCAGTGCATGAATGTGTGTGTGTGAATGGGTGTGTGCTGGCTCCTTGCATGGCCAGTCGGCCTATCTGGTGTTTGTCCCCCATGAGAAGACGGCTCTGAGGGGGACAGTTCAGCCTTTTGTCACAAGTTGTCATGTGACAAACTGCACCTTGGTCTGTGCAGCTTGGCTATCAGATTTTCACTGTGTGGTTATCCTGAGGAATCCACCATGAAGACAATCTTGCTGTAGAGGATTCAAAAAGGGAAAATCATAGTGCTGTCAGTCAGGATTGTGGGAACGTTCGGCTCTCGTCCGTCACCTCCTCTGGAGATGGTGATGGAAGTCAGACAGTTACAGAGTCTTCTTCTTCTTCTCTCCACCGTATGAAGGTGGTGGGTAATTTGATATCAATATTCCATCACGGTTATCTTCAGTACTTCTGACACATGTAATTGGAAACATTTAGTGCAGCCCCCTTTGGGGTCTTTTTTGCACTTCTGTGAACCACACAAGACTCAAACTGCTCTGAAAAGTGAACGTTGTTTCGGGTTTAAGTGCACATGTTCCGATGATGGCTTGCATTTGGATCACGGGCCTGTAAACGGGCCCTCACTGGACTCGGCACTGATGGAGGTGGAGGGCCAGTCAGTGCAGGTATTAGACACAGAACACATTGTCAGATTAATTGTGCGATTGTGCTGTAAATATTAAATGTGCCGGACTTACACGTTAATCCTTCTGTCCTCCTCTGGTATAGCTTCTCTTTGAACGAGTTTCCATTTAATTTAGAAATGGGTGATTTGTATTTCATGTTTTAGGCTGCTGCTCTGAGAAGACAATATTGTAATTACAGTAAGCTTCTTATGAGCTGATACAATTATTGAGGTGAGGAGTTTATATTGTCACGTGAAAGTGGGACCTTATGCTCTTTCAATTTAGAAAACAACACAACTTTTTCGAGGATCAAGAAATTTGATCCTCGAGCATATGCTACGTCTTTGTGGAATGAATTTATGCCAGACAGCAGCTGGTGATGCATTATCACCTTTCTGCTGCTGCCAGGGATTGTGTGGAAAGCATCATTCATTTTAGTCAAGGCATAAACACACACCTGTGTAAAAATGTAAAGTCAACATCCCGCATTTTAAAGCCTAAAAAGAAGTTTTATCAGCTAAATTTACCCAGGCTACTGCAAGCAACAGGACCAATTCTGCAGAAATTCATGTCCGATATGTTATTATACATTATATGGACAAAAGTATTGAAACCTCTGTATTATTGAATTCGGGTGTGCTATGGGGCCAAGACATACCAATCTTTATTGGTATGTCTACCACATTTTGGACAATGCTATGCTTCCAGCTTTGTGGCAACAGTTTGTTGAAGGCCCTTTTCTATTCCAGCATGACTGTGCCCCAGTGCACAAAGCAAAGCTCCATAAAGACATGTTGGATGAGTTTGGTGTGGAAGAACTTGACTGGCCCACACAGAGTCCTGACCTCAACCCCATCCAACACCTTTGGGATGAACTGGAACGGAGATTGTGAGCCAGGCCTTTTGGTCCAACATCAGTGTGTGACCTCACAAATGCTCTACTGCATGAATGGGCACAAATTCCCACAGAAACACTCCAACATGTTGTGGAAAGCCTTCACAGAAGAGTGGAAACTGCCACCAAAGTCCCCATTGATGTAATGGTCAGGTGTCCCAATACTTTTGTTTATACAGTGTATTACATTATTAGATAGATAGATAGATACTTTATTGATTCTGAAGGAAATTCAAGCATCCAGTAGCCCGTTACAGCAGTGCAGGTTAGTCAAAAAGTAAGCAAACAAACAAACAAGACCTAACTGTTAGTTGGAAAAATAGACTAAACATAAATGAACTAACATATGCTAGTCGCTACCCAAAAATGAGTTATAAATATACAGTTTATAGGTTGTTGATAATAATGTATCAAAACCATTTTGCTGTTGTAGTTGGCTGAGGTGGAGCTAGTGTTTCTGTTTTAGGTACAGTCAGATAGTTTAATGCCTTTTTTGTGAATTTCCCCAGTGTGGGACTAATAAAGGCCAATCTTTTGGCCCCTAAGCAGTTTATTAATTATTATTAATTAGACTGAGACCTTGTGTGGAGTTTAGAGGGTAAATGTCTCATGTTTGACTTTAACTACGTGGATATTCTGTATTGTTTTGCCGCCCCATGAATACGTCAACGCAAGATTCGTACTCATCATTGTTCTCGGTGTCACTGGTCGGATGGACTTCTTTAGAGTCGAGAAGAAAAAAAGTTGTTTCTCGTTATTTAAACAAATCTGAGAGATCCTTGTCAAGACTGTTAATTTACAGTTATCAGATTTACAAAAGTAAAAGTACTCCTGCAGCACGGCCTGCCTCAGGACCATGTGTGCTGTGACTGCTGGTGCATTAATGTGCACATGACTTGAACGTTGCAGTTGGTAAAAGTGGAACTGAGTTTAGTTACTGCATAAACTGCTGAAATGCTCTTCTTATTCCAACCCGTCATAAAACATTCTAATGTATTTGTTGATTGTAGTTGATGACCATAACTAATACAACTTCACCTGGAACTCTCCATCATCACCGCGTCAGTAAAGTTTTACAAATCCCTTGCTGATTGCGAGGCTAACTTGTGTGCTAAATGCTCCTGTCAGGGGTCCTCGGGAGCAGAGGGGGGCCAGATGTTGCTGTGCACCATGTGAAGGTCATGTGCTGATCGAGGGCAGATGTTCACAGGGTTATCCATTCCATATGGCTGCCACTTGTCCATGGACCTTTTCACAGCACAGCTCTTGTAAACACGCTTTAGTTCGCTGTTCTTTTTTTTTCCTGCCCCTGTAAAACATGTCCTAAATCCAATCACCTAGTCCCTCTAAAGGGGATGATGTTGATGAATGGGAATGTGTAGTGGTTGTAGTGACCTATAAGCCCCGACTGAGATTACAGGCAGGCGACCAGCCAGCCAGCCAGCCAGCCAGCCAGCCAGGCCCGTCCGGGGCACCAGGAAACGGCGAGAGCTTAAAGAGGGATTGTTTAGATAGACAATGGTGTCTACCTGGTTTTAATCCCCGCTCTAAAAGAGTACAGGGGATTGGCAGAGTTTAATAAATGAAAGTGCTCCTATAATCAGGATTTGCCAAAGTGCCCCTTTGTGTTAATCGGACATTTTTTACAGCATGGTTTTTGACATCTGCCACAGCAGGTGGTGTTAACCCCTCGGCTGCCCCAGCTGCATGTACGGTACGTTTCTCATGCAGAACATGTGACGTAAATGTCAACAGACCGTGTGCAAAGTGTGTACATTTTCGCATTTTACTTGTGCACACAAATCAAGCATTTCTGCACACTGAACTTTTGTAATTAAAATTACACTTTTGGGGTTAATTAAACATTTTTTGACATTTTGTTTTATTTGAGGGTCTGTATGGGAGGGAGAGCAAGGAGTGCTGAAACGCACCAGCCTGCTCTGCCTCATCATAACATCACATGAAATAAGCGACGGGATGCAGTCGGCCTGCAGCCAGCGTGCAGCCTCACAACCTCATTACTCACTTAGTCAAGGCTAATAGTGCGACGACGTGTAATTACTTCATTGCTAAAATAGAAAGCTGCATTTTAATAATTAAAGTCCAGCGTATCAGCGATAAAGCATAATAAAATTGTTTCAGAATCAAGGATTACAAGAGTAAATCCTGACGGGCCAGATGTGAGCGCGGGAGGGGCCGCTACATTCTGGGACCAGATTAAACAGAAAATCCCACAGGACAGCACTGTCTTTTCTCTGCAGCTTAGAGGCTTGTGTGGACTCAACATGCTGTAATCCACCGATTAGCTGATATAATCACCTGTAAATACACCTTGGCCACGATGTTACTGCGGGACATCAGGCCCTGCTCTGCCCTGCATGTGTGCTGGACCCTTTGCTACCCAGGCGGGTCAGATCTGAGCCCAGACAGACAGCTGGACAAGATGTGTGATCTGACTGAGTTCCCAGAAACTAAACTGAACAGATGAATGCTGTTTAACTCCGAGTAACCCGAAATAATTCTGCCACGAGTGCTCTGAACTTGTAACAGAGTGCATTTTACAGTGTTGTACTTCTACATTTACTGAAGGATGTGAGTGCTTCCTTCACCACTACAGGATGGGACCCACAGTTGGAAGAAGATGCCAAAAGTATTGGGACACCTGGCCATCACACCAACAGGGACTTTCATGACAGCTTTGCAGCTGTAACAGCTTCCACTCTTCTGTGAAGGCTTTCCACATGATTTTGGAGTTTTTTCTGTGGGAATTTGTGCCCATTCATGCAGTAGAGCATTTGTGAGGTCACACACTGATGTTGGACCAAAAGGCCTGGCTCACAATCTCCGTTCCAGTTCATCCCAAAGGTGTTGGATGGGGTTGAGGTCAGGGCTCTGTGTGGGCCAGTCAAGTTCTTCCACACCAAACTCATCCAACCATGTCTTTATGGAGCTTTGCTTTGTGCACTGGGGCACAGTCATGCTGGAATAGAAAAGGGCCTTCAACAAACTGTTGCCACAAAGTTGGAAGCATAGCATTGTCCAAAATGTCTTGGTGTGCTGAAGCATTAAGATTTCCCTTCACTGGAAGTCAGGGGCCGAGCCCAAACCCAGAGAAACAGCTCCATCCCGATTTTTACCACTAAAATGTAAATTTGAAGTGATGGATGACAGATTAAGTTAAACTTGAAATGCAACTCAGTAAAAATACTCTGTTACTTGTCCTGCATTCGTAGTATGTAAGCTAAAGTATTAGCTATAAAATGTATGGCGAACGAATGTTACGGTGCAGAACAGATTATTTATCTGATCTTTTTCTCTGTACAAATGTGAACTGCAAAGTAACCAGTACAAGTTACAGTACAAAATACTGTAGAGGTATAAAGTAAAGGAGTATGAATTAAAATCTTCTCTCTCCAGATGCGAAAAGTATCCAAGTACATTTAGTCATCTACCATACATTACGCAGTACTTCTACTTTACTACTGTACTTTTCACTCCTTTACATTTATTTAACAGCTTTGTTATATTAAAGGTGAAGATTTTACAAACAAAACATAAGCTTCTAAAATATGATGCATTTAGGGGTTAAACTAAATATCAATCACTTTCTTAACTGATTGATAACTTGATCTATAAAATGTCAGAAAATTAATTCAATTCGGTTTAGAGACAAGCTGACAAATGACAATTAGTTTTCTGTTGTTCCTTCGACTAACTGATCAATCGATTATTTGTTCTCGAGATCCATTCATAGACTGAACTACATAAGAGTATGCGTTAAATATAAAATAAAATTAGCTCCATCTCAGTGATTTAAAAACATTAAAATGCTGCTCTTACAGCAGTCATCCAGCTGCCTAATGACTCATTTCATTTGTTCTGTTTTTTACACTCGCTGCTCAAAGCAACAGTTTCAGCTCGACATCCTGACTTAAAAAAAAAAGAGAGATGATGCAATGAATTACCGCCACACGCGGTCGCGACCTCCCTGCTGTAATTCTTCTTCGCCTTCGCCACCTGCCGTCTGACCAGTTCGTGTCGTTTTAATGCCCTGCCGTTCAGATTCAGCCTGTGCCCTCTGATCACCGCATTACGATGGATTAAACCATTAAAAGAGCGACCGTAAAGTAGTTCAGCATTTTTATTTTGTAAGACACTTTTAAATTCATTCCTGAAAGAGGAAACACATGATTTTGGTTCATAGCACATTCATGCCTGGCAAGTTGAAATTATTAAGACTACATCCACAAAAAGAAATTTACAAATCATGGCGGCAAACAATATAAACAATATCTTATATATATAAAACATAGCAAGCATAATAAATATTACACATAAACAAAAAAAAAAACCCTAAAAGTAAACAGAGTTAACCTATTTGGTTCGGGTGACGTTTGGAATAAATCACTGATCTGAAAAGCTGAACGTGAGTGTGAACGTTAAGTTTCTGTGGTGGTCAATGCTTTTTTTTTTTTTTTTTTTCTGCTTTGTTTTTTCCTTAATGTTAAAAAATCTTCTGGAACAAAGTGTTTAATTAAAGCAAACTCTGCAGGTTCACTCAGGACAGAAAATCCAACCCAAACTTTTTCTTCAGTCTTGTTATTCGTGTTACCATCACCAAGAAACGCATGACGGGTCACGAGGAAAAAGCTGCTCCAACGCGGGCAGACTTCTTCTGTTCTTTTTTTCCTATGACCGCCATCTTTCTTGTGCACTCGTGTTTCTGCTTCTGATACATTTAGGGCCTCAAGGACGAGCGGACACTCAAGACATAACCTAAACAGTGCAGGGAATTCCTCTAAACACCTTAAATCAGCCATATTCAGTCACGGTTGCTTTAGGAAAACATCTCGCCTTCTCATTGGTTCCACACACCGAATGGCAGCCGTTCGAAGACGGAAGTCCATCTGTGACGCAGCTGTGTTATGTATGAACACACTATTGGCTGGATTGGACCTTCGCGTGCACCTTTTTGTAGGGAATCTACCGGCTACTCGGGTCTTCCATCTTTGGACAATTTAGCGTATTCACAGGAAGTTGGGAATCAGTCAGAAATTGAGAACCGTGTATCATTCAAGCACACACATTCATTCATATCCACACACACACACACACACACACACACACACACCTGTACACGAGCAGACACAAACAGCAAACAATAAATTCAGATTCACTGTGTGACTGTTAATGTAAATTCACTCCTTAGTGATTCTTATACTTAACATACATAACTGTGCAATTTTCATCTTTTTTTTTTATATTGTTGAAGCAAACCAGGAGTAGTACAAATCTTAGGAGGACGTCCCAGGTGCTGTTTTTTTTTTTGAACCACGTGACTTAGTGTCCCTCTTTTGTACTCAACAGAGATGGAGGAGATTCAGGATTCAGCTTGGCCTCCTCTCCGGTGCATTGGTGGGGTCGTAAACCCTCAGCCTGGATGTCTGGTCTCTCTGCAGGAGCAGCACTTCCACGTCTTACAGTCCACCTCAAGGTCCCGGCCGCCCCCGTTATGCTACTTCTGTTGCAAAGTGCAAGCAGTTAACGTGTCTCTCTGCCTCCCCCTTCCACGCGAGAAAATTCAGAAACCAAAGGGGAGGGGAAAAAAGGGACTGTTATTGTTCCAATGGAAAACTGGTACGATCAGTGTCCAACAGGAAGGGAGGGGGGCAGAAAGAGAGAGTGCATTTGTGTCTCAAGAAGTTCAGTCCATCGAAACAAAACAAGAGTTGTTCCTTATCATGCCCACATGCCACCGGTCAGCTGTTTGAAGAGTGGTTATACCTCCCTGCAAATGAAAAGAAAGACAAAAAAACAACATTAAAAGATCCCCGTGTTTCAGTGTTAATGCTAAGCTATTAAGAGTTGCTTCGTACTTCCTGTACAGACATGAGAGTGGTGCCGATCTCCTCATCTAATGTGGCAACAAAACTAACGACTCTATTCTCAAAGTATGGAACTGCTCCTTTAAAATGTCACGAAGCTGTAAAGTGGTACTGCAGAAGTAACGACTTACGATGCAGTGAGGGTGGAGTTGAGGACGAGAGTGGTGCGTATCCTGTACAGCTGGGCGAGCGTCAGCTTCTTGTGCTGCTGGGCTGGTGATTTCCTCTTCTTGGGTGACACTTCCCCTCGACCACCGGTGGCTGCTGACTCGTTTTTCTCGCCTACGCAGGCAGATGGGGCCGTTTCCCCGTCCGAGCCGTTGCTCTGAGACTCACTGCTCTCCACAGCGGGCGCCTTGTGGCCGTGCCTGGCCTCCGCCCTCCTCAGGGTGGCACAGAGTTTGTCAGCGGGCATGCTCATGCTCAAGCAGTCGTCGGACTGGTCGAGGTCACTGGAAAACAGCTCCAGGCCGTTTTGTCCCAGCTCTGATAGGCTTCTACTGTGTGCCAGCGGCGATGTGTCCACGTCCCCACATTTTGACTGGTCCTGCATCTCAGAGCTGAGAGAGTGCGTGTGGGTTATGGGCGTTTTTCCGTGGAAGCGCTGCAGCAGATTGTCCTCAGAGCGAGATAAGGTCAGACTGGACAGCCTCTGGAGGCAGTGGGGTCGTGGCTGAACGTGAGGCCGCCGGCGAGGTTTAGAGGACTGGACTACTGATAGCTGGGACCCCAGTGAGGCAGCATCCTCCTCCTCCCCTTCCTCCGCCTCCTCCTCCTCCTCCTCTCCTTCCTCCTCTATTCTTTCCTCTTCTTGTTCCACCTCCTCGCCCTCCCTGTCTCCCTCTTCCTCCTCGGTCTCCTCTCCTTCACTTTGGCCGGGCTGTGGCTGAAGTTCTCTCATGAGGGACTCAGGTGAGAGGGTACCGTAGGCGCTGTCCATGGAGAGAGAGCGACTCTGGGGGTCCAGCTCCTCGCCATCAGGCCCTGTCTCCTGATCGCACTCAGAGTAAACACCGGTTTGAACTCTGCAGGGTCTCGTGGACTGAAACTGCTGACCCTCAGACCTTTCAGCCAATTCAGGGTCTTTTTTAGTGATTCCCTCGAGGTTCGTGTTGGGTGCAAGAGGCTCCTGGCGATCACCTGGTTCATCAATGTCCATCACTGACAGGGTCTCAGTGGAACCATCTGATTGACTGAGAGGAAAAGTTTTTGGTTTAGGTTTTAAACCACAACAACTTGGAGCTCACAAGAAAGTGTGTAAGAATTAAACATTCATACATTCAAATATGATTTGAATGAGGTTAACATATCTGAAAGTATGTGTGCAGCCCAAGCCCTGCAATTCGCGGTTTTCTGATACGAATGCTGAGCTTAGATTTACAACTGCTGGCATGTACTTTTCTTCATCGAAGGCATAGTTCGACCTTTTGGGAGATATGGGCAGATATGAAGCTACAAGCAGCAGTCAGTTAGCTTAGCTTAGCATAAAGACTGGAAACAGTAAGCCTGATGTGTCCCACTACAGGCTGCTTTTATCATTTCTTGTCCAGGAGCAGGATACCCTTCAGTATTGTCATCACCATGAAGTAAACCAGATGTTCTCATCTCAACTCCAAAATGTTGAACTACTCCTTTATGTTAACGTGGATTTTAATCTTTTAATCAGAACATGACTCCAATCGTATCTAAAACAAGTAAGTGGTTGTAATTATTCTATTTTTTAAATTGATACTGTCGCATTTACAACAGCACTCTTCACTTTTGTCTTATTTAAATCAGTAATTTATTAGAATTACTCTGAACTGTAGTACCTTGAGTTCTGCTGGTCTTTGTGCCTCAGGCCTGGGGAACTTGTGGTGGAGTTGCTGCTCTCATCCTCCTCCTCCTCCTCTTCTTCCTCACCTTGCGTACATCTCTTCAGGCTGTTCTGCTGCCGGAGGACCTCCTCAGTGCGGAGCCTCTGCAGCTGGTTCTGCAGTGTAATCACGCAGCCACATTAAGTACGCAAAACACCAACTTCTGTCTAACAATCTCATTTCCCAGCTTCCACGAGTTGCACATTTAATAAGGAAAGGACAAGCTCTCCAACCTGCACGTTGCAGATTGCATCGATCCAGCTTCGCCCCTGGGCGGCGCTGTTGGCTTGGAAAGTGTAGGCTGCCACTGCACTCTTAAACTCGTTGAGGTAGATGAGGATGAACGAGCCTACAGAGACAAAGAGCACAACAGTCAGCACTGCCTAAAGGAAAACCACCTCTGATTAATCCAGTTTCATGTCTGCAGTCGAATCTCTGCAGCAGATAATAATAATAATAATAATAATAATAATAATAATGATAATGATAATGATAATGATAATAAACACATCACAGATTTATTTCTCTAAATGTATCAAATGTGTGCCTCAATTATGAAACTGATCATCAGCTGCTTCCTCTTCGTCATTCACTCACCGGGGTCCTTGAGCTCCTTACAGACGACGTTGTGAATGAGGAGAGGCTGCCGGATGATTTTGACTTTCTCCACTCTTTTCACCGGCTTGGTAATTAGCAGCAGGTCAGTGAACAGGACACAATAGACATCCATCTACAGAGCAAATGAAGTCGTCTTAGGCGTGACAGAAACACATTTCGTTTGGAATGTACACCACTTCATGTGAAACGTTTGGCGACCGCAGAGCAAACCCGAGAAACAAGATGTCGAACTTGAAGATAAGAGCTCATCGTGTGTTTACAGGCAGTCTTACCCTACTGTCTTTGCCTTCTTTCATCCTCAAAGCTCCCTCCAGATGCAGCTGTCGAGTCTCCTCTGGTGATGTTCCCCTCATGGGAGCCATCAGGTCAAAGCGGTTGTACTCCTTGAGGATCTGAAAAGGAAAAGAAAGACGAAAGGCTGAAGCCAAAGCTGACTTGAAGTCTCGTATCTGATGGCTTTTTGAAGACGTGGGAAAGCACTGGAGCCCAGTAAATCGTTTCTTACCTTCTCCACTTCTTCACTGCTGCCCTCCACGGCCTCGTAGGAGTCTATACGGGCAGAAATGGTGGCCAGCTTCTGTTGTTCCTGACGCTGTCGCATCTGGGAGTCCACGCTGTTGATGAAGCCCTCCACTGCGGCCACCTTGAGGAGACAGAACACAGACTTACCACTCATGTCCGGCCATCTTTCTGCCTGTCAGAAAAGCAGCATATATTTTTCTACATCCTTACCATGTTGTTGAGCATGTCGCGGGCCGACGGCTCATCCGTCTTCTTGAGAACGCTCTTCAGTAGGAGTGGATATTTGGTCAGTCTCTGGTGGGGCTTCGCCAACATGTCGGCCAGCTTCAGACGGTTACACTGCTTATGCGTCTCTCCCCACTGCATGGAGCCAGACAAAGACAGGAAGTGAAACATTTAATGAGCCCGAGCAGTGTATCGGCACAGGGTGTAACTGTAGTTGTCTGGGATGAGGTTTCAGGCGAGGAGACTGACCGTGACGTAGGTCCTGAAGAGCTCATTGTCCCTGAGAAGCGTGCGCATGTACTCCATGCAGCCCTCCTCCTCCATGCAGTAATGGATGTAGGGCTGGAACCTGGAGCCAAACTGAACACACAAGCACAAAGGGCAAGTGTCAGAGATCTGACTAGGAGATCTAGGAGTAAACATGTTTCCTTCTGTTTCAGTCTAAAGCCAACACTGAATTGCATGCATTTACATGCACACACTGTACTCCAGATACTGAATATGAAGGTGCACAGTTTGGTTTATGCACTCAATTTTAATTATTTCACTAAATGTATTATTTATGATATATATATTTGTGACTTGTCTGATGCTGGCTTTGGGGCTCCATATTCAATGTTAAATGAATTATTAGTGTGGATATTTGGTTAACAACGCCAGAAACTAATCAGTATTTGTGGTTAAGTCCACGGCTGTAGGTGGGGGTCACAGTTTCTTAATCATTTTTTTATAGCGTTTGTGGAGATGACATTACAACGATTACAATGTGACCACAACTGACCGTTGTGAAGCCATCGTGCAGGTCAGTGGGGTTGAGCAGAGCCCGGGCCTGCCTGGCCTTATCCAGGACAGGAAGCATGACTTGGTTCCACAGGGATGTGTGGAGGCGCACAATCTCCTGGATGTTGCTGAACAGTTTGGCCGGCTCCACCTCGGTCAGCAGGCCGCTCTCCTGCAGGTTCAGCAGCCCACACAGGAACAGCTGTAGATGGAGGCAGACGAGAACGTGAGCTTGTCAACTGTTTTATCCTAACAGCAGTGAGACACGAGGTTCACGTAAAGCCTTAGAGGTTCAGCGTGCAGCTCACTGGGTGGTGATAAAGGCTTCAGTGGGAGGTTCGCCGTGTTTCTATACACACAGAAGCCAATTCATCTTTGCGTGTGTGTCAGCAGACTCCAGTAGTTCTCTTGGCACTTACATCAGTGATGACTCTGAGTTTCTTGATGTAGGTCGCCTCGGTGTGCAGCAGCTCCCATATCGCCTCCTGCTGGTGGAACTGTCGCCTCGTCAACGTCTACATACACACAGAGTTCATCTTATTAAATACAACAAATATATTCTTTTTAAATTATTATAGGATTCCAGCAGTTCTTTGTTTCATTCTCAACAGCAAAAAACAGGAAGAAACAAAACTTATTTTATTCTCTACTGTCTGTTTTGTCATAATTTGTGGTAAACATTATTTAAAAAAACTCCATGTTCATTTTGATTTGATTAGGACTGAGGATGCAGATTTAATTAAATATTTCTTTGTTTAAAGGCTATAGTTTCCATTGTTGGAGGCAATCTTGAACATTACACTCGACGCTGGGTATTCATATTTGCATGAGGTCACTACATTTTTCTATTAGAGGCTGGTGGTTTGGTTTGTTGTTGATGAATGTCTGTGAATGATGCCATCAGGGACACAATCACGTTCTCAAACATGAGGTTAACCTCTGATATATTCCAGTAACTCATATTATCACCATGATCACTGGAAATCTTCTGGAAATCACCCGAATCGTCACGAGTCAATGTGCCAGAATCTGTACTGAAGAACAGGTGGAAGAGAGCGCTGGTGTGTGGTGGGTGTAAAAATTACAGACAGTAAAGTGTTTTGTAAGCATCATTCTGGGAAAACAGAAATCAGGGCAAGTCTGACAAATATCACAGACAAGGAAGTAACACACACCAGGAAGCAGGATGCCAGTATGTGTGCACTGCAGGCAATCAGCTGTCCATAAATGTTTATCAGTGTAAGCATTGATAAGGGCCTGTATGAAAATTATCAGAGGGGGAGAAGGTTGGTCTGAACAGGAGAGGATCCTATAAGTTTGCTTCACCACAGATTTATATTTTATATTAAATTTTCCCAGTATGTTTTAATCTGATTTTAGTTTACAGTGTGTGTAAACACTATTGTTCTGAATCAGTGTGTTTAAAGCAATGCAAGATAAGAGCAGGGCAGACTATGAACTTCTACAAACCTTCCTTACAAAGTCTCAAAATGATCTACCCGCAAAACTAACTGCGATGGAAACAAAAGGGCAGCGCAACGAATGTTACAGAAATCAGCTAAACTGCTTTGCTATTTATGCAAAAAGAAATGAAGACAGGCAGGAACCACAATCTGACACACACACACACACACACACACACACACACACACACACACACACACACACACACACACACACACACACACACACACAAGATCTGTCTGTGTTTGCTGTACCTCTGAGTTGTCCAGCAGCATCTGCCAGCTGTCCTCCATGGCCAGGTTGGTCTCCTCCCCGTCCCCCTCCCAGGAGTCCTGGTGGAAGGAGAGCTGTCGTGGCACCTTGGGCAGCCCGAACAACACGTAGGAGTGGAGTTTGCTCTGGAGCTGCTCCAGACGGTCCAACTCCTGCAGAGACAGGACTGATTTAGGAAAAACACACGTCTAATTGGTTTGAACAAGGTTAAGAGCGTGACAGCTAGAAGTGATGTGAAAACAATTGCTCATTTCTGTCCTTTCTGTGTCAATTTATTGTTACATTCAAACTGTTAGTAAAGATGAGTTCAGGCATTAGCATAGAAATCCTGTCCTTACTGGCGCCTTAATTCTTAAATACAACAGTAGCTGCTGTTCAGCCCTTTGTTCAGCCTGGCAGGTCTTATGTAGTTATGAAAATGAGCTCAGAGCATTGAGACCACTTTAACAATAGCAGACTGGGGAGTGGGGGGGGGCAAAAGCCGCAGCATGGGGTGGGGGTTTGGGGGAGTGGGGGGTTCATGGTTCATGAATCCTTTCCAATAAGTTCAGTTCTACATTCATTAATAGTGGCACGTTGTACAACGGACTGAGGAGTACAAGTGATCAGTGGCCATCCCCTCTACTCCTTTTCAAAGTTTTGTGAACAGAGGGACTGACAGTGGTTCATCCCTACAATATGGAGGGTGCAAGAGGTCCAGGTCCTGGTGAAGGATCTCTGGCCCTGGAGGGGTTGAGGGGGACACTCAGGGTGAATAGAGATGAGCCGGGCAGTGACAGGTGACTGACAGATGCTGTCTCTATCTGACATCTGCTACTGTGCAGGGTGTGACCTCAGCGGTGTACATTTTGGGATGTCACTTTTGTTTTAATTAGTGAGCTTTAGCGTTGCCTGGAGTCAGTTTTTGTTGCTGTAAAACAGGGCGAGGCTAGCTGTTCCCTCCTGTTTGCAGGCTTACGCTAAGCTAAAGCCTTTTTACATCAAAATCAGCACATTTTTTAAGTTTTGCCTTTTTTAGGGTGTGATGCATTCAAATCATGAAGCAACAGAACATTAGAAAGCAACACGGAAGGGTCACAACGGTTACTTTTTCATATCGTTCACTCAATACTTTCATGTTACCATCATTGCTGATAGATATCTGTGATTACTGCAGAGGGATTCGACCCGGGAATGAATGCCAACTGTACCCTTTCCCACCGAAGACAACGGCCACATATCAGTGTGTTTTTGTCCTGTGTAAAAGGTATAAGTTAGCCGACTGCTGGCTGGGGGTATCAAATGTCTTATCCAACTCTACAAATAAGCATATTTCCAAAAATGTCAAAATATTCCTTCAAGTTTTTTTGTTTCAAAATCCTGATTGGATTGAACTGAGTGCAGCTCTTCCTCCACCTACTCGTTTCCAGAGCTGCTGAGAGGAAAGCATGTGAGCCAACAAGTCAGGAGACGCTGAAGGGAAATTACCTCATCAGGACTCGGGGGATATGGCCTTTCCGACCTCCTCCCACTGCAGCTTGCTACTGTTCTGTTTGCTTCTTAGTGGTATTTTTTTTTTTTTTTTTTTTTAATCTGAGACATGAGACTGCTTTTAAAATTGCTAACTCACAGCCAAGAGAACGGGCACCACTTTCATGTGATCACCAGTGCCTGATCAGTGTTACCTTGCCGAAGGGTCCTGCTCCAGCGTTGGAGCTGAAGAATCCACTGAAGCGGCTGGCAGCGCGGTTCTTCCAGCTGTCAGGCCCGGCCCCAACGCTGGGCAGGGAGCCACCGATTTGTCCCAGAGCATCCGGGGTAGGAATATTCGCCTCCCCGAGGAACTCTGTCATGTTCTTCCTCCGTCTCGCCTGACCCTGCGAAGCAGAGAGCAAAATTTACACAGTGTTAAAGAAATGACAAACAGAAAATGAAAGAAGACAAGACTGGCACTAGAGATTGTGTCAGGGCAAGAGGAATGACAAAAGTTTCCAGTCAAACGGATGAAAAGAGACAATGAAGGAAAGAGAGAAATACACAGAGACAGGATAAACAGGAAATCAGAGGGGAATTCTGTGCGAGGGATGACATCAGCGGGACCGTTAAAGCCACCCTAATGATCAGACACAAACAGGAGAGGGAAGGACTGCCACTTCCTCACACTGAATGCTCATTACATCACAAGGAGCAGGAGGGAGGTTGTTCCATAAGAACAGACGGGCCTGGGTCTGGCCATTGTTCCCCCTCCATTGTCACCCTGTCAGCAGGCCCTGCCACGTACCTTCACTCAGGCAATCTCTGTCCACTTTATGAGCAAGCAGCAAAGCAAACAAACAGGGGCCACCTCAGTATCTGAGGAAGCGGTTGTTTTTGCCGTTAGAGTGAGGAATCTGCTGGTGGGGAGTCGGTCAGAGTCAGGACAGAGTCAGGTCACTGACCCCCCCCTCCTGAAAAAAACAGTGACAAGGAACTTGCATTCCAGGACACTGACACTGCCACCATTCCAGGAGAAATTCTTTTACTGACCACCCCCCACCACACAAACAAAATACACACACACACACTTACACACAAATATGCCCAAAGCTGCTAGGCTGATGGACATCACAGACACAAAGGTGTAGGGTTTGTTTTCAGAAATGGTCCTCAAACCCCTCAACTAACAAACAGTTCTAACCGTGCTTAGCATCAAAAAACTGGCTCCAGGGTTGTGAGCTAATGAAATAATATGAAATGTTATGCACCATATTATTAATTTACACCTAAAAGGTAATGTTCCTCTTTAACATCACATTTGGTTTATGCCGATAGAGACCCCATACTATCACTTAACAATGTACTTGTATCTTCACTGAAGAGTCTCCTTTACTGCCTTAACTGTGTTCGACTGGTCAATGCTAGCATCTTTTTAGCAGAAAATATATTATTTCAAAGCCAAAAAAACAAAAACAAACATTCAGTCAAGTTTTTTCCAATCCTGTTCTCAGACTTTTATCCACCTCTCTTCTCCATCATCATGAGTTATAGCGGAAGGATAGAAACAAGACTTTTTATAGAGTTAACTAACTCTAACTAACTAAGAAAATCAAATTGAAACCTTAAATGTAAAAGAGACAAAAACAGGAGCAGGGACAGTCAAACTTTGAATAAATGGAGACAAGCTGCAGGAGCAAGCAGACTGGATACAAGAAACCTTTTCATTACACTACAGATAAGACCTATCGCAGTGTATACAGTAGGTTTATAACATGTATATGTAAGAAAATGAAATGTAAATATTATGAATGAATATCTCTAGTCAAATTGTTTTGCATCACACGGGTTCCCATTTTAGGAAGAATGTCCTCAGGTCTTTGTGAAAACACTTAAAAGGCACTCAAGTGGCCTGTACAGACTTACATAACACGATAGTAAATCTGAGTGGGGGGTCCTGCGGGTTTTCAAACAGAGTTTTACTCCTTTTATCTTTTTTAAATGATTACCACAGCGGAGAGTGACTTAACTGCAAACACACACAGTGGCTTTAAAACAAAAACTAAAGAGTCGCTTTAGTGAAAGGGAAACAAGTCTGGACCCATTTAGGGATTTTTTTTTTTTTTAGTGGGAAAATCTGGGCCAACTGGTCAAGGACACAGGTGTCAGGAAGCGTTCAGTCTCCATGGACAAACAGGGAAAGCCTGGACACTACTGGGCAAATCGAAACCCAGTTAGTTCAGTCTGAGTTGGTGGTACGCTTCAACGCTCAGACTTTTACCTCTTGAAACAGGTGTGACAAAGAGCTTTTCTAATAAGATGCTTCAATAGAAAGAAGACATATTTTAAATATAAATATCACTTTAACATGAAAGTTAGTTTCTCAAAGACAAAGACAAGGCCAGAAAGTTGTAATTCAGTACAAGGACACAGGGGCAGAGGCTAGCAGCAGCTTCCCACCATATTAACAGTGCTCACCATTGAAGCCAGAGGCATGTCAAAAGTAACAAAAACCATCCTAATCCTTCAATTGGATTCATGGATCGCAGCCCATTCTGGAGCCAGCTGCTGCACTCTCTCAACGTCTAGCCTCCCCTCTCTCTCCTCTTCCACCGCGAAACAAACACATCCACGCCGTCCAGTCGTGACGCCGAATCAGTCCGAGAAGCCGAGTGACAACTCTAAAGCTGCCGCGTTACTCCTCCATTAAGAGACTCGCGTTGAACTTCATTCGGTCTTGAAACGTCCCGTTCCAGCCGGCGGGGTCCCGGGTGCTCACCGAGCGTGGTGTCTGGGTGCCGCGTCCTGCCGTGCCTGACAGCAGCTTCTCTTTGAACCGGGACGTATCTTCTGTCTTGTCCTGCTGTCCAAACAGTCAGTGGCTGCATTTCATACAGACACTGGCCTGAAGTCATAGCAACCAGGAGGATCCTGCCTTATTGTGTTGAGCAGGAAAGAGGAGGCAGGGCCGGGCAAAAAAAAAAAGCAAAAAGGGAAGGCCGATGTGAATATTTGGAGGTGGAGTCAGGGTGACAGCTTGGAGGGAGCTCCCCAGTCCAAACACACATCCTGGTGCTTGATAGCTATCAAATGCTCTTTTGGTCAGTCTCAACTAGGCTGCTAAGAAGCAGAAATAAACTAACCACTCACCCCTTGTGTGAGTGCCTTTTCACTTGTATCAGCCATCAAGATTAGCATTCATTTCATGTGAATAAAACCAATACAGTTATATGGTGACTGCACACACAGGGGACACTTCATTCTTTAGTCTTTTTTTGAAGTTGGTCCACTATTCTTTGTGCTATCTCAAATCACTGCTTTGCCCGGAGACTTTAACACAATGCCATGCTAGCTGGCCAAAACAAGGAAAGAGAGTGCCCCGATAATGGCCAAACAGGAAATCCCCTTTGTTTACTTGCATGTTTCAGCACATTTAATAGGCTGCTTATGCCACATTAGATAAGCACAGGCACACCACCTCCTTCAGGAGCAGCATAAAAGTCTGAAAACTTTGGAGAGCTGAACAATTTATTAACATGCAGATATTTTGATAATCTGTTAATCATTTTGGTTCCTTCTCTGATTCTCTGATTTCAGCTGTTTCCATCAATCTCATATCTTTGTAATCTGAATGCCTTTTGGTTCTGGACTGCTAAAACAAAAGGAATTTGAAGACATCTCCTTGTGCTCTCAGACAGGCTTTTGGAAAAATAATTAGCAGATTAACAGATAATGAAATTAACTGTTAACTGCAGCCCTAAAACATTATTTTAATCAGAGCTGGTTGTATTCCTGCAGGTATTAACATTGCAACAATTTACTTAAGCTCAAACAAATAAAACCTTGCAGTAAACACTAAGCCCCTCAAGTCACGTCTGCCTAACTAATTATGTTTACAAGGTTTTCCCTGCGCCCCCTGTGTAAACCTGTCAGTCAAAGCGGAGGGCAGCGAGATCCTGAGCTCTCTTTACAAAGCTCCTCGCTCTGGCAAGTGCGACTGCTCGGGTTAACGATATCAAGCCTTGGGTCGCCTCACAGCCTTATCTTATCACTGTGGTTTGTGGCATTAACCTTGGCCTGGAAAGAGGAAAATCTTTAAATGGAAAGGGACTGTATTAAAATAAGTGGTGACAAAGAAAAAGCAGCAGAGCAAAGAAACCCCCCCTCCCTTGTCTTTCTGCCTCCTGCTACTGCCTTTATGTTAGTCAACTGATAACAACTCCCCTTGATCAGGTGGGCTGATTAACGATGGGAAAACAGTCTGACACTGACCTTCCTGAAAGCCTGGACACACACACACACACAACCAGGAAATAGAAACTACAAGAAACCCCCAGCAGCCAACACATGCTGCACGTTTCAAAGCCACTTCAGCTCCAATAATAATCAAGAACTGATGGCGGCCACAATAGCAACACCAACTGAGGCTTTCAGCCTGAGGTGAGAGATGAGAGTTGTCAAAACTGTGCTCCTGTTATTCACCCCCAGCCACCATTACACCTCAGCCAATACACACACTCACCCGCGCCAACCGAAACATTTGAACTCTGATGTTTCGCAGAGCAGATGAGATTAATGAAAACAACTTTTTTGTATAGGACATTAAATTCAGGTGAACGTCGATTAGAGACACAAGTAACAAAAGTTTTCATTGTGGATTAATGTGAACTATTAATTATGGCTTATTTTCTGTCTGAATCGCTAAATTGTTTCTGTATCCTTCAATGTCTGACCAAAACCCAAATGAATTACATTTACCATCACATGAGACAAAGAAAAGCTCAAAGCTCATCACATTTGGAAAGCTGGGACCAAGAAATGTTTGAAATTGCTTCAGATTCGTGTTATGATGGTCATTAATCAGCGAAGAATTACTGAAATGCCACTGCAGCCAGAAGAAAGAAATGACACCTGAACCGCCGTTCACACAGACGTGTCAGCAAACGCCTCACCTGACAGTCACTTGATGTTGGCCTCGTGTCAGGAAGAGGTGACTCGGGAATCTCCGAGTCCACTTCCAGCAGGTCCCAGCTGCGCCAGGATGTCAGACGACCAAAACGAACCATTTTTTCCACAGACAGTCAAAAAAAATCTGCGCCCCCTCCTCCACAAAAAAACCTCAGATCACAAAAAGGTCTGAGTCAACAAAAAGCACAGGCACAGATGTGATACCAAAAGTCAGGAAGAATCCATTTCCAGGAAAATCACAATCCAGACAGAAGTGCCGAGCAGAGTGAAGCATGGCAGCTACTCCCGTCATGTCTGACTGCATACATGATCCTGCTGCATGTTTACTGCAGGCCAACGGTCACACACAGAGCAGTCACAAAGGTGTGTGTTCACCCTGCAGTAATCTCCACCTTTAGGTATCAGGGGAAGTTCTTTGTCTTCCCAACACAGACACGCACACACACACACACACCTCTCCTTCTCGGCATGTAGCCCCTCCCACACCAAATGGGGAATAAATAACAGCCTCCCACCTTAAATAATTAGTTTAATTACAGAGTGTGTCACCAAAGGCAGCTAAATTCTGTACCGATGCACTGACTGGAAGAGCCGGATTCAGCAATGAGAAAGGAATGCTTTCTAAAATTATGTCAAAACTCCCACTCAGACAGGAGTACTGTTGGTTTAACAACAAATAATCATCATATTTCCCAAAATGAGTGATTAAGAAACACAGAGAAATAGAATTTACTGCTGCGACTGTTTTTTTTCCTCATCATCCATTAACCTGGCAATTATTTTTTCAATTAATCAGTTACATCTCAGAAAATACTGAAAACTGCCACAGTTCCCAGAGTTTAAAGTCTTCAAATGTCTGGTTTTGTCCAACCAATGATATCTGAGTGAATAAATAAATCATATCTCTGTCTGTTCACAAACTTTACAAACTACTGACATCCGGCATTAAGTTCAACTGAATGCACACTTCAGAACAAACTTCTCAGTCTCATACTCACACCAAAGATCTTATCAACTCAATCACTGACACTTGTCACTCTGTTAACAAACTCTACTGACTGCTGTATACAAACACCTCGTGTTTCAGTTCAGTTGTTTAGATCAAACGTGTCGATGAAGTCCCGTGTGACCGCTGCTCATTCGACCATTGTCATTCAAAGTGACTCTGTGTTAATCGCCAACTGTCCCCACTGTGAGCTATCAGAGAAGGAAGAGGTGGCTGTTGGGTGTGAGGAACAATGTCCACACATTAGCATCCCCGGCAGTGATGTGTGAAACGTTCCGTCTGAACCAGTTTGAAAAAGAGGAAATAAATAACAACTGCTTCTGCTGACGTCTTCCGCCTCCCTACACAGAACACACTGACTGCATTGTATGAGCCGAGTCCAACCACATGCATACAATATCATTTAACGCGCACTTAAATCCTTCAGTGGGGCAGAAAATACATGTGTCACTCTGTTTTGGTTTCAACAGAGAGACAAGACAGAGAAGACAAGACGCTTGCCACTCCTTTCACTGTCTCATCAGTGTAAATGTGGGCTCACTACGTCATCAGCGTCTTCAGCCCCAAAGGCTTTTTGGGGCTTTTGTCAGCTGCAGTATTTCCCAAGCACGAGTCCTTGTCTATTATGAAACAACACTATTTACCTCTCATGTCTACTAAATAAGAAGTTCTTCCACCCCTGAGGCAAAGCCAGCAGTCTCTGCCTCCTTCTGGATGTGTGAACCAGGCCTCCCGGCTGATGTTTATCTTCATTACTGATGCATCAGTTCATGATTTGTCTGAGAAATTTTCAGAAGATCTAAGTTTAAAAAAAAATCTAAGTTTGCTACAAACCCAAAGTTCAAACAACAGTTTAAGTATTTTGATTATTGCTAAGCAGTGAGTTCACCATTTTCACACTCTCTTAGCTTTTTACTCCAGTAAACAAACAAAATAAATCCACAAACTGTCAAGGAAGAGGCCAATAGTACATTTATTTTCCGTATTAAACAGAAAAATACAACCACAAATTTCCTTCATTTAATCTTACCAAACTAAGACTAACTTCAATGCTGTGTTAGCTCGGCGTGAAACACATTTCATTCAAACAAAAATGAAACTCCAGTCCTTCCACTGAAACAACAACAATCAAAACAACACAGTCCGGGCAGATTTGAATCAGCCCCCCCCCCAATGCTTCTTTGCATGAATTAAATTATCAATCCTAGCATATTTAACCATTTCAGCATTGAAGTCTGATATGCTGCCTTAGAACTGAGTGTCCAAGTTTTTCCCTGGTGTGATGAAAGAGTGCATTATGGGAGGCCTGAGCACTGACACAAATGTGGAGAATCCATTATGTGACACTGACCCTCTGGGAAAGCCAAAACCATCCAAGCTGCAAACTGGACAATATGATAGGAAGTCTTTCCTCCCTGTGGCTATCAAACTCCTCAACTCATCCCCTTTCTCCACACAGGACAAAATAATTTAACCTGCACTACAATTAACACTTTAAGATTGCCATTCTGCACCTTACCTGCCATTATCTATATCTCATGTATATACTCTGCTGTTTTTCTATATTACTCTGTTATTGTTTTATTATGTTATATTTTGTGTGTTTTGTTTTAGTTTTGTGTGATTACTCCTACTTTTGTTTGCTTCTTTGTACTGCAACCCTGGCACAACAATTTCCTGCGGGATCAACAAAGTTCTTATCTTATCTCTTATTATTTGCAATCTCTGGATCAAATAATCAGACTCTAAGTTCACCCGCTTTATGTTATTACCCTGTTTGACTCAGAGACTGTCAGCAGAGTGTGACTTTGTTACAGAGTGTCGTATTCATTATGCTATGGCAACTGATGGCCGTGTGTTACATAAAAATGGGCGAGTGACAGACAGTGAGGATCAATGTCCTGTATACACTTACTGGAAATCACAGTCCCAAACATTCTTATCTTTACAGCGACTGTAAACGCTGCAGTTTCTATTCTCAGGAAAAGGAATGGCAACCGGTGGCCTGAACTGTGTGTGTGTGTGTGTGTGTTCTCAAAAGCTGCTGTGATACTTTAAAAGCAAGGTCACTATTTCATATGAGTATAAAGTTTTGTTTTCATTTTTTTTTCTTTAAACTGATGTCATTTTGTGCTTCCAATGGACAGGAAACATCCTGAGCCCTGATCCTGGGGAGAAATGACTTCAATATGCCAGAGAGGTAAAAATGAATCACATCCACCACAATAGATACAGAGGGGGAATCCCAACTTTCAGATTTAGTTCCAGTTTTGTGAAGCTGTCTTGACTGCAGCTGGTCAAATGAACCCTGCAGCAAAACATCGACAGACCTCGCGGGAAGACAGAGGTAGCTGAATTTCTCTTCAGTGTCACGAATGCGTTTTTCTAATCGCACGCTGAGCCGCTGAGGTTAAAAGTTTAACTTATTTCAGATCAGACACTGCTGATAATGTCTGGGTGTAAAAGGATGCATTATTTGTGGATGGTGCAATAAATGCCAGGCACAGACGGGCAGCGCTGCTTGATAGGAGCTATCAGCATCGCAGGAATGCATCTTTGACCAATCAGAGAGCTTGGCCGAGGCGACCCCTTGTAAAATAATCAATCTGCATGATCGAAGCTCAGCACCGCAGCATACTGCCAGAGCCTATAAAATGCAACATGCATACAATAATAAACTTGAAATACAAAAGAGTAACTCTGTACAGAAAAGGGCAGGACTTGGCTGTGCCTGAAGCCTGGCACAAGCCGCTGCCATGCCAGGCTGTGAATCCGGTCAACAGGCAAATATCTACACTGCTCTGAGGAGAGCTCGATTCCATAAAAAGCAGGCACGCATGAGTTTTATGGTGAGTGCCAAGGCTGCTGCCCTGGAAACCCAAAGACCGCATTCAGTGCCCACATGTTCAAGTAGGGCTTTTGTCCTCCAGAAAGCGTTCATAAAATATGGGCTGGCACCTAAAGGGATCACAGGGTTTCTGCTTTTGAGTCCGGTAACAGAAGTATCAACAGACCTCACTGAGCTTGGGTTCTATGGCAAGAGACTCTTGTTCGGTTCCAAGAGCAAAATAATATGAGTCTTCTTTACAGTTTTAGACAAAGACAGAGAATATATTTTTTCCCCTCTGACCAATTCATTATGTGCGCTTTCCAACAGTCAAAAACTGTCTGTTTAGGAGTCTGCAAACAGGAAAACTAGATCTTCTGCACATGTTTTAAGACATATAAAATACTCTGCTTTGGGTAATAAACACCTTGTTAAATACTGTTAAAATGACGGCTACTGGTTCCCCTGCATTGAAAAGTCTAAAATCTATAGATCATATAATTCAACAATTGTTCAGTACAAAAGTTTAACTACTGGATGGAAGACGTCTCCTAAGTCATTAAAAACCTCATTCTCAGTGTATGTAGTATGTGTACTTCACGTTTCCACATCACAAGATGCATACTGGACCATCACATGAACACATTTTGAAGATGTAAGGGGCGCAAAGAGACACTTTGCCATGTCGGAAGAAAGTGTCTTTTCAAAGTCAAACTCTGCACAGGCTTCTTTCTGCATAGAGAAGCTCAAACATCCCAGTGAAGTAACAATAAGCTCAATAATAAGCTCAGTGTGTTTTCCAGACATCCAGTGGATGCAGCAGCTTTGGTCAGAGCATCAGGAGCAGCACGTTACTGCCCCCTTGAGGACTGCACTACAGCTGGTTTCATCACTCACATCCCTCTCTTCACGCTCACAGCCAATGAACCTGACAAGTCTTTACTTGCTGCGTGAGTACACTGAAATTCTCTGGCAAAAGTCCTTGAGAGGTTGATGACACAAACTGAAGAAAATAAGCAAACTGCACACAACAAATTGAAGTGAAATATGACTGTATGACTAAAATGCTGCTTTCCCCTGCAACCTCCAGTGTTTTTTTGTCTCTGCTTGATGACTAAACCTCAGTGACTTATCACCACAGATGGCACTGAAATGCTCTAACCGAGCCACGACCTGTTTCCCTGCCCAAAGCAACGATGACATCAAGAGCAGGCTGTTTACAGTGTGTGCACACAGACAATTAGTCTGTCACCTGTAATTGGGTCTAGATTTGCCTCAAGGGTTGTTAACAACCAATGACTTGTTTCCTGCACGTACCAGGGCAGCGCACAAGCTAACTGCTTAAATCTAAGTGAACGCCGAATGCCAAAAATAAGAATAAGCACCGACACAGACAGTGAAGAGACAAAGAGAGATGCTCTAGGTTTCAGGGTACGATTCCTTCTGTGTGGAGGTGACATATTTTTCTCTCTCACATGAAACCACACTAGCTGCTTTACCGCTGCTGATCCTGGCATTACGTGGTATCTGACTGAAACCCAACATTCCACCAGAGTGGTACTATCAGTACTTTGGGGATCAATCTGCCCACCATCAGCCTGAATCTTCCCAAGCAGGAAATGCACTTGATGCTACCAGAGGACACACTTACGACAGCATTATGATGATTCAAGTTTGAGCAATTGTTAAACATCTGGCTGTAATACACAGCAGTGACCGTTCATGTAAATATTATTGTGCTGAACAAAAGTCACTGCTCCTGCTGGAGCGGATGTTGCTAACCAACCCCCTCTGTTCAGCTCCTCTTCAGTGACAACACTGTCATGTAGAGGAAGCAATTTCAATTATTGATTTTTAAATAACAATGGTTATAAAATATTTAGCTGATGAATTGTGTTAACATTGCAGAGCAAGCCAAGCCAGCGAGCCAATCAACTGGTACTGTTATGTAGCTGTTGGAAATATCCCAACAGCGACTGTCCAATCATGGCTTAGCTGCACCTTCGTTAAAAAAAAAAAAAAGGCTGACTGGTTTATCCACTGTGTTAGAGTTCAACACTGTGTGAAAGCTGGTCCTGCATCCTATCAGAGTTTAAGCTAATAAACTAACACAATTGCTTCTGTGCTGCTCTTTATTGGATCTGAGGAAGTTTACAATGCAGCAACCCCAGGAAACGTTAGCCAAAGCAGGGCTACGTTTGTCAAACACACTGGTTGTCCGACCCAAAATCTTTTTCTGCTGTTATGTTAAAAGTTACAACACCTTGTTCTGTTTATTCCAGTTATATTGGAATGAAACAGTCTGATCTTAAGTTTTTCCTCATCAGACAGGACTACTGGTAATTGCAGTGTCTTTGTACTGTTTAGCTTTAGCTTCAGCACAGTATTATGTCTGTAGCCATGAATTGTCTATTGAAGACACCCCTCCTTCAGCTGGAGGCATTAAAACGTCTGCCAAAGATGTTATTTTCAACCAACTAGAAAAGACAAGCCTACTTTTCCCCCCAAGGGCCCATTGTTTCAAAACTTAAGAAACATTTCAGGTGGTAAATCTGTGTTATCGTCATAAACTAAACATCTGCTACGCAATAATGGAAATCTTGACACAAACAGCAACAGTAACTAAGGGGGGGGGGGGGGGTGGGAATTTGTCATGTTGGGCTCTGTAAACTCATGACTCATGATTGGTGGCATTTTATAGACTGAAAAAAGATCTACTATAAGAAACGATCAACATATAATATTAAAAAAAATAATATGAAGATAAATAATAATTGTCAGTTGCAGCTGGAGATTGGTCAATGTGTCTTACTGCTAAAACTAGTTCCAAGTGACCCGTAGCAAACAGCTTCATCATCTTCAAGAGCTCAGAGCTCAGGGCCCATGCCAGTACAACACAAACCCGATGACTGTCTGCTCTGTTTCCACGCTCCACGTCTGGCAGCCAAGTGGATCAGGATCCTGCAGGCCTCAGTCAGCCTCTCAGCACCTCTCATCAGTAACAAAACAGCCGCTTCCTGTGAGCTGCAGGAAGTGCTCAAGTTTTCCTGAGTGAATTCATCATCATCATATGAAATTCAAGGGATCAGTCAGCAGCACCGAGCGGGCTGGGGCACACACAGACGGGTGTTCGCACAAAGGCCAACACATGGCTGGCAGGACACTGAGGTGGAAATCCAAAAATACATTCCCAGGGTTCTGCTGGCCAGATAAAGGTAATGCAACACGATGAGGTCATGATGGGATTACCATGAGATACTACACTGTCCCAGGGCATGACGGGACTGAAGGAAGAGGAGGTGAAGTTATGGAAAATAGTGAAGGGTGTGGCAGAGCTATACGAGTCACTGGGTGTGTCTGTGTCTGTGTTTGGTTTTGAAGGGGTGGCGTGATGAGTCTGAGAGACAGTTTAGTGCGTTATGAGCTGAAGTGTCACACGAAATACAATCGGCGTCAATCACCGTCTGCTACGGCTTGTTTGGCCACATGCAACTCACCAACAGATCGACGCTTTCTCTGCGTCCCAGAGACCCGTGCTCCACCCTCTCGCTGCCTGGCGTGAGGATGTAGGGGCTCTGACCTGCAGAGGGCTTCATGTTGGGCAGACTGAGCGACCGCAAGTCCTTCACACCCTGCTCCACCTTCAGCTCATCACCGAGCCGTGCTAAATGGGGGAAAAAAACCAAAAAAAAAAGTTGAGCAGTCTGGCAAAAGGAGTCCTGTTAAACTGAAAGCCTGCACAGTCCTCATGTTACTCTTTGTTTATGTTTTTCAATGCAGAAGAAGCCATAAAAGTGAATGCTGATGTGCCAGTTCACTTTTCTTTTTTTTCTGCTTTGAGTCATTTTGAACTGAGCACCACACCCAGAGTATTACACTCATTGTTTTTTCATGAAGTTAAATCCTTTAACGGGCTCTTGTAAACACTGCAGAGGGAATAATACCAACAAAAGCAGGACAAACTTGGGGCTTCAATTAAGCCTGTTATGACCACTTCAGGGCAACTGTGTTGTGGACATTAACATATTATCAGTTTTTAAGTTAAAATTGCATACTTATTATCAATTAGACATCAAGCAGATGCAGAAAAATGTACATGTAATCACATTCATTCTGAATCATGTTTCTGGCCATCTTCGAAAACATTTTTGCTTAGAAAACCAGAGATTTGATGGAAAATATTCTCAGTCGTCGTCCTCATGAAGACTTCCTACCCCTCGTGCCATGTGACTAAACAGCTGTGGGCTGTTTGCCCTTGACCTCTGTGTTTCAGACTGCGTGTAACTTGTGGTCAAGAGGTGCGAGTCGGGATGGTTTCAAAAGAACAGCAATTAGTCCTGACATCGGATCTCTTTTATGGAAGGCTTAAGTTTTGATCTAGATAACTGCAGCAAGTGTAACTGCAGAAAAGAGGCACCATTCCCAGTTTCCACTGAGGCACCAAGTGAAAGAAAGCTGGCAGAGTCATCGTGCTGCTGCTGCGTTATTAAGATACATGAGAATCTTAGGTGCAATCTCCTGGTGCAAGACTGAGCAGAACAGTTACAAGTTTTCCCTTGTATTCCTGATCACTTTTAAGAATGCAGTCCACTCCTTTTTCCTCTTAGTCAGAAACACGGGTGAGGAGAGGAAACCGGCCCACGCCATCTGTCCTGCTCAGTCATTGTTTAAGGCACACAGATAAGAAGAGTGTGATGTCTAAAATACAGCAAGACCGAAAGGCTTCCCGCTTTCTGTTGTTGCTCTTGTAATTTATTTTACAAGTCCATGGCGTCAATGTTTGCCCATATTCCTGTCACAAGTGTCCAACACGAGAAAATGCCAACGTGACTCATCTGCTACCAGCAGTGTTGTTAGAAATCACTCACCAGCAGATAACACTTTACTTTTATTTAAACTATTACGTGTCTCATGGCAGGAAATAGATTTTGTGTGGGCTTGTTAGGGATAATTACTATGACTGCCAATTTAACCTCAAGAATGCAACATTTTGCATCACCACAGTTTTTTGTAGTGAGATTAAAATGTAAATGAAGCGAGCCACTGTTCATCTGATTTACATCGACGCGCAGCAAAATGAGATCTGATGCCGGGCTGTCACAGCACATCAGAATAAAAGCAGGGCAAAAGAGAGTTTTCTGCTGCTGCACCTGCTGTATTCGTTGAATAGATGCCACTGGCTGTATCTGAGGAAATATTAGCTACCAGCCTAATTGGCCTAACTGCATGAATTTTCATTCCTGATCCTCCCATGTTTTAAGGAAGGCTTTAAAATACATAGTGAAGGAGCACAAACTGCGCTGTGCTGCTTTCCTTTCCTTTTACCAGAACAAAACCTTACTGCAGGCTCGGGCAGAGGATATAGCACTGATTCGAGTTGGGGTTCAGTGTGTGCTCAAACTCATAGACGAGTCATGCGGTGGTTTTTACCCTTGACTTTGAGGTAGTGTCCTCCAAAACGGTAGGCCTCGAAGTTGAGGGACAGCGGCGTGTTGGACTGATCCAAGAACAAGTCGACCCGAGACAGCTCAATGCCGTTCCTCTCAAAGACCGGAGCCAGTACCTCTCTGGTAGCATGCAGACAAACAAGAAGCTGTTAAGTATAGTTCAAACTCCTGCAACACATTTTGCGTGGCCGCACCTCCTTCTCTCTCACCTCAGGGTTTTCTTTTTCATTGCAGGCACAATTTCTGTGTTTATGTCCACATTGAGATCAAACTTTAGACTGAAACACTCCTTACTGGGGTCCTGCAGGGGGAACAGACACACTGTTAGTTTTTACAAAGGTGGGGATTGCAGCTCTGCTGGCCCACCCGGGCTTGTGTTGTATGTGAGCTCTCAGCAGATCCACAGGGGGGCTCCTTCTCACTGCACTGCCCGACTCAGACAAAGAGCAGCCTGGGAGATACCACTATGTTATATCGCTGCTGCAGAGGAAAATGGTGGCTGCTTTCACACTGCACAACTCTCTGCTTGTATCATACACACAAATAACCGAGTTGCAATTAAGGGAAAGATACGCGAAGAGTAATTTTCAGAACTGATGAAGCTGCTTGGATTAGCAGCGAAACGTCTTCAAGCCTATCTACACAGTCCAGACGCCTTGCTTTAACTCTTTGCGTGAATATGACCTGGATGACGGAGAATCTCCACAGATATAAGGGAAAGATACAGTTTATTTCCCACAAAAAATCTTATGAAAAGCAGTGAAGACACTGTAGACTCCTCCTTCCACTCAAACTGTGGTTTCTTGGGGGGCTTTTATTGTTGCACACTGCAGCCCACATGTTGCCGTGATTACTTACATCAGTGTGTCGTCTCCGTGGCTTCTTTTTCACCAACTTCATTCCTCCTGTTTTACGCTCCCTGCAAAACAGTTACAGACACATTACCATTCGTTTACACCAGTTCTGCAGAAGAACCCAACACATGGCCAGTTTAATGTGACCTTGTGAAGTGAAGTGAAGAAGAAGTGATCAAAATCTCTGAGAGGAGACACACATTTCATGGCTGTAATTTATCCCACGATGTGAAAAGGCAAGAGCTCTACTGACAGGCTGGAATACATGAACGCCAGCATGACACAACGGAGGGTTACTAACCCGCGGTCGTTGCCCCCCTCATCCTCTTCCTCCAGGTCGGAGGGGGGGCTGGTGCGCGGGGGACAGGAGCGTGTGGACACGTTCCGAGCCAGGATGGAGGCTGAAGGTCAAGAAAACACAGCAAGTCAGTCCTTCAACTGGATTTCAACTAGGAAAACACAACATATCAAGCTTTTAATGCTCAGCTCAACCAAATTAAGAAGCAACAGATTTTCTCCCCTGTCTCTTGTGGCATCTAAGCAAGCAGATATTTTTGCCTTGATTTGTCGAGGTTTTGATAGATTTGTCTCTGAGATTTCTTTCTTTCCAGAATCAGCTCTCAATCAGAGGTTTATTATGATGATTGTTTATATTTAATACATCATTAAGTCTGCTTAAAAAAACAAAAATAAAACAAAAAATGACTCTCCTTGAACTTTCCTTAGCATCTTCATGTTTTTAAGTTTTCATCAGTATCGAATTAATTTAGTGATAGTTGCCTAGCCATGAGTATCCTGCAAACAGGACCTACTAATAACTAATTCAACATAGTTTTAACTTTGTCAAATGCAGATAAAAATACAGGTTAAAAGGCAGTGCTCAGGTTATAACCTGCGACCCACAGTGTCAGACAACTTGCCTTTAATGTGTTGGGAGAAAGACAGACATCTCAGGGATGGCTATCACAAGGCTTACTAATCGAACAATCTAAAATACTCTGCAGGACTCCTCATACTTGTCGTTGTAAGACATGTTCATTCTAATTGCTCCTAAAAAAATGCTTTTTTAGCCTTCATGTGAATGGAAATCACATCAACAGGATGCATAAGTCACCTGCTACTGATGCAAGAAACTGACCAACATGAACGTGATATTAAGCTGAATGAAAGAGCTAAAACCCACAAGAAACATGTGGGAAAGGGAGATCTTTTGTTTTGCCTTATGTGGACAACACCTCAACTCAGTGTCCTTAATATTTACACAATGAAATCCTGTGATAAGGCAATGTGTGCACTCTGTGTGTGTGTGTGTGTGTGTGTGTGTGTGTGGCGGGGGGGTACCAAATAAAGAAATATCACAAGTCTACCTTGCGGTTGTAAGTCAAATCGGGGGTGCCGGTCAAAGTGCATGTTGTCCGTGTTCTCTGAATGGCAGCGTGAGTCACATGACTCACACAGGTGAAGGGGGCTTTTGCTATTCAGGTCTAGGCAGTCTGGGTGGTGGCAAACCTAAAAGAAGCAGAAACAGAGAATTTAAGATACAGAAGGGAAAATAGGACAAGAGAAAACCAGATCACATGACTGCCAAGCACACAAGATCCTGCATTAAAATACAAAAAGATTTTACAAGACTGAACCCAAGCGAAAAGGGTAAAACAGTCTCACACATTTAGAATAAACAGCTCCTTGCCTGACTATTGTTTCTGCCACAATTTAATGACCACAGAGGCTGCCATGGGCATTCCTGAGGTTTGGTGACTCCCACCTTCCCACCATCTGTCCCCCTCTGTAGGATGACAACTAAATGACTTACAGTCAGTTTTTCACCTTGTGTGCTGATCTGGAACCAGCTTACCCTTACATAACCCAAATCCTATCCAGAGAGGTGAAACAATGAAACCGACCACAGGTCAGCAAATGGGAGACGTCCAAGCCGCAGAGCTCCCAAAGCAGCAGAAGGCTGCAGGATTAAGGATCTCTCTGTCGCGACCCAGACAGACCAGACCCCCCACCCCTACTATTTTTTGCCTCAACTCAGCAGTGGCCGGGTGGCACCAGAGGGCTCTTCCACGTCTCCTCACTCCGCCCTGCCCCCTCCCCATCCACACCCACCTCAGGAAGCGAGGATGTATGGGGAGATACAATGACGTCTCGCTAATGTACTTCCTGTCATTGTTCCCACGTACTCAGGAGGAGCCATGTGTCTATGTATGTGAGTGTGTGTGTAAATATGTGTGTATGTGCACAACATGAATTTGAAGGTTAGCTAGGCAACGTAGTTTATATGGAAACACAATAGCCAAAAATATGCAAGAGGCAGATGCCATCCCTTGACAAAATGCTGTTAGGTAGGCCTACACTGATTAGCTATATTGTTATAACATGCATATGCAATGCCACATGCACTAGTTACACATAACAGAGTTTAAGTGCGATCAATAGATAACTCAGATTCCAATACAAACGTCTCTGCCTCTCCCCTGGTACTCTACCGTCATACTCTGCAGACTGGAGCAGGAGTCTCCCCCACGCCTGAAATTCGGCTCCATATTCACGCCAGCAGGCACCCTGGACCCAAATAAACATCCAACTTGCCACCTCGTTGGCCTGCTAATTCACCCTGCAGTGTTCTCCTGTCAAGCCACACTGACGAGCTGCCTTATTAATCCACTCCTCTCAATGTCTAGCCAAGTATAATCACAGATTTTAAGGAGCAGGTCGCAGGGCTCTAAAGAGGACAGAAGGAGGGAGGGAAACGGGCGGGTGGGGGGATAAGGTTATAGGAGGGTGAGGAGTCCTAGTAAAAATATAAACCCAAGTCAGGAAGGAAGAAAAAAAAGGTTCATCCAGAAGCTTTTCAGAAGTACAAAGCCCCCCTAATCTCGCAGCCTAATTGGTGCCTGCGCTCTGTCAAAGCCATCTGACGGTCCTGCAGAGATTAAACAGCCCCGCTCTGAGCTCGGCAAACCAGGCCCGGCTCCTCTTTTTCCTCTCTCCCTTTCTTCTCTGTCCTCTGCCACCACCAGCACCGACTCCTCCCTTCCTCTCATACACCCAGGGTCATTACCCAGGCAGAGCCCCCAACCAAAGAGAAGTTTTAAATAGAAGGAGACTGAGACAACAGTCAGTGAGGCTAGAA
The DNA here is from genome assembly GCF_020382885.2 of Scatophagus argus. Taxonomy (NCBI): domain Eukaryota; kingdom Metazoa; phylum Chordata; class Actinopteri; family Scatophagidae; genus Scatophagus; species Scatophagus argus. The sequence continues at coordinate 3,831,027 of NC_058500.1, forward strand.
GAACGGACTTGTTTATTGTGGTGGTGAACACAACATGCAAAGACTGCATTAAAGGATAATTCTAGTTCATTACAACTTTGGTCTTATTTTCATAGTTTTGACTCATTTTTATCAGTTATGGTGATATGCTAAATTCACTGAAGATGACATCCTACAGTCAAATCATTCTGGTATTATGTTATTTGATAACTGTATTATTCCTAACAGTAATAGGAATAAGAGCCAAATACATGAAAATGAGATCTATAAGATCCACTAAACCAGTATTACCCCATAAAGCAGCTATAACATGTAGTTCTATATGAACAATAGATAACCAACAGTCAGTAGGATTTATCTTGGCCATGAAATGCCTGTGCAAAAATGTCATGGCAATCTATCCAACACTTTCTGAGATGTCTGAAGCAGTCTGTGGTCCTGTTCAGCCCTGTGCTCTCTGTGCGGTTGCTACAGGACTGTTCAGGCTACGACGTTTCTCAACAGTTGCAGCTGATGACGTTCGACAAGTTGCAGGTACAGGGGAGCGAATTGTCTCACCTCGGACTGAGTCACTGGCCTCAACTTCCCACTTGTCGACCACAGAGACAGCTTCACGGCAGAGGCAAACAAGTCGCAGAAATCTGTTACAACATCACCCACTTATGCTTCTCTGAAGTCAGCGTCAACGCATGCGCGCACATTTTCGTGCAGCAGAGTCAAATGTCCCATCGCACAGAGGTGGTATGTTCTCCATGAGGTGCGGAGACAGATGGCCGGGCCAAAGAAATATGAGCAAATCAGATGCCATATTTAGACAATAGACCTGATAGGTAGGCCTTTCTCACTATCAAGTTGAGGCAGCCACATTCCTGGTGCAACGAAAGCAGCTGAAAATATCTGAAGCTTTCGCCAAGACAAACGAGTACATCATGAGATGAAGAAAAGGCTCTGCGAGTGGACCAAACGGAAAAAACCCAAACCTCATAAGCTTGTAATCTTACATTCAAGTCAGTTACCCGAAGACAGACGCCTAAATACCTGAGCTCAGGATATGTCTGTCAGGAATTTTTGCAATACTGAACATTCCTATCAATGAGAAGGGTGATTGATACTCAGATGCGGGGGTGACCAGACCTTCATTATCCAGCCTGGATCTGGATCAGTTTTCTCAACACAATGAGGAGGAGGAGGAGGAGGAGGAGGAGTGTGTAAGGGAAGCTGAGTGCAGGAGAATGTGATCGTGCCGAACAGCTGACAGCAGGCCATGCGTGCCTCACACCGCGAGTGTGCATGAATGCGTGTGAGACAACATTTGTCATGTGAGAGTGTGTCGTGTGTGTCCCCCACATGCCTGCCTTCAGATCTTGCTGGATTAGTTGGGAGGTTTGGGAGAGCATGAGTGACTGTAATTGAAACACTGCAATGCGCTCGCACACACACAACTTCATCCGCCTTCTCCAACAGCTGAGAACACACACAGGCCCCGCCGCAGCGGCCTTCATCTCGGCTTAACACATCCAACGGCACGTGGCATCTGCTTATGCGCCCTTGTTTCCACACATCCTGCAAAGAAGGCAACACTCCCACACACACACACACATATACATACATGGCCTTACAAACACAGGCACGCCTGCTCCGAGGCTGTGTCATCAACGAACAGCACACATCCTCGCTCATCTGTGATAAAGCCGTGCTTGTTTGGAAGACGATGCCTGGAATCTTGTGACGTGAATCAGGATTATTACCTTAACACTTAATCCTGCAAACGCTGGCACGCGACACATGAAGGCCAGGCCAACACGCTTCAACACTTGTTGTATCCACTCAAGTAAATTATGATCATCTTATGGCACAAAGAAATGGCTTTAGAGAGCACAAGCACTAAACACTAAAGGCCTTAAAATAAGGAATATTTACACTGACTTTAGATTCAAATGTCTTAAAGATGATTTATAATAAGGATGGAACTTGTGGGTTTTAGGCAACAGCCTGGCAGTTCAGTTTGGCTGCAATCGCCTCACTGCCATTACAATTTTGGCTCCTGAGGACAATTTTAAAGACATTTGGATGGCTTGCCACATCCTCGCAAGCTGGAAAATCTGCGGGCAATCAGTCTTTGTGCATGGAATTATGTGACGCACAGAGGGAAAGGCCGCAGGAAAATTCAAACCGAGATTACAGATCTGACTCAGTGTGATACGAGGCCCATCCATCACAGGACTGAGACAGAGAATCTGCTCCGTAATGATCTCCACAGCCCTTCTGTTAGCAACCTCACTGCGTTTCCCCAACTCCAACCTCACTCAGACCTCCTCCGGAACAGCTTGTCCTGCCAGGGCACACCTAGCACTTATGTAATCGCATGCATCACCGTTTGCACGTGTGTGTTTGAGGAGTAAAAAAGGGTATGCGAGCCGGAGGCTATAATTTCTTTCACAGCCGATTATCACGGTGCATTTTCAGAGAGATAATAGGCTTCCATTTTCCAGTTTTGTTGCGTAAAGCTTGGTAGAGTTTGATAGCATAGTTAGTCATAAAGAACTAAAACTCAAGCCAAATCTGGATCACCCTTTGTTGGCTTTAAAAACTACAGGTTTTAGTGAAAATAAGATGGGCAGCACAATGTATGAAATACTGTTAACACATACTGGGACACTTGAGTTACTTCTTCTAAATCCTGAAGGTCCCAATGGGGAACTGTTGAGTTGATAAGCTTCATATATTGATATGATGGGATTCTCCTGATACTGACATGACGCAGTCAGTGAGCCACCACGCTGTTTGTTTATTGAGCCACAAAAGCACACAGTTCAGATACAGTTGGTGGTAACATAGAGTGATGTTTATATTCAATCACAAACTTTGGCTTAGAGTTCTCTTCCACTGTGAGCGAGACGGTCCCAGATAGTTTTTTTTATTTATACTACAGTAAAAATACTTGTAAACAGTTTCATTTCAGCTACAGCTAATATAGCTTAATTAGCTACCGTCAGCAGTAGAAAAGAGAAAAGTGGATATAAAACTAGTTTCAAAATGGAAAAGGAGATTAACATTAGGGCTGCACAAAATTAAAAAAAAGGTTTTAAAAAAATGTTTTCCTTTTTTATAAAGCAGCAAAAAAGTTGTAACATGTAACATTTTTTTGGTTGATTTGCCTTACTTGACACTGCCTATTTTGTGACGTGGCGATTGCCAATTGAATATTTTTACGGTCCTAATTAAAACAAATCCTAAATGTGGATAAATTAATGTCAACATAAGAATGTGACTTGCTAGTCAGATGTACTGTTGAGAATTAAACAGGCTTGTAGAAAACACACTCCAGCTCTAGCTTTTAAAAACACTTTTACTATGTTATGTTTACTACTGTGTGTGTGTGTGTGTGTGTGTGTATGTGTCAGACTGTATGAGTGTGTGGAATTGTGGGACTGGGTTCAAGGTTAATGTACAACCTGTAAATTTACTGCGTTTAAAAGAAAAACATGCTGCGATAAAAATAAAAAAAAAAATCTTATCTTTTATTGACATATTGTGAAAACACGAGTTCCCACACATTTATTACTCTGTAACACAAACACACACACATATAGCTGTTTGTCATGGTTGTGCCCACACCCATAGAGCAAACTCAATTCCCTGTCATTGTTCCAAGCAGCCATCATCAACCTTTACTCCACACACACACACACACACTATAGAAAACATGAAATCAAAGCCAAGCTGAATCAACACAAAGCACAACAGCTTAACACTACAGTCAGGGACAATGGAGAATACTGTTAGGTTATGCTGAGCTCAAGCCGTATTGTTTGGGCCAGACTTCTGCCCGACACCCAAAGGTCTCAGTGCACTTTGGTCTTTGTTGAGACTGCAGGTGACATGCAGGTACACTATGTTTAATTACACAGACCAACTTTCATGCTTACCATCACTCCACTCCCACAGAAAGGGCTGCTTGAAGGTCCTGTGCTAACATGAAAGTCATCACTGATTTGGCAACGGGTTGAGATTCTCCGCAGCAGTGAGTTATGTTAGCATTAACGTGGCTGATCATCAGTCATGAGGGGCTGGAGACGTCAGCTCACGGTAGCTTCATGTCAACATTCTCGCCCTCTTTCGTTTCTTTCCAAAACCCACCTTGGCTTTGGCATTTCTCTCGTTCTTACACAAAACACACACTCCGAAAAGCTCCAGTGCATCCCAATAAACACACCCACGCACGCTAACGACTGGTTAGCACTAGACGAGGCACGTTCATGCACGGTCTTGTTCAAATAGTACGACTGCAGCAAAGTCAGTCAAACATCCAGACAGACTTTGGTCAAACCAGCTCATACAGTCTACACCATCAAACTAATCAAAGATAACCCAAAAGTCAGACACAGATACACGTCATCAGTGGTTCATAGTCTGCGACTCAAAGACAGACAACCACTGTCTCATTCTCACAGTCAAATACACTGATGCGCTGACCTCTGACCCCACCATGCATCAGTACAGTACAGTGCACAGACCACACAAACACGTGTGACTTTAATGCAAAGAACTTGCAAATATTTCTCAACTGCAAACTCCTTTTAGATTGTAGTTAATGTGAAAATGGATAACAGATGGTATTTTTTGATGTAATTTGCCTTGAATGCTTGAACAACAATTTTACATAATTAAAAACTTTCTCTCCAGCCACTTGCCTTCCTGCAAACAACTCTGCTGTCAAGAGATGCATTAGTTGTTAGCTGCAGCTAACAATATAATATCTGCAACAGCATTAAGAATGACTGACCATCCCTGTTTAAAGAGCTTAACGTGTTTTTCGTCAAACTGAGACTCTTACAGGTCAAACTCTTTTGTTACCTTTTTCTAAGCGCAGATTTTCATTGCCGTACTGGGAGCAGAGCACACAACCCCATAGGGCCTCCTTATGTACCCTGGAGAGGACCTGATTTCCTAAACATTACACAGAGTTGCCATTAGCTGTGGCCCAGTAGGTGGGATTGAAAACAGCACCTAGTATGGCTGCAGGAGATCAAAGGGGGAGCCTGGGCAGGCCTGGCCCAAGTCTGATTTATTTTTCAATAAATACGCGATGCATTTGTTGAGGAGTGGCATGAGAGACAGCGCCGCTGCCGCTCGCTTTCCTCTGCCGCCATCTGTCCCTCTGGCTCAGCGAGGAGGCGGAGGAGGAGAGCCAGGGTCTGCTTCTTTTTTCTTTTTTAATGCGGCTGTTATGCAACAATACTGCCTGCCTGTCTGCAAGCCTGTTCCCTATTAACCGACTCTCCCTCATTCTGGTACTGTACAGTCCTGACGCCTTGCACACATATGGATTTAGTTAAACAGAGGCACTTGTTGTGCTTCCTCCTCTGAGGAGAGAGAGAGAAATGTGTGTGTATGTGTGTTTAAGTACGTTCATCAAAGGACCCGCAGTGGTAAATTATGGTGAGTATTCATTCACTAACAGACATCAATAGTTGGATGAGGAGGGATGTTTAACAGGGGATGATGTCATTGAAAGCTAATAAAAGCAAATGAACATAAAACAGTGAAAGCAGGTGTATATAATAATCCCCATAAGTCACATTGTACATTTAAACACACGTAACTGATACGTCAAACGATCACTTCTGCTTGTTAAAACTTGACCTGGGAATACAGTACCTCAATATGTTAACTCTGAGAAACCAGGAAGGATATGAATATATGCTTAAAAGCTTCATGCATGCTCTAATTCTTCAAGAAGGCTGAGAGTAAGGCTGAATATCCTAAACAGAAAGTTAGCATCCTGACCCACTAATGACCATTGCTGGAGCCATTATACACCCATTAGCCACAACATTAAAAGCACTGACAGGTGAAGTGAAAAACATTAATGATCTGTTTACACTGCAACCTTGGGTTCTGTCAATCATGTGGATGTTCACTGACACACACCACCCACCTAAACACCGCAGACCAAATACAGCCCCCCCTCCCCATGGCAACAGCTCTTCCTGACAACAGCAGCTATACCTGGATGAGCAACAAAAAGTAGGTTTAAACTTTAATGCTGGGTTTTTCAAATGGTACATTTCATGCAGCAGAAAAACATTTGAATGTGAGGACTGAAGGATTAGTTTGTAAAATGTATCGTAAAGATACCCTGTATAACAGGTTTGGCTGAAGCTGCTGGAGTATAAATTCCCCTAAAGCATATAAAGAGCTGCACACAGTCGTTAACATTAGCCAAAACCCTGATATAGTGGCATCTCGCCTCCCACACAGTTCATGTTAAGGTCCTGAACCGGGCTTCTTCTGACACAACCTGAAACTCCAGTCAGTTAATGAAATGATGCATGGCTGTGACAGTAATGCTAAGCTAAGGTAAGCTAGTCAGCTGGGTGTGCTAACATTCGCAGGGCTCACCGGACCCTCTAACCCCCTCTTGCTGCTGTAGTTTGGGTTGTTAAAAGGCCAAAAAGCACTGGGCCACTTTAACACAAGAAGAAATCCAAAGTCAGTTAAGTCAGCTAAGCCCAGTTGTTAATCTATGATGGGACAATCACTGTTCAGGAAGCAATAGCATAGCACAGCTCAGTTCACCTTGACCCTGCTTGCTCTTCTTTGGGTTCCCCTTGTCAAAAGTTGTGGCACCTGGTCCCTTTTTCTTAGTATCAGTGAGCTGAGCTTATACTTGATGTTGAAGGGAAAACACTGCAGACCACTGACTGCTCAGAGAAAACTGTCACTGGAATCATCACCTGTGCAATAAGGACATCCTGCACAACAACATTAAATGCAACTGTAATTTCTTTATTCACTAGACCCAGATTTTAAGTAATGGCAGTCCACAAAGCCATACCATGGTCAGCTGACCAAGACGCCCCTCTGTTTGGTAGCCGATGAAAGAATCTCAGAAGGAAAGTAAATCGTCCTTGTTCCTATGTGTTTGTGTTGCTTTGAACATGGCGTCACAGCAGTCTCATGCAGTGTCGCAACAATAATCAGCTAAGAATCTCGCCAACCAGCTTTAGTGGAAAATGAGATCAAGAAAAGTGACTGATACCAAAAGTGAGTTGAGTGAGTAGAGCCGGACTGCCCCATGCGGGTGGAAATGTGGCTTTAACAAGCCAACACTATCATCAGTTCACCTAAATCACTTTACTTGTGGCTTCTTTGTATGTCACGGCTTCGCCAGATCTCAGCAACTTGGTGCGTGCAAATACCAACAGCAAAAGTGTTCAAAACTCAGACGGTGAAATCAAAGTCGTGACAAGTTGGAATTACAAACTGCAATAAATCTCCAAAAGAACAAATCATAACCAGTAAATGAAGCACACAAAAGACTCAGGATCAGTTTGTGTGACTCGTTTTCTTGTCTGATGGTATTTGGATATTAGATTACAAACTGTTTATCAGTACACAGCATCTCATATTGTCATCCTCCTCTGCACTGTGACAGAGTGGTTTTTTCCCAGATTACAGACATTTAGGAGAAATGGGCTGATTTTGTTCCATTTACGCACTGATATCCGTTTCATGTTTATGTTGCAACACCGCAGAAGTCGATATCCCCAGAGTATGCTACGAAGCATTTCTCTTCTGGTAGGCAATATGCAAATTACAGGTGTATTGAATCCAAATATTCATGAACTCACCAGTAAATGACTGCCCAAATGATGCATCAACAACATCCGTCAAATCTCCGTTATCTCTTTTCTTATGTCGCTATCACATACAGCAGAGTACTGTGCAAATACACTAAAGATGAAATCAGACGCTGCCCAAAGGTCCATCTGACAGCCCACAGGCGGTTTGAGCATTTGGCACAGAGTACAACTAACAAACATGCTTTCAGGAAATGCTGGAACTCCTTGTTTGTGAAGCATTCCAGTGAAAGGTATGTTTCAACATGCATAGGGAATCAAGGAGGTACAGAAAAACATTACCTCCTCATTCTCCTATCAGACAATCGGATGTGGCCCCTTTTTTCAGCTGATTTCAAACTCAAACAATAACTGGAAAGAGAAAATTCTTAGAAAATAAATAAAATTTTTAATGTATTTGTGGGTTGCATTTGGATGAACTCTAAAGCAAAAGCGAAACAGACTTCGATTTTTTTCATTGTTTTTAGATCTACTTCAGCTGAAATACATACGACCCCAACCTCCACAGCACAGTCAAATATTTACATGACACCCAGATGACACATGCCACTGTCACAGTGTTGTCACTGAGGAAACACACACTCAAGCTGCCTCTTCAGGAGAGAAACACCACTAAATCCTCTTAGAAGTGAGCAACTAAACACAGCCAAGCTCAACACTGTTCAGCATGATCAATACAAGTATAGGAGAAAAGCACCACTCACCAGCAGCTGGTCTTTCTCTGCTCTAACAAAGTCAAGTGTACTGACTGCTGTCTCGGGCAACGTTGACTGGACTATGACGCAACCAGACTTCCTATCCATAGCTTCAGGGCAGGAGAAGAAAGAGAGATAGACAGGAGGGCGGTGAACAAGACCAAAAAAGGAGGAAGTGGGGAGGGGGGGAAAACGACAGTGTATTCCAAGTTAAATTAGAACTGTGATTTGGACACAAGTTGCTCCAAATATGACATTGAAATTGATTGCTCGGAATCCGCCTCCAGCTTGGTCTAAAAGAATATGGAGAGCAGGGGGTACACTGGTCTGTTGATATAAGAAGCAGATGTGAAATATGCACACATAGGAGGAAAAACAGACCAGTGACAGATGTGAATCGTGCCACATTCACAGCTTCACAAAGACCAAAAACAACAACAACAACAACAACAACAAAAAAAACTAATTATTTTACAACAACACAATAACAGCCAATGAAGATCTGTGCTGAGTGTTTAGGTCAGAGCGCAGATTAACTGCCCTGCTTTGGCTCTGCAATCATTTTTTAGAGGAAATAAATGAAGACTGCAACAACACAAAGTTAATCCAGAGTCTAGTTCTACCTGCAGACACTTTCATCATATTTATTTGTTAAGAAACAAAGTTTGGTCTTTATAAAATATTCACCCACCATAGAAAAACTTCACTTCCCAGGAAAGGAAACCCCTTTGAGTTTCAGCGGAAGAACCAGTCAATATGTCCAAGGTCCAATAGACAGCAGGTGGTCAAAGTTTTAGTCCCAAACTGAATCGAACTGCTCTGTAGTCCCTCAGAGGAGCATGCGACTGCGTCAGTGCGTTAAAAATAATCCCGCTCTTCAGGGTGAAAACACCAGACAAAGTCGATCTGATCGACACAACGTGACAGAGATGTGAAGCTCACACTGTTTACTACAGCACTCAGACACACCGACACACACAGAAAATTAACCCCGCCCAGCTTCTCAATCACACCCCCACAAGCTTACACACATCCTGGCTGAGTCATGTAAACTTCCACTGGAATTGATCCCTTTTCTTCTGAGAGGCACCATTTTCCCACTGATGAACAGATTTGGGATCACACTGCCGATCCTGACGTAACTTAAACTAAAATTCAGTGAAACGTTTTTTCTTTCTCATGTCTGTGTCGAACTCTCCTGGTCAATTTAGTTCTTCATTTGGACTTTGAGCTTGAGGTGAAAGGAGGCTAAATTATTGGATTTGTGACCAGCGGCAGAGTGGGAAACACAACCAACAGACCAACACCCTACACACACTCATTACCACATTAAGTGTACCGTCTGTTCAGTCTGGATTGAAAAGAAAGTTTAATATCACTCAATCAGTCACTTAAAATCAAATGTGGAATAGTTAAAACACCTTTGGTGTAGTGTAGTGCTGAAACCACTGGTCAGTTAGCTGATCACATTACGTTTGAAAATCTGTTAGTTGAGTCATTTTTTAAAAGGGTAAACCCATAAATTGTATGTGTCATTTTAGCTGTCACAAGAAACCAGTTGTGTATTGTTGTCTATAACTCTTGAGAAGCTTTGTCATGTACAAAAAAGTAAGTGGAATGACGTTACTGTGATGACGCTTGGAGATAACCCTGAGGCAAACTTCCCAGTTCAACAGAAAGTGTCAGCTTGGAGCTGCAACCACTGGTCGAGTATTTGATTAGCAGACTGAAAATGTTTGGGATTAAAACTATATAGATATCTCTGACAGTTAGGGATCTCACAGGTCCCCTCCCAGCTCTATGGAGATGAGGTCCTCAATCACCAGAGTCAGCAAACCCTTCTCTGGATCCAGAGTCTTAAATATGAGGATTTGCTGTTTTTCTCTGTTTTACATTGAATATTGTAAACTGAATATTTTTGGATTTTTATTGCTCAGATAGCAGATGAAGTGACCTTATGCTCTGGGTAACAAATAATCAATTAATCTAAAACGGAATCATCATAAACTGAAAAGTAAACCACTAGCCAGTTGCTGTAGCCCTGTGTGTGTGGGAGAGGACTGTGTTGAGTGCTGTGTGGTGTAAGAGCTAAGTATGATTTATAGCTTAATGTCATGTTAGAGTGTGTTGTGCTGACCGCAAACACTCAGCCCACTTCTCTCCGTTCTTTTGTCATTCAGTTTAATCCAAGATGAACCGAATTTAAATCCTCCGCAATTAGCTAGCTCACAAAAACAATACAAAGCCCCCAGGCTGGGGGGGGGGGGCGTACGTGTTTAGAGCAGGGAAAAGAGGTGGCGGGGAGACTGAGGGAGTGGGTAGGTTTTAATGGCCAGACCCCACCTCTTCTTGTCCTGTGTCTTCAAAACAAAGCGACCTGTTGAATCCATGTCTGTCCCGCCACCCCCCACCGTCAGCCTTAATTAGGGGAGGTTATATTTAAAAGAGTGGACAGCAGCGATGCAATTACCCTGAGGGATTAGACTCCACTGGCACTGCAATTGTTGGAGGAAGAGATAGGGTGGCTGAACACCATTGACCTTCCCTTGACGCTTGACCTTGGCATTAACCCCTCAATAACCATAAGCTCCAAATTCTTTCAAGTCTTCAAGGGGAGGAGTTAAATACGGGGAAAAAACAAAGGGAAACCTGAGCGTGATGATAACAAGGATGAGCAAGCCGGTGTGAGAAAAAGAAGTGTAGAAAAAGTGAAAGGATTAGAGCCAAATATTTCAGCTGTGATGCTGCCTGAAGTTCCATGGTTTCGTGGCTGGATTCAGTTAAGAGCGATTTAGAGAGCAAGTGCTTCCACAGTCATAATAACAAGTTCTGAATTGGAGATTTTTCAAAGCTTATTATCGCCCCTCTAACTAAGCTGCGCAGACTGCCATTCTCACAGCATTTCATTAAGGAGCGGCTGTTTACATTCTCAAAACACTCAGAGCAAACCAACAATTAGTGGGGTTTGCCATGAGGAGACTCTTCGCATGCAAGGGATTTAGGGGGGTTGTTTCCCAATCCATCTCCTCACTGGGGGCCTTCTCTTAAGTCTTTGAACCCTGGCTATATTGGTCGACCCACACAAGGTCGTTTCCATTGGAGCATCAGTCAGGTACCCTCTTCCTGTTATTCCCCTGTCTGCCGCGATGTTGGTTCCTGACTTCGATGCTCCTGTGGGGTTGGACTGGCGTCACTGGTACACCCCCCATCTCAACTGTTTGTTCTTCCCTGACGAGACATAGCATGGATGGACACACATAAGTCAGTGACCAGCTTGTTTGTTATTGCTGGATGCCTGTCAAACAGATTGTTTTTCCACTAACCCCGATGGGCAGCATCAGCTTTTTCCACATTTCAGTGGCATTACATCATTATTTTGGGTCAGTATTTGATCTTGAAGCTCAGTGCGGCGTCTCAGGACCAAGAAAGATAAGCTGTATTTTTTTGCATGCTGAACAGGATTCAAAGGCAGACTATGTAACTTTTGCTGAATAACAGTCACTAATGGCTTAAGGTCACAATTAGAGGATGTTATAATTTCCCACAATTCTTTTTAGTCAGCTGCTTTAAAGCTACTCTAATCAATAGTTCAATGTTAACAATGGATGAACAATATGAAAAGGTTCACTTGTAGTGACAAATCAACAGGAAATTATCAACCGATGCAGAATGCTGCCACCTGCAGGTATGTAGAGGTACTTCCTCTCACACAGACATGGAACTCGTGTTAGTTGGTGCTCAAGTGCAACTCTATGGCTAAGACAGAGGATGCTGATTTGGTGTGTCTGAGGCTTCGAATGTTTACCACATCTACTTAACATAAGGTTAATATGTCAATCTTATGTTTACATCTTGTACCCGACTGAACAAAGTGAGTCCTCACTGTTTTATTTTTGTGATGAAATCACTGAAATGAGTATGTGTGACACATGAGCAACAATGTGTAATTTCCTCTATGAAAAAGAGGTCCTGTGGTCTCATTTTAAAACCTCGCCGTTTTATTCCTTTGTTGCAAAGCGGTTAAGCATGTGGTTTAGTCAAACACAGCTCAACAGAATCAACAGGTGTTGGTGAAAGTGACCAAAACACATTTTCCAAGGTACTAAAAACTATGCACATTAATAGTACGGAAACTGAACTGAACCATCTTCACACAGTCACGTCTCTGTTAAGACTGTGGTCTGACGTAACATGAGTCACTGTCTCATAGTCATTGGCTTCTCCTTGTGGATTATCACATCAGATAGAACTGGAAAAGTACAGCTGGGCAGAAGACACTCCGATTGGTTCACAGCTGATGTGAAGTCCTTGTGTGTCTGTACAAGAGGGAGCTGCCGGCCTGTTGTAGCCTGCTGGGATGGCTGGGATCCAGTTTTACTCCACTGAAGAGAAATGTCACATAAACACATAAACATGAGAATATAATGTCTTAGGTATTTGTCTTTGAGTGGATAAGCATATGGTGTTACATGTACTTAATAAGAAAACGTTATCATCAGCTGACGGGTACAGTACGAGGCCAGATGGGACTCGACATAAAGGCTTACCTTTAAGCGAGACTGATGATCAGTTCATTTTTCATATAAATGGGTGGTCAGTAAACTCAAAGCTGCTTATTGTGTGAAAAATATAAGGTAAACAAATGAGTTAAATCGTGAATGTTTTTCAGGTTGACCACAAAACAAACTGGATCCTAACAGGCAGGTGAACAGTGTTGAATGTGAGCGACAGCCAGTCAGTCTGATCCAGAGATTGTTTATCCACCAAATGAAACACTCTTAGGTTCACCTACGAAGTGTCTGAGGCTACTTTTCCTTGATGTACCAACTAACAGTAATACATTTCAAATGATTTTTGAATTTATATCAGCTTGAGAGGATAGTTTACAGTTTAATTAAAGCCTGTTTCAGCGTAGGCTCCTCAGCCAACTGGACCATGAAACGCTGACTCAATCTGGCACGTGTATCCAGATCCTAATGTTGGATGTTGGTCAGCCATTTTGATCCAAATTGAAATATATCATTAACAGCCACATTCACTGCACAAACAGTGATGGTCTCTGGACAGCGTAGCCAGCTCACTTTAGTGAAGCCCTGACATTTGTGGCTTTGAGTGAGCAGTTTCGGCAACTGAGCGTGTTAGCATGCTAATGCACATACAGCCTCACGGATCCTTTGCCATGTTTTGCTTGAAGAAATAACCAAGTTCATTCTTGAGTATTATTTTTTCCAGTAAATAAACATAAATCTACCAATATGTATACATTTTGAAAACTGTAAAAAAAATCATTAGCTCCAACATCCCGACCGAGTCTCACCAAACTGGGCAAGTACTGAGCACTGAGTGAACTAACATGAACAAATCTTAGCACAAAGCTACTTTTATCACACTGTATTCAAATGAGGATTTCAAGAATCCTGTACAAAACTGTGTTAGTAACAACTCTGAAAATAATGAAACCAATAGAATCAGATCATACATGTCATACCGTGTAGCGCGAGTACTCTCACTATCACTTCACAAAATAAACGGATTAAGTAAAACAGGGGTCATAATCTACAAGGGCCAGTATTATGCGAGTATGAACAGACTCTGCTGGTCAACCAATAATAATAATAAAGTTCAAAAGTTCACTAGGCAATGCTCTCAGACCTCCACCTCAACACAAAACTGACAGTTAAAGTAAAAAAGAAACAGCTGGCCAACATAAATAAACCTCAATGACACCTCTTGCATCTGATAGACAAGCTTACTGATTCTCTGACAACTCCAGAGTCACCTCCCGTAGTCCGGACCGTGGGCTGCTGTCAGGTCCAGAGAACAGTCAGACTAGGAGGTGGTGGTCCAATGAGAACAGAGGAATAAGTTGGAGAATGAACTGTACAGCAGGTGAACGACAAATTACAGACTTTTTGGCTCGTTGCCAGAGGATGATAAGCTAAATGATGGACTGACCCACTATCGCTGGTTAGTGAAAGACTGCAGTGTGTAGTACTTGCCGTTTCAGCGGGTCTGCACGTCCTACTGGAGTCTCGACAATTTAGCGTACAGAGTACAGTTTGAGGTCTCCTCTAATTTTGTCATCATCGCTTATCCTAAAATGTCTCCAAACTGCTGACACTGCTTCTCCTCCGCCTAGTTGCTAAGCTCAACTGACAAGAGGTTAAAGTCACGCTTCCCGTGAAGTGGTATCGGGTGCGGTTGTATCAGAGTAGTTTTATGATTATAAGTATGAAATGCTGGAAAAGAGCATGTACACTCTCCCATCCCTTCATAAACAAATTAACACCTATAAGACTACCTCAATGGTTATTTTCCAGTTGAAAACTGATTAGGTAACTTTTCCTCAGCTCCTCTGATGTCCAAGTGACTCCAGAGTCTTAAGAGTGCTGCAAATTATTTCCATTAGTGGGCTTGTATTACTTCATAAAGTAAACTTTCCATGAACTTTACAGTTAGAGCTGAGGTCACATCCTCATTTTATGTTTCTCTTCCCAAAACCAACTTAAAGACTGTAGTCTGCAGTCGCTCAAGTTACTCAAGTACAATACAAGCTGTGAGGAATACATGTGGCTAGCAATCAAGCAAAACTGATGAGTATGATGTATTTTCCTTTTCTGGATAGATCAACTGCGACAGCTTACTTATGAAGATGGAAATATTTACAGAGAGAGAAAACGTCAAAGAAAGAAACCATATGAAGAAAAAAACAAAACTCCTGTCGGGACCTCTTTAAAATATAAAGAGAAAAGGTGTCAAAAGGACCAAAGAACAAGAAGGATGAGGAGGAGAGGCAGGTAAACTAAGAGGATACACACATATGTTGAAAATATTTCTATGGTCCATGCATGCCAAGAGACTGCCTGCTTCCAGCTTGCAGAAGAAGCGAATCCCTGCAGGCTAAAGGACGGATGGGAGGGTGTTGGTGTAACTGCACGACACCCAGGACTTAATCCATCTCTAGGAGTAAACGACACATAATACCATCGGCACCCTTGAGCCTCTTGACACATACAGAAAGTGGGCATCCAGCCCAATGAGAGAGTTTAATTAGCAGCCTCAGCAGCTTCCCCTCAGCGTTGCTTAAGTGAGATTTTTTTTGGCCAAGCAGGTCTGCAGAACAGAATTGATGTATTTGAATGTATTTGTTAAAAAAAAAACGACAAAAAAAACAAAATAGAGTCAAATGTGACAACTACGTAAAACAGAGAACCGTTAAAGGTTAAATGATTCAGTCAGTAGTAATAAGGTGATTGTGCGCGAGACACATCACAGGGGTGGGTCTGTGCTTGTCTGAATAATATGATATTACTTCCCCTAAAACATCAGCAAGGGATTACTCAGAATATGTGACTGAAAGGATGGATATAAAGACAAAAGAGAAAATGGAAGCCGACCGAAAACAAAACAGGGGCGAGTAACGGCATGAGACACACAAGGCGGCTTTCCATAGAAATGTTACGTAAACCGTAACCTTCCAAGAATTTCCAGAAAAACGAAGATGGAAATTAATGCGCATTTCAGTCACTATAGTTATATATAGCTCTAAATGTTTAGAGGTGTGTACACTGAGATACACAGTTGGTGGAGTTAACTGTTGACTCATAGCGATATTAACATCAGTATATTAGTCTGTTAATATATTTATTAACAGACTATTACAGAAGAAGAAAACACAAAAAAGAATTAAAAGAGCGTCAGTCAAACATCACATGATAGAAAACATAATGGAGATATGGAATTTTAGTTATGAATGTTAACAGTCTCCTCAGCGGTCCACACAGATCTGAGGTGGAGGAGAAGCCAAGTCCAAACACCTTTTTGTGACGTTTCAACTTTATTTCAACTTACTGCAGTTTCCATTCCAGTTTTAATTATGCATGAAACTGAAAATGTAGGTAAAAACGCGGGGGTAGAAATGAGACAGAGAAAGAGAGAAAACAAAAGTCAAAGCCAGCTGACTGAACCTTTTCTTCATTCCTCGGGTCTCCGTCAAACCCAGGCTCTCTTGGTATTATCCCTGTGCCTCCAGCTGTTTGGGCTGGGAGGGGCCCGTTGCCATGGCAAACCACACCTTATGAGTTGTCTTGTCTGGTCCTGTCTTGTCAAAGGAAGGGAGGGAGGGAGCAAAGGAGAGAGAGAAATAAAAAAGAGAAAAGGATAGAAGCAAAGAGGAGGGAGGAGGGACAAGCGATCGGGGATAATAAACCCTTCCATGTGGATCCAGAGAGCAAGCTCAGACTAGCACTGAGCGCTAACCAGCATAATCTGAAATAAATCCCACCAACTCAACCCAGAGTTGGACACCTGCAGGCTGACTGCTGATCCCACCAGCTGGTAGAAACCCACAGCAGAGAATCCAAATACACCAGCAAGCCCTCTTGGAAACACATGTGTCAGGCCATCTAAAAGCCTTCTAATAGCCTGTTGTGTAATGTGGTGGAAACACTGAGCTACGGCAGCACACGTACAGAGGCTGACACCTGGTGCGATTTCAGTAAATTATGGTGCAGGTGAACTCATTCAGTTCCAGGCCAGTCATGCTGAGACTGGAAGAGACGCAGCCTCGTCGCGAGCTGATATATGGCAGCGTGAGACCAAATGCAGGCCTGTCTGGGAGTAAAATGGTTTAAAGGCAGTGCAGGAGGACCGGCCTAAGAGTCTCCCTCTCTCTGTCTGTCTGTCTGTGTTTGTGTCTGCTCTGTGTCCTGCTGCCAAGCTGCCGGCATATCAAAGAGGCTATTCGGAGTAGTCTGGTGAAAAACCTCTTAAAATGAAATTTAAAAGTTTAATGTTTTTCATTTTCTGAGCAAAAATGCCTTCTTTGATGCGTCTAAATCCATTTAGTGGGTGGAGTAAGCAAAAGTCAAGGGATATATTTATGTCCCCCGTTCTTCCAAGAAATGTGCCTCTCACTTGGGAAGCAGATGCAGAGCAAGCGAGCTCTGGAGGAAGATAAGCAACAGAGTGAGCCCCGTAAGTCAGGGCTGTCAAGACATCGCCCCCTGCTGTTTAAAGCATGTTACAGGAAACACACGTGTTAGTCCTGAGCTAAATGAGAAACTCGTTGTCAAGAATGATTACACTGTGCAATGAATTTCATTTTTTAAAGCCTGGAAATGCCCAAACTATCTTGACTCACCTCTTCACTGTTCTTACTCCACACGCCAAGCTACTAAAACCACACAAAATATGAGAAACTGTGACATTCTGAAATATCCCCTCATTACCAGGACAGAACAGATCATTGTGAGGTGAAGCAAGGGAGAGTAAACGATGAAACAAAATAAAATAAAATAAAAATACACATATGCATCACAATGCAATAATCTGAGGCCTGAAAGCCAAAATCTAAATACGTGATAGCTTCCTTTCATTCATCACCGCTTACTGGCCACGCAGCTAAGAAACTGTGAAACAGCCGTGGTTTCGAGTGTCCGAATTTAGACACGGTTTGTAACTTCAGTATTTTGCTGAAATAAATCGGAGGAAAGATTGAATCTTACAGTGCAGATTAAAAAGTATTCACCTCCCTGGAAGTTTTGTATTGCTTTACAACATTAAATCAGAGAAGTTGTAATAAACTTATCAAAACAGATCTCTACGAAGTGACTTCAATTTTTTACAAATATAAAATACTTGTTTGTGGTACAAGTACACCTGTATCCTATGGACACAGTAAGCTGAGGTGCTGGAATTTGAGTCTAAAATGTGACCTTGAAAATAAGTCCCTCTTTCAAGTCAGTGCAGTAAAACGTTTAAAGCTGTCACAGTAAATGTTTTTAACAGTGTTTTTAAACGGAACAAATAAATACTTGCATGTAAAAGGGGTCACAGAGAATCATCGCCCTCAGCTCGATGGAGCTTTACAGTGGCTTTCAGCTCATTGTTTGGCCTTTATGGCGTGCTACTTTAGTGTTTTCAGCTCGAGCCGACGGAGCTTCTGTTGATAAACCCATTGTACGTTACCTGTCCAGCAGCAGACAGCAGACAGACAAAGTTAGTAACCAGCTGATGAACATTTAGCGACTACATTCACCAGATGGTCAGAGACATGACTCCAAATGAATGTTGCTCTTCGTCTGCTGGATGTAGTAACAGGAAAATATTTACTCATGACTTCACCATCTCATCTTTATCAGGTGATAATCAGCCAATGCTGTGTTTGCAGTTTGCTTTGCTGCTACCAAGAGGCCAAAAGCATCAATGAAGTCAAATTAAATTATCTGGTGACTGAAAGACATTATTTGCGAGGCAACTTAGTACATTTGAAGAGCCATTACACAAAATTCAATCATCACTAGAAATAAAATTAATAATGTCATTGATAATAATTGGTATCAAGGAGACAAATAACTGATATTTGGATATACATTTGCTGGTTATATAAAAATGTTACTGTCAAAATTTAGAATAACTAGTGAAGAAACGGACCATAACTAAGTGCAATTTACTCATGTATTATACTTAAGTACAATTTTGAGGTACCTGTACTTCACTTGAGTATTTCCATTTTCTGCTACTTTAAGCTTCCACTCCATTACGTTTTGGAGGCAAACATTCTACTTTTGACATTTATTTGATAACTGTAGTTATTAGTTACTTTACTTGATGTTATTAATACAAAACATAAATATTGCTATGTATGTCATTTACTACAACTACTACATTTTGTGATTATTTTATCAGCAACCGGACAAAAAAATGATCAGAACAGATACTTGAAAAAAAGCTGAATTTCTGATCCAATTATCACCCACTATTTTTCTGAACAATTATTTAATAATTGTTAAAATAGTCTTTGTCTTTTTTGTCCACTCCATATCTGCTGTCAACCTGTCCTCCTCCACCTCTCTGTCTGCGTATCCCAGTCCACACTGGGACTGGGATACTAATCTCCTTACGTAACAACCTCAACCCTGACCCTTGACCGCGGAGAATAGTGGTGTCAGCCATGCTGTGTCCACACTGCCTGCCCTCTGTGCAACAGCAGGTCAAATAAACACAACACAGCCCATGAGTTCACATTGTGCTTCATTCACAACTTTGCAAACACAACTTAAAAAAAAAAAAGAAAAACAACACAAAACAGGATGGACCCTGTAACGTGACAAGAGGCCCGGAAAAGATGGGGTTGGGAATCTCAATAAGATGAGGAGAAGGGAAAGAGGCAGCGAGGATAGCTCAGGCTAAGCTCTTTGGCTCTTTCTTCTTCTCCCACCTTATTATTCTCAGTTGCCATGGAGAAAAACTATATATAACCATCCTCCTCTCTACACGTGCTGACTGAATTCACCATCTTTTCTTTCGTTTTCCCTTTCTACCGTTTCTGCAGAGACGACAGTGAGAAAACAACATATTGAATCAATGGGAAACTCTGTCTAATGCTCAGCTCTTGTGGCGGGAGAGAGCTGATGGACCAAAAGCAGTCGAGAGGCCGACAGGCAGAGCAGACACTATGTCGGTTTGCCGTGGTCTTCTGGACAGACTCCCATTTTCAGAAACCAGCGGCTTCAAAGGAATAATTCATTTCACAGTCTAGTGGCTAGACACAGAGGCCCGATACTCATGCCCCTTTTAACACCTGAGAGAAGAAAAGCAGCTTTGCCACTCACTGCTTCACCTTCACTGTGCCACAATGCAACACAAGCGAGAAGCGATAACCTCGGGGGACATCTGACGAGGGCCAAAACCTCAGGGAGACCATCGGAACAGGGACAAAGCCTTCCATTCAAAGCTGTTTCACATTTAGTTCCTGTTTTGAGACAGTAAGAGGCAAGTCTTGAGGTGTGCTGGTGGCTTAGGGGTTTAACGTACTGATCTTAAAATAGCACAACAGGTCCTGAAAATTACTACAATGAATGTAATTGCTCTCAAAAAGGCAAGTATAAGCATTTTCTGATCTGATCTGACTTCTGATGACTTTATTTGTCAGCGGCTACACAAACCACTGCAAATCACAGCTGCATTTTAAGGTAAAGTTCAGTTAGTTTTGAGCGCAAAAACATCTCAGTTAGGGTTAAGGAAAGCTCATGGTTTTTGGCTAAAATAACCACTTGGTTAAGATCAGGGGACGTCTGTCATCATGGTGACAATAATAACAACTTGGTTAAGATTCAAGAATGAGTGCGGTCATGTTTAAAGAAACCAAAGTTGCCTGTTTTATAGGAAACAGGAAACGAACAGCAGTGTCCCATGGAAAAGTCTGACATTTTGTTAACCTATTCAACCTCCCTGAACTCCTCCTCCTCTCTGCTCACCTTGTGGCTCTAAAACAACATCAAACCACTTCCTCCCTTGCTTCTGAAAAACAACACTCATAATTCCTATGGCCTTGAAAGGTTTCTGTCACTTAAACGTCAACATGTCATTTTTGGGCCTCTGCCAAAATAAGAGAGAACAGTCGCGAGCTGTTTCGCGTCTGGCTGGGGACCCTTGTCACATGTCGTCCCCCATCTTCTCTCATGATTCTCATTTAGTCTCATTCATCTGC
This sequence comes from Scatophagus argus, assembly GCF_020382885.2. NCBI lineage: Eukaryota > Metazoa > Chordata > Actinopteri > Scatophagidae > Scatophagus > Scatophagus argus. Next base: position 3,851,840 of record NC_058500.1, read on the forward strand.
TATCCAATATCTAATAAATGTACTAAATACCAAACTTGAATTTTTTTTTACTGTGACTTAAACATAAAATATAAGAGTTTTGTGTCTCCAGTGAAAATCGAGCCATCACAACCGTCAGAATTCAAAAAACAGCTCTTACAGTAACTGCAATAGTTACACAAAAGAAAAATGTAAATATATATGAGGTCTTGTTCAGGGGATATAGTTAACCAGCTACTGTAGCTTTATATTTACTGTACTAACATGAGAGTGATACTGATCTTTTCACTTAACTCTCTGCAAGAAAGCAAATCAGCATATTTATCCCAGAAATGCCAGACTGTTCTTTCAAGTGAGACATAAAGTGAAGAAAATAAGACTTAAGACAATTCAAACTTTTCCAGGACACAAAGACACTCTGAAGATAGGCCTGTCGTGCTTGTCCCTGCATAAAGGACTTTTCGTTGACCTGGCAGGTTTAAGAGTCTTACCTTAGAGGCCCTCCGGCGCTCAGGACACTCAGGGTGCTGGCACACCACCCAGTCCTCCTCCTGGACGGGCTTGTCGTCTGAAACAGAAGACGTATGTCAGTTTGACGTCTCTCTTTATCACTAAAGCACCAAGCCAGCCACCCAGCCAGCTACACATCCATTAACACACCTTTCTTGGTAAAGCTGTAAAAACATATTGTAGACCCAAAGACTGAAGTCACTGCCTGTGTTTATGTAAGGACAGAGTGAGAAAGAGGCGGGGGGGGGGGGCGACTATGAGCAGAAAAAACACTCTCACACTGTAACAGAGGACCAAGAAGCCGTGCCACAGAATGAAAAAGACAACTCTGGTTAAAGAGATTTCTTGAGCGAAAAGGTAAACAGAGACGGGGGGGCAGGGTGCTGCTGGGAAAAGATCAGAGAGAAATAAGTAGACGACCGAAGAGACAGGAAGAAAATGGAACAAATGAAAGCAGCCCTAATTCTGGTTTTTGTAAGAAAGTGCACTCATCATGGATAAGCTATTCCACTCCACAGTAACAAATCACCATTGTCAAATAAACCTCTAAAAACTTCTCGACTAGCTGGCCAACGTTGCACTGAGGGGATGATAAAAGGCAATGTTTACATGTCCATCTTCTACATGTACACACGCGATAACGATATCATAACAGAGACCCTGAGCGCACCAATATTTATCTGTGTTCCTAATGAGAAAAACAGAGAATACACGTGCAGGGAGGAGAAAGTAAGAGCAGGGAAAGGAAGCAGACAGAGCTGAAGGGGGGGAGTTAGGACAGATAAATGGACAGATGGTAAAGGGCTAGTCCCAAGAAGTCTCCAGTTTCTGGACACGACAGGACTTTATAGTAAAACCTTTCCTTGTGAGATCAGATAACCTTGTTTGTTGTGGTGTCACCTCTCCTCTAAACTCTATAGGGTCGAGCCAAACATGTAATATCATTAACTTAATCAGTAATAGAGATGAACTGCCGCTAGAAAATGAAGTCACGAGGTGGCTGAACCGAAGGCCAAATTCAAACGATTATTTCTCAGCAGTAAAGAAACAGTAAAACAGCAGAGGCTCTTCTCTGAGCTGTACAGAACAAGTCACCTTGAGTCATCCACTCGGCTACAGCTACACTCACAGGTCACGGCTGCTTGGTGGGAAGAGGGGAAAAACACTGTAATTGGTGCATACCACGGAGCATAAGGCTTCCCCACTGGGAAGAAAAGAATAGAAGAAAACAAAAGAAAAGCCAGATCACCAAAGTCAGTAGGATTTATCCTCTGTGGATTATGAATGTCTGTCCAAATTTCATTCCAGTCAATGACTGACATCACCCTTGAGCCACACCATTAGCATAGCTAAAAAGTCCACTCTGAACACCTTTCAACAATTCCTCTGAGGCAGAGTACATTTCGTCAAACTTCGACCACCTTCTGGGAAAACTCTGGGCTGTGCTGGGAGCAGGACGAGATGTGGCCTCTGCCAAGCGGGCCTCAAGCTAATGGCTCCCTCAGGGTTTACAAGCAGCAGGCTGCAGAGGGAGCCTCCAGCTTTTATGGAGTGTTTCCCAAAGAAGCAGAACTTTCTTTACCACAGCCAGACTTCACACACCACTTACATTTACCAGGTGGAAAGAAAGAAATCTGTGCTAATGTTAGTCTGCATAAGCTGGATGTGTAAATGAATGACTGTTCGCTAATAAGCTAGCCATAAGTGATAACATGATGATGTTTCTACAGCTTGTTTCCGCTGCCCCCAAATTCAGTTATTGCAGGTTAAAGAGCTCACAACTCACAGACTAAGATTCAAAAACATAAAAGCTGAACCGTATCACCGGGTGTTACTACACATATATTACTGCAGTATTACTTATAAATGAACCGTCAAAGTTTAGGTCAGCTTGATTAAGTTTTCATCTGTAGTACAACCACACGGATTGGCAAAAACTGGACGTTCCAACCATTTATTACTTATCTTTAATTAATAATTTCAATAAGGTTGCCATTACTTTGAGTAACTATTTCATCTCATCTGCTTGCTTGTTAACTTGCTTTAAGGTACTCCTTATCATTTTAAACACCTAAAGTAATTGTAACAGCTTACTCAAAAGGTGGATCTATTTTTGGAAATCAAACCTTTAATTATTTTTTTAAAAATAGCTTAATAACTATTATGAGGATAAATTACATTTGCTATTAAACTAAATGAGTAGACTGATATTTTTGTATCAATACACAAATCTGCATACTTGGAACTACAACCTTGACAACAGACCCAAAAAAACAGTTTTTAAAACCCAATCCAGACTGTCACTTTTTATTGAAAATTCTAACTACTGAAAAGTGTAATAAAAAGGTGACAAAAGTTGCAGCAGAGTCACCACAAATGAACATGACTACAATGGATACATGGGTATTACTGCTCAACTCAAGCTTGACTTTGAATGAAGGACTAACACTAATGGAGCCTCGTAACCTCTAATCCACTCTAAGCTCAAACTTGCACCTTTGACTACCTTACCATCCTGTTGTATCGTAAAATCACTGTGTTATCTGCTGAAACTCCATCTTCTCCCTTACTTGCTCATATCTTGCTGACTCTCCCCGTTTCTCTCTCTCTCTCTCTGATGAACTGGAATTCCTGAACTCAGCAGTGCTGATTAAGCCAAAAGCAAACACAAGCACACACTATACAGGAACACACGTGACAGCGGACAATGAGCTTGCACACTAAAGAGACAGTGGAGCATCACGTCTACACAGCTCTCTGCTGGCTTGTTCACCACAGAGAGACACTGCCTGGGGCAAAGACCCATTAGGCGCCCATAAATAAGCCACAGCAGCGGGTGGGAAGTTAGAAGCGATGCACACTTGAACACGCAAGATGTACTAAGTAATCCAACTTGTCAGTCTCCACTTCCTCAGTTTGTAACCACAACGCAACTACGAAGGTGGTCTGAAGTCAGAACTTATTTAGGCTTCTTATAATTTCTTTTAATGATGAGGATTAATGCAAGATAAACTTGTGAGCCAGACAATTTGTCCAAGAAGATATGTGCACAGTGTAGTGAATTAAACAACATTTCATTTATCAAGCCAAAAATGTTGGAAATGCGTGGCTTAAAACTTCTTTCTTCTTCTTTTTTTTATCTGTTTTGTATTATTTTAAATTGAATACCTTTAAGTTTTGGTTTACCATTAAGAAAAAAAACAAGAAATTTAAAGATATCACCTCAACGTTTGGTCGTTTGTTTTTTCTATCTCTGACAGAAAAAGAACAGCACAATAAACATGCTATTACATTGTACAGATTAAGTCACTAATTGTTTCTTTAAAGCATTAGTTATCTAAGTGTGCATGTTCATTTCTTTTTAAACAACAGCTTATAAAATTGTACAGCTGATAAAATCTGCCAGTAAAAGCAACAACAAAACTGACTGCTGCTGACATAAGAGGCATACTGTTTCAAATATTTGAATCTGAGAGGGGAGTCTGTCCGTGTAATCACTGTAAACTGCACACATCCATTGCTATACAGGAAAGCAACTAAGGCAGTAAGAACTCGGCGAGCAGTCGACTGCACCTGCACACCTGAGATGCCCACTCTCTGGGGATCTCTAAAGATGCAATCCTATATCAAACTCCCAGAAAGCCAAGTCGCCTTGCTGGCCTCACTGGTCGTACTCTTCATCTCCTCTCACACCACGGCCTCCCTCAGTGTCTTACCAGTGTGCCCGGGTGAGGCCTAGCCTCGCCTCGTACATGCTTAGCCATGAGCCTCACACACGTTTTTATGAGGAATGTCAAGACTGCTCCACTGTGCCTTCTACTTGGTGAGATCGCATCACGGCACATGAAAAGAGGGTGAGATTATTCTTTTGTCTGCTCAGGCTTCGACTTCACTCTTCATTTTCACATCATGTTCTTAAGAGCCCCTCCACCTTGTATGTAATGTTACATGCACCTCCTTGCCAGGACATAGTTATGAAAAGACTCCAGAGAGATGAACCCAGATGGCAGGCAGGCGGGATGGCACACGAACTGGGAAACCTGGCAAAGAGGCAGCCATATCAGCACATGCCACGTAGCAACCAGACAGAAAGGTGAGACCACACATTACACAAATGTGGAATGAGTACACAAGAAGGTAAGGAAGCTGTGCAGGACAAAATGGCAGGTTGGGATGTTTGGCTAAAAGATGGACTGAGCTTTGGGCCTGAGCAAGAGGGGAGGAAAAAAAGTTTAATTTGGAAATTTTTTGCTGTGCAAAATGTTTCTTGCACAGTACTGTGCTTAGCATAAAGACTAGCAGCGGGGGGAAACAGCTAGTCTGGCTCTGCCCAAGGGTCACACAAGAGTTAAAATCAAGTTCATGTTTTGAGGGGGGTTATGTGCTGGACTATTTCTTGGGCCAGAGCAGTGGCTTTGTGCAGTCTTGTCGTCAGCCAAGAAACCAGCAGGACACTAACCCCCCCCCCACCACCAAGAAATACTCCTTTGCTAAGCTAAGCATTTCCGATCTACAGCCCCATAGTCAATAGACAGATATGAGAGTGGTATTCATTTTCTAATTTAATAGCAAGTTACAGGTAAGTCAAATGATTTGTTCTGTTTGTTCACCCATGTGACAATCGGAGGAAAGTTTAGTTACCAAATTTTGATGACAGAACTGTGTCAAACAAGAACTTTGACAAAACTGTGTATTCCTTCATGGTGATCTTTCTGGAAAAGTAACCTCTTGTGTTACAATTAAAGCTACATTTCAAACATTCGCACTTGGTGAAAGCTAACACCTAAAAGGCTCTTTTCAGCGAGTAACAGCAAGTAAACCTCCCAATACTCCTGTACAGGTGAATGAGGCTTAGTGAGCAGAAGTTCAAACATGAGCAGGTTGCAGCTGTTTCTAATGCTGAGGGTTCAGTGGCAGCGGGGGCAGGACGCAGCCCCCCTGCTTAATGTTGTTTTACCCCCATAGTGGTTAAATCACACACATGTGCATCACACACTCTCCTACCCCCTCCCTCCATCCTTCTCCCTCCTCCACCACATCTGAGCAAACCCACGGTCCCCATGTATAAAAATGAAAACCACAGAACAACAAGTGTAAACTGTTCCAGAGAAGGGTGGAGGAGCAGTCAACAATTTTCATTTTACAAGATGGAGAAAAACAAATAACCGATTTATTCTCCTGACTCATTTTGGAATCATCCAAAGACTGTGACAAAAATAGTGTTTCTCCATGCATATCTGGGCTCTGCATGACTGGTACATTACAGAAGAATATTAGCCGAATACTTAATACCCTGTTACCATATTTAAGAGGCGTCATGAGGGGATTACTACATATCTTGAATTTTTTAGGGCATTTATGTCAGAAGGTACAGTAATTGGTCAAGTACAAGCTGATTATTATATAACAGTGAGGCCTTTTCGTGTCACGCTGCTCATTTTTGGACTTTATTGGAATTAACTCCAAGCAAAACAGAAGCATGTTCTGTTGTTACTGGAACCCATGGCTGACTACGACCTGAGGAATGCCAATACGTGCTTGCACACTGAGATTCTGGACTGGTCAACGTAGTGCATGGCAGTCCACATCCAGTCTCCAGTCAATGTACAAACTCAGGTTTTAGTCAATCTTTATGGTAGGAAGAAATTCTGCTGCTTCGATATCAAAGTCAACAGTATGTAAAATGAACAACAACAACATTTTGGCAGTGAGCTCTGGTTATTCTTTGGGTCTGATTCTGTTCTCATTTGGAGAAAGCAAAAGTACCTTCAAGCTGGGAAGCTCAAACAGCATTGGGAAATGTTTTCAGTAAAAGCCCAAGGCTTAATTACAGAGATGGTGAAAAGGTAAGGATCAAAGCCTCACTGTTCCCTCTGTGGCATTCCTCTCTTTGTCTCTGCCAAACAGGTCTGCCTCAGCAGGCACCGTCCTTAAGCTGACCAGAAAGTAGCCGGATTTCCAAGAGTCTGGCTGGCAGAGAGCAGAGGATGAAGAACATTCCACCCATCCCTGTGTTATCACTTCCCCTTCACTAATGGCATAAATAGGGCAGCACAGCAGAAAGCAAGCGCCCCTGTGCCACATCAAAAAAGCACTAAGAGGAGACATGGAGCCATTTCAGTTCAGCTATGCACTTCTTCTGTGGTAAATATTTCATCTGTGGAGCTGGTCTCATCCACTCTTTCCCTCTCCTCTCCCTCATATGAGGTTGTCTTCATGCCAGGTCGCTGAGTGCTTTCCACGGAAGAACAGAGCAATGGAAAAAAAAAACAAACCTTTCCATTATGGTGCCTAAATCTTTTGCTCAAAAGTGCAAGTGAAACAGATCATCTGCTTTCAGAGAAGTTGCATATAACAGTGTGAAGTAATGTCTGATCCATGTTAAATGTCACACATTATCACCAAGCAGCAACCTCCGGGTCTGGAGGATGAAGCCAATGTGGAAGTGCCAAAAACTGCAGTTACTCAAATGGCCACTACAGCGAATGAATCCCCATAGACCCCCATGTTAAAATGTCAAATTTAACAGCAGATAAACATTTTTACACAGTTCACTAGTTTAAAATGAATTAAGGTTTGAAGTCATGCATAGTTAGGGGTGTGGCTGCTTTCAGAGGCCGCTAGCCGTCTGCTTGGCATCACTTCAGGTGATCATGGAGATCACATATATGATAATCACCCATGTCATGTTAGATGAATAAGGATGAGACACTGTGAAGCAGCTCTGAACCACACACAATGTTTCTAATCCCTTTTCCAGTATGAGAAACTTGATATCAAACTGTACCAAGGTTATAGCTTGTTACTCCTTGAAAACCAGACCAAGAGTCAACAGCTGAGCTAAGTGCTCTCTGTGCAGAGGAGCTCTGAGCTAAATGCTAAAACAGTCACAGTGACAATGCTAACATGTTGATGTTTTACAGATGTGATGTTTATTTTTTATTTATTTTTTTACCATATCAGTTCAGTGTGTTTTAGCATTTGCTAACTTTCACTAAGCACAACGTACAGTTGAGGCTAATTGGATGTCCTTATTTGCAAAGGCAAACATTATAAGAGGAAAAGAGGAAAAAAAATCTATTTGTCATTACAGAAAAACTTATTGTGGTTGATGATGAGCAGGTTAGCAGGCATGCATATCAAATTCTAAGTTAATAAAATTATCCTACATGCGTGAGAAATGGGATTTGTTAATTCAGAAAAAAACAAATTTACATTTTAATATCTTATCTAATATCTAAACAAATGAGAAGCAATGTACTACTTAGCCCCTCTCTCTCTTTCTCTCTCTCACACACACACACACACACCTCCTGGTTCCCCAGCTTACCACACAGATCATGGATGACGTCCAGGGACGAGGACCAGGAGAAGCGCTCTATTCCTGCTTGGCTGAGAGAGGATGGCAGTGCCTCCAGCTCATACACTCCACGCTTCTTCCAGTACAGGAACATTGTGACTTCTTCCACCAGCTAACGCTATATAATAACTGCCTCACTGTTCAAATCATTGCCCTCAAACTTAAATCACCCCACAGTCTAACTCGTGGAACTGATACGCCTAAACAACTCCCGACCCACCCACCAAAAAATAATAATCTGAACTTCTGCAGACAATCAATACACCCCTCTCATCAACCATCTTTATAAAATAAACCCTGCCAGCCCAACTCAACTTTAAACTCTGCCAACTGCCAGCACCTGCACAATTACCTCATCCAGCTAAGCTTCAAAACACTTTGCTTTGAACCCTCTGTCCAAGTTTGACATTACTTTAAGGCCAGTCCAAGTGAGCAAACAGACATCCCTGAGGAACAATCCATTACATCTCCAGGGGACCACATTATTCATTCTAAACCTGGGATAAACTTTACCGCTGCAATCCAGGTTTAAACGTGGTAATAGGTGATAAAATCGACCACACTTCTTTCCACAAAGCAAAAGACTAGTACATGCTCGTTATCCTTAATTTCAATGCTTCTCCCTATTGATTCTGTAGATTTATCAGTCTTTCACTAATCATCCACTGAAAGCCACCCACCAAGTGATGTCAAGCACCAAATGCTACCTTCTTCTAATCCATTTAAGTGATCTATTCCTGACTAAATTACAGACAACCAGCTGCTAAAAGGTGTTGCAAACTTATCTCCACCAGCAAGTAGTATCCTCTGCTGTCGCCTTCCCTGAGCCTTGACTTCATCTATGGCAAAGTACTGTACAAATGTACAAAACTGGTGTGTGAGGCAAGGCATGCTCGTGTTAAATCCCTGTGTAGGATCTCCTGGCGATGGGGGGGCTTTCTGCCCACTCCATCAGACAAGTGTTGTATTCATGAAGAGGTGAGTTGCATGCTGGGGCAGGCAATCTGGGCCAATGGCTTTTGGACTGGGTGACACAAAGATCTCTTTTAAACCTCCTCCTACATCCAGAGCGGACTTTCTTTATGTTTTGCGCAAACTGTAAAAGGCTGACATTTTTCTGCATTAATTAGTGCCCGCGCCCTTTATGTCTTCTGAAAGATTTATTCCTCTTTATGAATACACCAGGTCTGTGGTGACAGAGCCCAGTTATTTCTGTGGAGGCACAATGCATACATTGGCCTCTTGGAGATGAGAAACATCAAGTGAAACACCAAAAGGAGTCCAATCATAAGATGCTTATCTGAGACAATGCACTCCACATTTCTAATATATCATGAAAATCAACTCAAGGGTTAAAACAACATGGAGTTAGATATCACAAGTCAAGGCATAATATTTTCCCCAATGTCACTTAAAGACTGATGCACTGCTATTATGCATCTAAAATGGGAGAAGAAATACTGTGAGAATGTACTGCACCAGCCGGGGTAAGGGAGGGACGTTGTCACACACAACGACCCACATGTCCAATTTTGGGATAAGAAATTAGAGGGTAGGATGGAAGCCGGGTTGCTGCTCAGCTCTGGGCTTTGCAGACATATGGTAATAATCTGAAGCAGCTTTGAGCATGCGGCTTCCCTTTTAATGAAGAGAGCAGCCGTCCAGCATGAGAACTGGGTTGCAAATACAAGGGCCAATTTCCACCTAGTGCAGAAATAAAGAGGGAAGCCGAGGAGGTATTAGAAAGCCTCGCTTTCATCAACATCCATCAGATCACCTTTTAATAAAAAGATGCTGTTTTTAGCCATTGCAAGGCCAGAAGTTACTTGCTTCCATTATGGTACATTTAAATGCCTTTTGATCTGATCTCATGCCAAAACTATTTGGGTTATGAAAAAAAAAGTATTATGTTAATTCAGGAATGGACTCAATGAAAACACCTGTAGATATTCTTTCCACGGCGAGGAGCTCTGGCAGCTGTGTGCGGGTACACATAATTTAGGTCCAGTCATCCGTCACAGAGCAGAAGTCTAGTAATAATGACGATAAGGATGTGAGCCAATGTACTTGTACACCACCAAATCATATCCCGGAGTTAAATGTTTGTCTACTCGAGCAATGTAGTTTAGTTTTGTGCGTTAATATGTGAAAGACAGATATTGTACGTTTACTCATTATTCCAAATTTAAGGGCCTTATTAGAAATGTGGTTAAGGCTGCATGAAATTGCAGGCAGCATTTCAGTTTTTTTAATTAGACCCTTCCTAAAAGCCCCCATCTTTCAAACCCGTCAACACCAGTTTCAGACTGTCTCATATAAATCTTCAGTGTCAAGTGCAAGCTGATAAGACATCATTATGACATGAGAGTTTTCAGGGTTATTTTCAAAGTTCCTTCAGGGGCACAGAAGACTTTAGTCTTCACATGCTGCAAAGCACTCCTCCCAAAGCGTAAGCCAAACGCCTTACAGAGAATCAGCAACATGTGCCTGTAAATCACTCGGCAAATCATTTACAATCACACCTGTGTCCGACATTGTTGTCCCTTGAAAAATGTAAGAAAAAAATTCAAAAAGCATGACTTAAGATTCAGGATCATCTGCTTTTGACTTAGATCATCTAGAAGAACGAGAACAGATAACAGAATTAACTTTTCCCCCCCAAATGTGGCTGTCTAGCAGTGCAACTTGATGAAGGATAAAAAGTTGGCCTGGTTCTGTCCAAAGCAAGCACAGCGGCACCTCTAGAGCTCCCTGTATAACATGTTATATCTTAAAAATGATAAGCTGCAGTTTTACTAAGGGCTATGTGCTGAATTATGTCTTGACGGGGTGCAGCAACTGTAAAAATGTGACATAATTTTTACCCTCGTGTTTTTATGCAAAAACAAACAAAACAAACCAGTGACATGTCAATTAAATTATTCGACTTTTTTGACAATGTTTTCAATTCACTCTGAGCATAATTACGACAGAATCGAACGCTGAATCAAGTAGCTCTTGTTCTAGAGTGAAACAAAAATAGCCAGCAAAACCTCCTAGTGTGCCGAGCATGAATGAACTGGCTTCTCACTAAAGTATTAATGGTGTGCTGAGAAATGAGTGTGTGAGCGGGTGCAGTACGACAAGACTGTAAATGAGACTGCAGGAGTGTGTGCGCTGTGGGGAAAAAAGTGTTTTGAGCCAGAGTGCTGACAGAGGGAGTGCAGTTGAAGGCTTGTGCGTGCCCATGTGGAGGAGGTTTTGGGTTATATTTAGCAAGGTGGCCCATCAAACAAGCCGAGGTTAACCCTTCACCGTCAGGCTAAGACGAGGAGAACTTCGAGACTTCTTTGTGTGAATCCTCTGAAGGGATATGAATACAAACAGATAAAGATCCAAGTCCAGAAACCTGTTCCAGCCCCACTGTGTGCATCTCAGACGCAGAGAGTGAAAGTACTGCCTGTGCCTGGTCATTTATTCATCTGCATAACTAACAACTTGCTGCTAATAAGACGAGGAGTCCACTCGCTGCTAGCACGTGAGTACGGCCTCACACATCTGCAGCCGCGAGTCATTTAAGTCAGATTTCAAGCAAAAATGCCAAACAGCAGCATCCTCAAGCTCCTCCAATGTGGTGATCGGTTAATTTTCTCAGTTTTATATCACTGTACACTGAGTATTTTGTTTGAGTTTTGCACTATATGTGGAACAAAACACAACACATGAAGATGTCATCTTGGGCTTTAAGAAATTCTGACTGGGAAAATTTACAATTTTTTTCACTAATTTATGACATTTTATAGGCCAAACTATTCATCAGAAAAATAATCAGCAGATAATTCCACAGTGAAAATAATCACTAATTGCAGCTCAACATATTGTGTTTAAAAACTGTTGTAGGTTTTTTGGTCAACCCTCTTCAAGTATGCCATCTTAGTGCAGAATTAGCATGCTAACGTTTGCTAATTACCACTAAACACAAAACTGAATCCAACGAGATCATGATTAGTTTTGTGGGTAATTAGTTATCAGTTAAGGTACTGAACAAATTATGTTGACCAGATGATGGATGTTGATAAAAATGAACAGATTACTAAAGCTAGGGACATGAATGTATGTATGAATTATTTTTGAGAATCCAGACAGCAGTTGTTGCAATATTTCAGCCATGCTTCAAGTGGAAAGATTATAACCACAGCTAAATGCAAGAAGGAATTGGAAAGCTAAATTTAAAATACAACCTCAGAAAAGGGTCGATTTTAACCATTATCAGTAGCTTTACTCTTATATTGCCTTTTGATGATAACCTAAAGGATGATCTATCAACCACAAGAACCTTGCTGAAAGAAGAGGGTGTGCAGGACCGTCCCCACTGAGCGAACTACGCTAGGACGTCATGTAATTTAACTGTCCGTCCTTAAACCAGCTGTTCACAGGGACAAGCAACCACTCTTCAACTTGTTGATATGAATAATCCCATAATTGAAACAATCTGGTTAAAATTGCAGTGGGGGCTCTCCTTGAAAAGCCAATAACAGAGTCAACAGGAATCAAAAACACTTATTCCCTAAAAGTACAGTTATTGTCATGTGGAAGGCAGCAATAAGCATAAACAGTGATTTAGCAAGGGTGGAGGTTATGAATGGGGAAAGATACATTCAGAGATAAACATTTGTCATTATGTTTCTCGAGTTAAAGAAGGTGCATGTGTGTGTGTGACCTGAACGTAGCCCCTGTAATTATCTGCTGCACAGCATGAAGAGGAGCAGCTCACGCCTCGTCTGTTTAGCACATGGAGCCTTAAGGGTGACGACAAAGTGCAGGGTTTTTTCCCCTTGTGATATTAAATGCAAAGATAAACACAGACCAATGACCACAAGTATAAGTCGTGACTCCGTTAATTCTCATTTGATCTGCCATATGCAAATGAAATGAAAATGCAAAGCAGAGCGCATCACTTTGTTCTCTATCTCATGATGCAAAACAGCAGAGGACAATGACAGGACAGGAGCCCTCAGGGACAAAAAAGTGCATCATCTGAAATTTGAATCTAAGAAACACGTCTACTGTTATGAAGCAATGCCCCACAAAAACGAGAATAACATCTATACAAAGTGCTGGGAATGAGGGTAATAAGAGTCGAAGAGTAGAAGAGTAGTATGACAGTTTCAGCTTCTGTTTTCCATCAACCATTTTCCAAGTGTTGTGGGAGCCCATGGAGAAAGGGATGATGAGAAAAGATATGAGGGAGAGGGCGTGGGGGCCTCCAGCTACGAGCGTGTTTTGACTCCATCTGTGACTGAAAACAGCAAAACTGACACTGTAATGAAGTGTAGAAGGCCACAACACCTGATATGTCTGTGCACGGTGGCGTTCGCCAGTGCGCACTGAGCCACATTAAAGGAACAGTTGCACATTTAAGGAAATACTTAAATAAGCTTTTTTAGCTGAGAGATGCATGAGAAGACTGTCACCACTAAGCCAGGTGCCAATTAAATAAATACTGGAAGCAATTAGCGTAGGTCTGTCCAAACCTCAAAAATGTTCCCACTTGTATTAAAAGGTTATTTATTAACATCTCATTTGTCTAAATTGCTCACAAAACATTGTGGTTTTAAGGGAAGTTACTTGTAATAATTTCTGCAGGTGCAATGACTTCCTGGTATCTTCAGTCTTAAGCTAATTGCCTGTTTGCTCTATCTTTGTATTTACACATTATTTCACACACTGGAGTTCCATCTTTTAAACAAGCTAAAAATTTCTATGACCCGCAGTTTTTAAAAGTCTTTTATAAGCCCATGGGATAAACTTATAAACTATATGTATGGTGATCAAAGTGCAAAACACCATATCTAGTCTTTGCTGCAGTAAAATCCACATACAGGAAGTACTGTACAGAAAGGATGAAATGTGAGGAAGCAAGTGTCAGACTGCCAGACACCAGCAAGAGGATCAGAGAGTCACTGCATCAGTGCTTGGTTTGTTTTCCATTATAGTCTGTGGAAAAAACAACAAGTTGTATTGCAAAGTGGACCATCTGTACTGTGGCACAAGAAAAGACAAACCTGCAGTCTCAAAGCCCTTTTAAAGACCACGAGTACAACCAAAATTAGCACTAGCCATGAAAATGTTATTATAGAGCCTGGCGTGGCAGCAGCAACAAATGCAGTGCAGAGCCTTCATAAAACAAATAAAGCTCGTCAGGCAAAAGCATTAATAGGAGTTGCAACATCGCACATGAAGCTTGGATAATTATTCTTGAGCAGTTGGATAGAAGAAAGAGAAACAAAAAAGCAGAGCTAACTGTGACCCGGAGCACCATCAGGAAAAGGCAGAAGTGCAAAGAGCGGAAAAGAGAAAGGAAATTACTGCACAGAACAATGGAAAGAGAGTCTGAAAAAGGAAGTTTAAACTGTAACAAGCCACGAGCCAGGCCGAAATCACTAACACAAGCACACTATGGCATATTCACCCAGACTACACCAGTCTAGGCAGGACAGGATCGAGCACTGCAGAAAAGACTAAAGACAAATGTTCCCTCAGATTAAAAAAAAATACACTGAATGAAGTTGTTTCAACCACAAGGATGGACCTTAGTTAGTTGTTGTTCTGGAGATTTCGATCATATTGCATGAGCATCATCGGCGGATGGGATTGCGCCCATTTGTGACGAATCTATATATGTTCAAATTTCCATTTTCTTTTAGCACTTTCTGAGCTACTGAAGGTGCCTATTGCGGTTATCTCAACTGCTGTGCCAAAATGAATGACATCTTGAATGCCAACATGAACCGGAATTTTTCAACATGCCAAGAAAAAAAAAAAGGGAAATTTGAACATCTACAATTTCATGTAACTCACTGATGAAGATCACAGAATATGAAAGCTACAGAACTGCTACCTAATGGGCCTTGCAGACAACAGTAACCGTCCAACACAGACATATTGGTGCATCAACCGACAAAAATAAATTTAAGCATCATGTAGGCTTTCTACAGGACGTCTTTTTCTCTGATGGCCGACATTCTTACCACCCTAACAGTTCATCAAACAGTAAGAGCTGAGATTTCTAGCCAATGTTTTTGTTTTTTGGTGGTGGACAGAGACCAGACAAGACATCTGGTCCCAGATTAGACCCGTGTGTTTAAGACAGGCTTAAGACTCCGATGGCCTGGAACACTGAAGGGTTCCAGACTCAACCAATTAAGGCTGCTAAACTTTAACTCCAGGCTTAGTGTATGAACCCATGAACTGCCAGCACTGCATACATCACACATGTAAAGCCTGCGGAACAGAGCTTAAAGTGTGGGCATGCTGGGTGTGAAACGATTCGTCCAGTAAGCGATTAGTGGACAAACAGAATATGAACAGGCATCCACTTTGATAATTCTTCGATCATTCAGTTAGTTTTGCAAGCAAGCATGAGAAAACCCAACTGGTTCCAACTTCCTAAATGTGAATATGTACTTTCTTAGTCTCCTATTGTTGTTAATTCAGTCCCTTGAGCTGTGGGAAATTGCAATGGGCATTTTTCACAATTTTCTGATTGCAGATCATAAGAAAGTAATAGTTGCAACCCTAGAAGAGTAAAAATTAAATTTCTGACTTTGATCTGAATTATGAGCTGGAAGAGAGAGGGGAGCACAGATGGCAGGTCCAGAAGGAAAAACACAATAAATACTGCTGGCTGCAGATTTACAAGTAATATCTATCATCTGAGTTTATGCTGAATTGTCGGAAGGCCCTTCATCATGAAGAGAACTTCAGATCAGTGTGTGCTGACTAAAATACCCCAGCCTCCAGCTGGGATAACCGCTCAGGTCATTTGCCAAATTCAGCCATTAACTTTGATGACTAGAGGAAAGCATGTAACAAAGATCTGCTGCCTGAGGATCAAAGTCATCAGAGCTCCCCTGTTCCCCTTCCTATCTGCCTTCTTAAGGAGCAACTCAGTGCACAGACTGAAACACACAATGTGTTCGTCAAAGAACAAAGCATTCAGGTGACTCATTTTAAGATGCTGACTTCTCCGACAGCTGCTGGTGGTAGCATGAACATGGAAAGGCTGATCAGTAGATGACTTCATGAATTTTTACTTACTGAGTCGTAATCTGAGACCAAGCCAGCTCCTTGGTGGCGATTTGTGCAGAACTGAATTCATGGTCCACTTGTTTGGCACCATCTATGCATGCAATGCTTCTTGATGAAGCCCCCGTACCAACAGCAGCTCCTCGCAGGTTCGTCTGTCGGGATGGCAGGCTCAGTGCTAATTAACCAGCAGTGTTTAATTCGCAGTCTTCTCTATGGCATTCTCATATTCTTCCCATTTCTGCCGTCGCCCTCCTCTAAAACGCAGTGCTCTCAGCCTGTAGGATCTGGCCGGTGGCGAGCAAAAAGCTGCAACTCACATCACGGTGAATGCACGGAGAAGAGTGGCATAAAAACATCCCTCGGTTTCAACCACCGAAAAGTTAGCACAGGTCTAATAACCACGGAGGTACGGCTGCAAGTTGGACGCCGTGCTAAGCTGTAAATAACCTGTTGCTGGCTGCACACATGAGAAAAAGAAATCTACTCGACGTCCAGCGAAAACGTCTGTTGGTGGAGCTCGGTCGGTGGATGACGGGGTGGGAAACCCTTCAAAGTAGATGATCCACGGATGGTCTATCCTCTGTTAACTTTACACAGCGCGTTGCTGAAGTTGAACACATTTTGTCCGCTGCTTCGTCTCGCCGCCCTCTCGGATCAACCGTCGGCTCTCCTCCATTCATTCAGGCAGCCTGGATCGACAAAGACCCAGTGCAGCTCTCTGTCAAGTGGCGCAGCGTTTCAGCTAGAGGCGCCAGAGACACCAAGAAAACATCCAGTGAACAGCCCACAGTGCAGACGTGCATACACCAAAAACATTGTGCTGCCTGTCCATGGTGTCGAGATGAAATTCTAAAACACATGAACACAGTATGAAAAACACCCACCTTTATTCTTTCCAGCCTTAATGGCGAGAGATCAGATATTAAACTAAAAGTCTTAGCAGTTTGTTACTAAGTTATTGGCTGACCATGCTAGCAGGTTTTAGCCGAGGTAAGCTAGTGTAAGCTAACGCTAGCGCGGAAAAACTAGCAAAAACTTGGTGACTTGATTGAAAACCAAGTGCAGCTGACGCTTTGAAGTTTCTAACGGGCTCGTTTTCAATCTAAAGCAAGTATAAACATGCAAATTATACCAACAAACATCATATAAAGTTAAAAATGAAAACAAAGAGACTTGAGCAAAGTCAGTAAGATGTGGGGATAAAGAAGCTACCCAGTGGGAAAAAAGTACTGAACAATACTGGGACAAGCAAAAGATTAAATTTATGCTTTAGTGTTTGTGTTTTCAAACAATATATGCCACTTGTACAAGAGAAAAGGATTTAAGAACGAAGAATAACCACAAATGCAGCACTATGTAACACAATCTTGGCTGGAGTTGATGGAGTGTAAGGTAAACTTCCCCAAACCAAAATAAAGAGCAGGACATATAACATTATTTTAAACCCTGATGTTTTACAGATAATTTTCTGACATTCATCTTGCCTTTGAAAACGTTGGCAGTAGATTGGGAACCTGGGAGCATACACCGCTAATGTTCAATATCAACTGACATTTGGGGCCTTTACTTACTCGACTCCTTCTTTATTGCCTTATGTGAGGCCCTGACTTGAAGAGGGGCCCTGAGTCAAAATCTAATTTTAAAAGCTTTATTAAAGTCAGAAAATAAGATTACTGTACAGCAAAACTGTGCTTGTACATGATACACAAAATGGAAGAAATGGAGGGTTAAGAGGGGCCCAGCAGCCCATGGTGACATTTCATTATTTTAAGCTCAAACTGTATCATGGAATAGCTGTATCATATCTGTATCACGATAAATCTGTCTAAATCTCCCATGTATTTTGGAACTGAACAGGGGAGAACTGAGCATTGTTACTGTACTCAGCCAACAGGTGCACCATGGGAGGATATCCCCAAATTTGGCATAAATCAAGGGTTTCTTACTAACACAAGGCTTGTGGATAAAATAGAGCTTCACAAACAAGACTTCTGCTGGACTTCACCTGTTGGCTGATGTATAATACTTTTCTGGATTTATGGATCCTGTTTAGGAAAAACAGCAACTCTGCACTATAGAGAAGCTGGAAGCTAGTGACCTTTTTGGTGTTTTTATTTTATTTATTTTAATCCTGTTTCTGAATAGTGCTAACAGTTTATGCTCTATTTGATTTACATACAGGATTTCCGTTTCCAAATTTCATGCCAGGTAAGAACAGAAGGTTCGACTTACACGAAGCTTTCCTTTGAGGTTTGCAAACAACAAAGGAACTGCATCTTTCACTAAAAAGGTTTTGACTTGGGTGGGTGTTAAAAAAAATATACATTCAATTTGTATTCTGCATCGAAGTGCATTTCATAAATGAGCCGTTTCAGATCATTAGGTTCATGTGGACAGTCTAGTGGCACCTCTACAGTTGGATTTGCCTTTGGTTTGAGGACTATGGGAAAACATCTGACCTGACAAAGCCAAAACAATGACTCTGCCAAAATGTAGCTGTGTTGTGTTTGTCTGCTCCCATCCTCAATGAAGAGGCGGGGAACAGCGAACAAAGAAAAGCAGAGTGGGCAGAGTGGGGATGTTAAAACAGCCCACTTTACAAATTAGCAATTCTTCACTGCGTGGGTGGGTGTTTACAACCACGTCCTCCTTTAATTCTTCGGGTCAGATAATTTTAATGTGAGACTATATGCACCTAAAAGTTTTTCAGATGAGGTTAGTAATTTTTTTTACTGTTGGATCTGAAGCATTGTGAAACATTAAAGTTAATCAGCATTACAAGCCAGGTCTTGATAGTTTATTGCAGTTTTCTTGCCCTTGAGACTTTTTCTAAGTGAACATCTGCTGTCATTCAGAGAAAAATCTCAAATACATTTACTGCCCCCTTGAGGTCCAAAAGGTAGCACCAAGAAACAAAACAGTGTTAAATGTTGTCTTTTATGTCCTACAAAGGCTGAGAGAAATCGTAAACATGTTGCATTTACAAAACATCTTGAGTGACCTGCAAATGCAGGAGCACTACTGTGTCCCTTTAACACATTACCAAATGTACAACAGTAAATGCAGAACGAGCCAACAATAAAAATAGAGCAGTTTCAGTAAAACATTTGACTGACAGAAAAACACAATACTGACAAAATGGGTTTCTTTCTTTTGTAAATCCAACAGACTGGCTGTCATTTGAAAATCCCTCATTAACTCAGTCCTTCTTCTTTACTTGAATGTTGTATGAACACATCAACACAAAAAGCTGGCAGTGGAAATTTTCTCCAATAATACAATCTGAAGCAGGGCCTGCACTGCATACTGTGATACACTGACATTAAATGGTATTGAAATCTACATGGATGTATAAAATTTAACAAATGAACAAGGAATACATGAAAGCAAGAACATCTGAGCAAAAGTTGTTTTTCCTTTAATCTGTCAGGTTTTTGTATTCATTTGCAGCTGGAATTTCACCCATAAAAGATGATACACCAAACAAGAGTTTCAACTACAAAGTGTGATATTATGGTCCTTGTTGCAGAAAACACAGAAACTCAAAACTCCTTCACAGCAGCATGACATATGTGAACAGTCGAATGTTGTAGGACCTGGTGAGAACACCAAGGAGGTTCAGAGAGTAAGTCAGCCATCTCCTCCTGCAGTCTATGATCCTGGCTGCTGTCAGACTGACTCTCGAAATGAAAAGCAGTCTGGTTCAACCTCCGCTCTGTACATTCAAAGGCCAACGCTGACTGGTTCAAAATGAGACACGAGTCAAGAAGTGTAAAAGACAATAAACCGACGGGGTGCAGGAAATGTCTTTACATCCCCATCTGACTGGGTCTCGTCATTCCCTTGAAGACTCGCAGCTTTCCTGCACCAGTGAGATCAAAACTGTAGTCTGTGGTGACATAGGGCATCTCTCCTTCAAAGCCAGGCTGAAACAGAGACGAAAGTCAGTCATGGGAAAAAAAATAAGCTTTGAACAGATGTATGAGGTGCGTTGTGTAGAAATGAACAGAGCGGCCGTCTGACCTGTGACGTGAGGATGCAGGAAGGCAGCGATATTGCTCCCAGGAGGAGACAGTTGACCTTACGAAGGATGGAGGGATCAACAGGAGTCAGCAGGAAGTACAGACCTCGGTCCATATCGACGCCTCGAAGCACACCTGCAATACATGTGCATGTATTCACACTGCATTCTGATCGTTCGATCTAAGAACCAAGAGCACCCATTTCAGGCCTAATGTTCTGTCTGAGGAGAGGCCAGGCCCACTTCAAACATACTTAACATTGTTTAATCAGCTTAATACATCATGACATTTGCCAGTTTTACAAAAATGTTCTATCAACACGACTATATAAGGTAACATACCATTGCTTTGTGAATGGCTTTTTGGCAGACTTTTTGTTTGGTGTAATCAGAACACTTTGAGGTCATATGGTACATACTGTGTCACCTTCATGAAACGTGGCAAAGAAAAGAGTTAACACGTTGTTGTTTTTGTACATATCGACATAAGATCAGAGAAAAATTACAAGGAAGTGAAGCAAAAGCTAACAAAACATACTGATATGACTGTTACATACCGAAACCCACACATGGGCAGATGGGTGCCTGCGACAGCAGGACTGGGCCTCCTCTGCTTGTTACTTTCTCTGCCAGGCAGCAGAGTCCCACCAGACTGGCATTGGCAGCATAAAACATGTGACTGGGCTCAACCTCACAATGGATCACACCTAAAGCCACTGCTGAATGGGGCACCTACGAGCCAGAGGGAGAACGGTTAGGTACCAATTAACACTTTATTTCTCAGCTGCTTAATTTGTGTGCAAACAGAAACATAAAAACAACAATTTGTGGTTTTACAGGGAAGCTTTATGCTGAAACTATTTCTTAGCCTGGAGCAGCGAAAAGTAACAAGACACGTGCTACAAGGTGAACTGCTTTTGTTAAAAAACATAAAAAGTGGATGTATATATCAAAATATATTTACATCCACAAATCACTCCAACCTCCTAAATTTTGATGAATAATTCAGATAACTTTATGTTATGGACAATTTTCCAAGATATGAAAAGAAAAAAAAACTGACTCCTGAAGAACTGCAGCATCATGATTCTCATGTACCTGGTACGGGGTGAGGCTGTGTAACGGTCTAACTGGTCCCGGGTCAGGAGACTGCAGCTGACTCAAGTAGGCCAGCAATGACAGCTCTCTGTGCTCATTACTGCGCTGGTGTTTCCTGTGGAACACGATGCACCCACAGAAGATGATGGAATGATTCAGGGTTTTAGCTGTTAATGTCCACACAGGGTGAATAAGCAGCACTTACGATGTTCCTTGACGGCCCACTCCCCGAAACTCTGCCTGTACATTAAGGTGAGCGTAGCTTCTGGGTGGACTGTGGCTCTCGGTGAACTCATCCAGAGCGGTCTGGGCAGGTGGGTGCGTCTGGTAGCCCTGCGCTGTCCTCAGATACTCTGCAGTGAGTGCGGCACACTGGGTGATGCCACTATGACTCAGCTGGATGACATGTGAGACTGGGAAGAAGCGGATCATGTCCACCAGCAGCTGAAATCCAAATCCTGCGATCAGCACAGAAAAACACACGTCAAACACAGTTTAAAACATATATATTTAAAGCTTCTGATTTTGTTTCACAGAGTGTAGCCTGAGCTGACCTTTGACCCAGCCCATAGTGTTGATAATTACGGGGGTCTCCCTGCTCAGGGGGCGCCTGCGCCACAAGGACTTAAGGGATTCTAGGTAGCGGTCCAAGTCCGGCTCGCATGACGTCTGACCATAATAGATCATGTGCTCTGGTGTGCACTGATGTGTGAAAGGAGGACCTGAAAGATAACTCAACATAAGTCTACAAATCCAGTCTCACAAAATTCTTCAGGAATAACACATTGGAAAAAAACGAAAACAAAAAACATTTCAGATAAATTTTGAAGGAGCAGATTTAGGAGACATATCTATTTGCTTTTTTTTCACAGTGTAAGATGAGAGAATCGTCCCCACTCTTGTCTGTACGGCAAATCTAACAAGAAATATATAACACGTCAGTGAGCTTTATAAGTCCTGCTAAGCTGGCTTTGTTATGGTTAAACAGCCAGGCTGGCCTCTTCCTTCTGTTCCTCTGCAAGGACCACGAATAAGTGTCGAACTATTCCTTTAACACTTAACACACTTATTAATACCTAATGAAAGGCTGCTGTAAGCCATGTATGTTTGACGTAGCTTTTCAAGGAGCTTTACCAATGCAATTATTACAAATATTACACTCGCATTAAAAAAAGATAAAGGGAATGCAACAAAAATTGATGCAAGAATGAGGAGAAAGATGTGTAGAAGTAATATGAAGTAACATGAGGATAAAAACATACCCAGAAGCGGTTCTGTGACAGTCAACAAAGACAAGCAACCAGCAGGGGTGAACTCTGTTTGCCCGAGGTCGCCTTCGAAATAATCTACACTAGTTGTGCTGCAGATACACAAAAAAAAACATATGCATTTAGTTTCCTAGAGTTTTTCATACCTATATGTCAGTTTTTTTCCAATATTGCGCAGCCAGACAAAATGTCCCTAGATATTTAATATATATAAAGATGAGAACTTACTGGTTCAGTAAAGTATTGATGAGGACCCGGATAAAAGTCGACTTGCCCACGTTCTTGGTACCACATACGAAGATAACTGGACAGCCATCCATGTCCCCTATGAATGAAAGACGCATCCAATAATTTTCCAGGGCAGAATCAAAGGTGAGAAATATACTGTGTTGTACTATCAGCAATTTAATGAGCTTTCTGAGAAATACCACAGTGATCATAATCAGACAAACAAGATGTGTTTAATGTCTCTCTGTGTATTTAACCTCTTAAAGACATCAGAAAACATGCAAAGCTGCCGCTACATTTATGTAAGAAGGTGCATGTCTAAAAGGAACTTACCTCTGCAGGCACCAACCACCGCATTGAGAGCATCTCTGTAACTTTTTGACATATTCAGGCCCTCCACGGTGCTGACTAGGGGAATCATACCCAGACCATTAAGTGGAGTGTCAAGAACAGCTGACATGAGTTCACTCTACAAACAAGCAGGGGGGGAAAACAGTTCTGTCAGAAGTTCAGAGTAGTTAAATGTATTGTGTACGCACTTGTAATTCTTAATGAATAAATATCAGTCAGCGTACCATCGGAGGGCTGAACAGTTCACTGAGATCAGTGAAGCTTGACAGAAACCGTGTCAGAGGCGTCTCCATGGGCTCCAGCAGGATGATGGACGAGTCTGACATAATGTTTTTAACCAACCTCTTCCTTGATGCTTCAAAAAGCACATTCAAAGAGATTTGAGTACAGGAAGCAATAGTCCATGTAACAGTACAACATAAAATAACCTCAAATACTTTATAAAGAATGCACAACAATTATATCACTCACCCGAGGTCAGATACTTTTGCAGGATGGGTGAAGCCTCCGTTCTTGCATCTCTGGTGCGATCAGAGCTTTCCAGTGCCCTAATGGTCAGCGGACAGTGTGAGGCTGGGGAAAAGAGTGGATATGACTCCTGGCCTTCTTCAATGGTGAAGCCCATCACTTCTACCCGACCATACAGACAGGTCAAAAAGCACTTTCCACGGAAACACAGGGACTGCAGGAGATGAGGAGTCAAGTGATTCTCAGTCATAGAAATGAAATAAATCAGATAAATGTTTTAACTGTAGCCAGAGGTTTACCAAAATATCCTGGACCATACCTGATTCTTCTGCATGACAAGTACTGCATGGTTTTGTTGATCATTTCTCTCTGCACAGTGATGGAGGGACTTTCCCTCCAGTCTACCTGGCCTTACATCTTCCATGTCACCTGAGGTTTCCATTCCGTTCCCAAGGACGGACTTTGAATATTCCCTCCATTCCTCCAAGTCATCTGATTCACTGTCTACCGTAAACGCTGAACTTCCATTAGCCTGCGTGTGAGACTTCTTCAGTTCAGGCTGAGGAGTTTTCTTGGAGTCAGAGACCAGCTTTGCCTTATTCTTCAATCTCTTGACGGTGGGTTTTTTCTTCACGGACACCTGGTGCTCTTTGATCACCCTGGCCATGACAGGACTTGAGTTGAGCTCTGAGGAATTGATGGGAGGCCTGCACCGTTTTCCCCTGACATCCTTCCACTTCTGAGATTTAGCATGGCCCTTGACCTTTGAGGGTTTCTTCACCTTCATGATTCTGTGATCAATAGTTATTCATGTGGGTGGCGATGACAAACAAAGGGGGGGGGGGACCTGCATAGAAAGAAGTAAGGCAATTAGCATCTGACAGGACAGGTGTTGCCGCTAAGCTAGCTCTGTGAACAAACCAGGGCAACAAATTCCCAATCATTAATTAAGTCAGCGATAACGACATTTATTTTGTAAACACAGGTGGTTTCATTTCGCAAGACAAGTCGGTAACAGCGGAAAGCTAAGCTAACCTCAAACTAGCTAATATATATTAATTACAGTCTAGGTGCCCAAAGGGCGCCGCTGGGCAACATTAAATGCATACAATACCAAAAGGAACCAGCTGCCTAGACAGCGACGCAACATGAATTTCAAACTTGACGTGAAGCCACCAGGACTAACGCAACCTAGAACAGCTCTAAAAGAACTATCGGCTAACTAGCTAGCTAGTTTATGTTGTTGAATCAGCTCGACTTACCCCCCGCTTCTGAGTAAATAATGTGGAACTGTAGAGATTTAGATAATACTGTAGATTATAAATTTACTGAAAGAACTGTGCTTATAATTGACTAAAGTGAGTCCAGGGAACAGATCAACTGTTAATACTCCCGTGCTAGCAGGCTAGCTAACATGTGTGAGCCACAAACAGACGCCGCTTGCAGATGGCCAACTAAGATTTTACCCGGAGTGTTTTTATTTACTACGAAGTCAGTGTACAAAACTCATACACTTTTGTGAACTGCACACAAAATACTAAAATACAAAAAGCAACGTAGACAAAAATACTAATATTTTATGAGTATTTTATCATTACTGTTATGCATGTTGATGTTTAATAATGGACCAGACACATTTATCCCGGAGTTCGGTCGCGTAAATAGCGTCACATCCTCTTCCTTATGCAGTTTTTAGGGGCCTACAAGAAACGAAAAGAAGGTACATGTAGCGTCTTTGTCGCGTTTTCAACCTATTTACAGTAAACCTGAAGCTGTTGCAGCTACTCAACAAATAAGAGCAAATAATCGGTTTTCATCGATACTGCAGACGCGAATCTCAAAATGCAGCTGTCCGGTGCGTACTTATCACGCTAAGGGAGCGTCTTAAAATATGTACTAGGAAATAAACGTTGAGGTGCTAGGTAGCTAGGGGTTTGCAAAAATTATAAGAAAAGCAGTTTCAACTGTTGAAATATGAGCAATCCCGAACGTATACTGGAAAATGTTTAGACCTTTATTGTAATAATCAGCATGTTTAATGCAGTTGCTATAACTGACACGGATCTAATTCAGCTGGCAAATTTTTCAATAAGTTGATTATGTGAGTGATACCAAGCTCGATTGAGAAGTCTGTCCCAATTTAAAGTTTTGTGTATGCCATTTCTTGAAATGAACTATGAAAAATATACTTGCAGCCACATAGCATTGAAACTGTCAGAATGAGCTTTATTGGGCAAATATATATAAATATCCTGTGCAAGTGACTGTGACTCATTATGCATACCTGCAAATGTACAGGAAGCTCTAATGCTGCAGTCTGACAATTAGTTTTTGATTAATCATTTTGACCGAAAATGCCAGAAAGCGTTGAAACATGCACATCACAATCTCGTAAAGCTAAATGTGGCTCAAATTGTTTAATTCGTCCAAAACCCAGAGATATTCAGATATCTGTTACATAAGAAAACTAAAAGCTGCAGATCCTCATATCTGAGTAGCTATTTTGACTAGAAAATGTCTTCAACAATTAAATTTTCTGTTGTTAGACTAATCAGTTAATCTGAGACAATACAGCACAGATAATAATACAGACTGGTGGGTTAAAAAAAAGACACAGATACATACTGTACATATAATTAACAGTAAAGTACAACAATATACAACCTCAGCGTTGGAGTTGAAAGATTGGGTGATAATCAAACAATTTAGCTTTCTTTGGCTTTTGAACTCATGATAAAATAAAACAAGGAATGGGAGTGCAAAGGGTTTTTTTTAAAAATAATAAATATCACATGGGTAATGCAATAAGTTGCTTCATTTACATACAGTCTAATGTCCCTGTGTGTCATGCAGCAGCAGCAGCCGCAGCCCACAGTGAAACCAGAGAGATGCCTGCAGCAGAGAACAGTCATGCACAGCGTGTTCTGTCCACCCTGAACCAGCAGAGGGCAGTAGGGAGGTTTTGTGATGCAGCGTTGAATGTGGGAGGTGGGGTGGTCTACCTGGCCCATCGCAACATCCTGGCCTGTTTCAGTGAACTGTTCCAACAGTCCAACATGCTCACTGCACCATGCATGGAGTTCTGCCTTCAGGAGTGTCCTAATGATGGCCTGGAGCTGCTCCTGAACTTTGTCTACACTGGAGAGCTGAAGCTGGACCCTGACAACTTGGATAAGGTGCAGCACGCAGCAGCCAGCCTCGGCGTACCGGAAGCACTCACCCTCTGTCAGCAGTTCAAGGAAAACTCTGAGGTTCCTGCACCTTTCAAGCGTAAAAGAGGCAGACCTAGAAAGGCTGCATCAGATACAACATCTCCTTATTCAGTCAAGGAGGAAAGCTTGCCTGCAGTCACAAGAGGTGAGTCCAGCTGTGATACGGCCGCTGCCAGTATTAGCATGGCCGCCACCACTGCCTCTACCACCACCCGCTCTGGTCGTGTTGTGAAGGGTCCCAGACGACTGGTGACTGATGAGAGCCCAACCACTGATTGTACAGCTGAAAAATCCAACAAGAGGCCTCTGCTTATTCCCACGGAGAGAGAAAGTGGTGATGTTGCCAAGGACCAAAACACAGATCAGCCAACTAGTCAAACTAAGGTAGAAAACATGAGCACATGTCATAATTTTTTTTACAGCAACTGTCAATTTGCTATAATGAACTATGGTGATTTTAAAGATGGATGTGGTGGTTAGCAGTTACCTCTCTTGTGCCATTTGCAGGAAACTGAGTTGCAGACTGATGTAAATGACCATAATGTTAGCCAGGTAACTGAGCGGGCGCAAGAAGACGATGACGTGGGGGATTTTGAGGGGATCTCTGAAGACACAGATGAGGAGTATGTGCCTGTTGCCCAGCCCAGCTCCTTCTCGCCGTCAGCATCAACAGCACGGAAGCGCAAGGCCCAGTGCAAAACAGACAAGAACGAGAACGGTGAGGCTGTGGAAGGAGACTCCAAAAAGGACTCAGTGCAGTGTCCCATCTGTCGCAAATCCTTCAAGAGCAAATACTACCTCAAGGTCCACAACAGGTACACGTCTTCAGTGTTTTCCCTTGGAATTAGCGTTGAACGAACAGCCACTGATGTGTCTTTTTCTCAGGCGGCACACGGGAGAGAGGCCCTTTGGTTGCCTCAAATGTGGAAAGAGGTACTTCAGGAAGGAGAATCTTTTGATACATGAGATTAGGGACTGCGCCAGAGTCCAGGTGAGAGACAGACCGTGTCTTCAAGTCTCTTAACTGAAATCTGTCTCCAGTCTCACGTAAAACGCTAGTGTTTTTGCTGTGTTAAACCTACAGACGTACGCCTGCACGACATGCTCCTTGACGTTTAATGGAAAAGAAGAGCTTCGACTGCACGTTGTCTCCCACACAGGAGATATGCCCCACAAGGTACAGCCTACACCCACTGAACACAGAACAGAGCATACGATGTGTGATCACAAATCTGTCATTAGCTTCACAAACATATCTTCATTGACATGGCATCATCATTTTTTTCAGTGTTCAACGTGTAGCGAACAGTTTATGCACAAGAAGAACTTGACGCTGCACATGATGAAGGTCCATGGTTACCCCAAACCACATGCAGTAAGTTTTCTTTCAGTGAGGCTTCGACTTGCGGGTGGCGTACCTTCAGTAAATCGTGTTTTTATGCTTTAATTTGTGTTGCCAAACTTTAGGTTTCACACAGTCACTTTTGCATCCAATCTAAGTCTGTAGTTTTGCATCTGTTAGGACATTTTTTGGTATATTTTTGGATTTTTTTTAGTGTGCCGAGTGCCCCAAAACCTTCTTAACTCGGACAGAGCTGCGTGTGCACGAAGCAGCCAAACATCGAGGCGAAAAGCCGTTTGTGTGCGAGGAGTGTGGCCATCGAGCTTCTAGTCGAAATGGCCTGCAGATGCATATCAAAGCCATCCACAGGTAGCAGAGCGTGTTCCTCTTTCTGACCAGTCCTGGTTTGATCAGACTAAATGTGCCGGTTAAATAATGTGGATGCGTGTGTGCAGATTGTCGGAGTATTTTCTTTCTGCTTTACAGAAACGAGCGGCCTTTTGTATGTAACTTGTGCGGCCATGCGTTCTCCCAGAAGAACAACTTAAACATGCACCTGCGCATACACAGCGGCGAGAGGCCGTACCAGTGTCACCTCTGTGGCAAAACCTTCAGGACCCAAGGTAACAGATATCCTCCATCTTCACCTCTGTGATCGCTGCTCCACTCAGTCGATGAGATCAGAGGCGGCAAAGTGAATATTCTGAGCATCGTTTCTTGAACACAGTTTCGACACGGCGCGTCTCACCGTATTAACGACTGTCTTTTTAAAACCAGCCAGTCTAGATAAACACAACCGGACACACACCGGTGAGCGTCCTTTTAGCTGCGATGTTTGTGAGCAGCGCTTCACGGAGAAAGGCGCCCTCGTTCGCCACAAGGCCAGCAAACACGAGGAAGGCCGTCCCCACTGCTGTCACATATGTGGCAAAACCTTCAAAGGTAAGATACACCATGCTAAGGTAAGGCACGCACACACAGTACGAGAACCCAGCTCACTTTTCATTGATGCGATTGTTCTTTTGGTCTTCACCAGCGAGGGAGCAACTTCGCGTTCATCTGCGTCGCCATAAGGGCATGAGGAAGTTTGAGTGTATAGACTGCGGCTACAAGTTCACTCGACAGGTAGGCTCACGGGTCCTCCTGCAACTACGAGATTTTTACGTTGCCAGTTAGTCTGCCTGTTCCTCTCCAAATGAACCGGTAGCTAAGCTCTGATAGCTGCTTTATGAGCACTGTGCAGATCAGCATGCAGTTTCACCACCTCCATCCCATGGGGAGCTGGCTAACCCTCTCTGCCCCTGTGGCATCACAACACTGCTAACTAATGAGGCGATGAAGAGATTGACTGTTTGAACTACATTAAGTGCAACCTTACATAGAACTGTAGCAGATGAGTAGTTGAGGCTAAACGTCCTGCATATGACTTTGTCAGTGCTAGAAATTTAACGTGCAGATTACTTCCTTGATCACTTGGCACATTTGGTCTGTACAACGAGTTAGAGAAAAGTCAAACTTGCCCATTATAGTTTTCCTGAGCCCAAGGCAACCTTTAAAGCTATTCAGTGAAACTGCTAACATAGCAGAGGATGGTTTCGATCCATCGACCTCTGGGTTATGGGCCCAGCACGCTTCCGCTGCGCCACTCTGCTACAGACCTCAAATGGGACTCAAACCCATGATCTCCGGCATTAGGCCACTGAAGCTGCTGCAGTATAAACTCAGTGGTGTTGTTATCGTCAGGCCCGTGTTCAGCTCACTTTAATTAGTACGTTTTCTTCTTAATTATCTGTATAACATCAAAGAAAGAAAAAAGGCTGTTAGAGTTTGTCAGAGTCCAGATCAATCATCTTATTTTGTCTGGTCAAACATCCTCCAGATATTCAAACTTCTTTGTGAAAACCCTGACAAAACAAAGGCTGGTTCCAGTTTATTGTTTTCTGGGTTTAAAAGCCCAGTACACTTTCAGGGAGGGTCCCTGCTGTACACCTCAGATGGGACTCAAACCCACAATCCCTGGCTTAGGAGGCCAGTGCCTTATCCATTAGGCCACTGAGGCAGCTGCAGGTGATATGGAGCTAATGTTTGTTCACACTATAATCCTATTTGAGTCATGTTTCTATGGACAGGGAAGGTGTTTTTTGTGAAGCGCCTGAATGTGTTTAGGGCCCAGGTGATGCTGTTCATTGTGTCCAACAGTGCAGACTTCGACACAAAAAGGTGGAAAATACCTGTTAAATCCTCACATTTGAGAAGGTTTTGTGTTTTTTCTTGAAAAATAATTTTAGCAATTATCAAAAGGTCAACTAATGGACTAAATGCTTTAACTCCACTCAGGCCGAATGAAGTCTTAGCTTAGCTCATTTCACTCACCCAACCCTCACATCTCTGCGTGTTTTCTCTTCCAGGCTCACTTGCGACGACACATTCAAATCCACAAACGCACGGAGAACTACAACCCCCGGCAGAGAAAACTAAGGAACGTGATCGTGCAGGATATGGACAGAAATCCTGGTGAGAACAAAGCAGCAGAAGCCTCGCTGATAGCAGGGGAGACAGATTACGTCCCGGAGCCCGCCGATGTCCAGGAATCGACACACCCGGAGCCTGACTCCGGGACAGGCCTCAGCTCTGGCTGCATAGTGAGGGTGGTGATCGAGTCGAGCGGCGCAATGATGGAAGAGGTGGCGTCCAACCAAAACCTGGGACACATCGAGGCAGCAGCACAGAGATTCTCTGTGCCAGAAGTGTTGCAGCAAACAGGGCTGGTCACTGAGGCATACGAGACCTCGATGGATATGGAGGGAATCGTCGCAAATATATCAGAGAGAAAGACCTGAGGACCGAAATACACTTTGTGCAACCCACTCAGAATTCAGTTCACTTCGCGAAGACCGCTTCGTATGCGAGAAGACGGAGGGTGAAGAAGGAACCGAAAAGCGAGCACCTGTTTTCTAGACACGAGAGAAGAGCAGCAAATGAATGTCGTTAGCATAGCAAGTGAACTGCATGGAGGCCACTCTTTTAGCTTGTCCTGTTCAGCCTCTTCAGTTTCAAAGAGTCGGTTGCCTGCCACTGTCGCATGTTGGCACTGCTTTTTGTTTGGATTACAGGGACAGGCCATATTTTGCAAGCTTCTTCCCCGTTTCCGGGCTTTGTGTTAAACCAAGCCAGCCGTCTGCTGGCTATGAGCCCATTTTTACCATACTGATGTGATCGTGGTATCAGTCATGTCATCTCTCTGCAAAACAGCTAATAAGCATATTTCATAAAATGTCAAACTTGACACCCATTCTCGGGCTCATATCAGGGCAAATTATGCTGAATCTTTTCTATGTAAAAGCCCTTGTTTAGACTTGAACATATATCAGTACAATAAAAACTGCCTAAAATGACAGAAACCATCTTTTGAAAAAATTTATTTGACGTATCCTTTGAATTTTTAAGTTTGGCCCATGTCCCAGCTGCAGTTTTGAATTTCCCTCTGGATCAATAAAGTATCTATCTGTCTAATGCACCAGTACTGCTCTGAAGGGATTATGACAAGTACTGCAGCCAGCCTCCAGGGGGCGATCCATATGTTTTGGCTTCATTTTTGGGCGGACTCTCATGTTGTCCATCTTTGTATACAGATTCACACTGTTTAGACATCAGAAAACCCTTATTTGTAATTAAGATATTACACACTTTAATTGTTTTATGTTAAAATATTCAGCTTTGTAAGTGAACACATTAGTTTACTCTCGCTATTTATAAAAAAATGCGCTTGTCTTCATGCTCAGCTTCAACTACTGTCCATTGTTTCTAAGAAATATATTAGCAAAATGCTTGAAGCTCATCAGATGTGCCTGAGCAGAATAAACTCTCAGATCTGCCTGCAGTTTCGTTCACGATCACCACACTGTAAACATTATACAAACACAGCACATAAGATTAAGAATAGACTGTATTTACAAAACTGATTCAACCTCAAAAACTTGTATGAAAACTAAGAAAACAAGGATGCATTAACATTACCATAAAACACTCAAAAATACTAACACCATTAAAGCACAAATAATTTTACATGAGAACAAACTGAGATTGTTTAGCACTTCCAGTTATGACTGGCGTCCCATCACCAACATTCACCAAGTGCTTCTGTGTTGCAACTGACAGGTCAGAACATCTTAAGCAACCACAGCACAAATATATCCATAAATAAACATACAAAACATTCATAAATACAACTATTAAAGAAAATTCTTCATGCACATTTGACTGGTGGTTATAGAGGCTGGTGGAGCCCAGTTTAAGGGTCTGGAGTGACACGAGGAGATGCACTGCAGCGTAACTATCACATGAGCAACAGATTATCAACCCACTAAGTTAACATCACCATGCAATCATCCTGAAATTCCACTGTGATGACACAAGATTTCTCAGCACACCTTCTGAGTACAAGACATTTCAACCCATCTTATTCAGTGACATGTCTATTTAGTGCTAAATGTCAATTATGATCGCTGTCATTTTTGGAATGTAAATAGATTATTGTTTCTTTTTTAATGGCCGAATATTTGTCTGTCTATTTGACTACCCCACTTCTTAAGAATTACACTCCTGAAACACTGAACGATTCAAGATGGGCAATTTAAAAAAAGAAAAAAAGGGGATCAAAATCACAGCAGCAACAGGAGATTGTTGTTTGTCTTTCACTTTTCCTCATGGTCAAAACTTCATACCTACTTTACCCATATTGCAATGGTAGCCAATAACCTATTAACATACTTTGATGTTTAAAACCGGTGAGGTTTCCCTCGAAACATTTTAAATTCAAATTTGTACAAAAACAATACCACTGTGACTCAACATAGAGATGCCCATACACAGAAACAAGTGTGGGCTGTTTCTTCCACCGTGTCCACAGTCATGGATGGCTCACAAAGAAAAGCTCAAGGAAGCAGCCGTCTTTTTTCTTGAAACACCAAAACCCACCAGGTGTAAAGCAATATGAAGAGCAAGTCTCACCTTTGCGTCACTTTTCCATTTTCTGTTTAGAATAGGTTTGTTGCTGCCCTTTGAGGCTAATGGAAAACACCACCACAACTGTGGTTTCCTGTTCTCTGGCCTCCAGGGGGAGTAACAGGCCCCGTGTCACTGCTTCATGCACCAGAATGAGGCAAAGAAGATGCTCAACTACAAAATCCTACAACGACACAAAGATGACATGTATGCTTTCTCAAAAATGTGGTCAAACAAGAGAAGAAAAGTGAGAGATGAAGCTGCCGGTGTGCTTCTTCACATAATTTCTGTTACTTCTCAACAACCCAGTGGGACAGTACGAATGGCTGTCCGAAAATGTGCACCGTTATCCCCTTATGTAAATATCACACCACCCCCTTTTGAAGGCCAGCTTTTCTCTCTGCTTTTGTGTAGCCAGTCAGAACAGTCGGACAGCTGATTTCCAATGTGACTGGACAACATATTGTGCAAATCAGTTACGATCGAGCATAACCCGGTTTTGGTTTTAACTTCCCCACCCCTTAACTAAGAGCATGAAAGGCAACCGCTTCCCTAAATGTATCTGTGAGATCCATCCAATACCGTCTCCCACACAGTGAGACCAGATGAGGTTAAGAAAGTCCAGGTCATTTTCCAATTCATCTGATCAACAGACTTGGTAACTGTCAGTATAACAGCTTGGCAGTCAAGTGTATTCAAAGGAGCTCAGACTACTTTGTACCTGCTAAGTCTTCTCTCCTGCCTTTAACAACAAAGCACTGTGATGAGGTAAACTACTCTTAGAACAATGAGGGAGAAGAGACTGAAAAGGTAGCAGGGATTTCTAGGTCTAATCTCAGTGCGCTGGGTTCACATCCTGGTTCTGGTTTTGGTTCAGATTGTTGTTGAGATTGTGGAGCGCTTGGTGACGTTGGTGCCGGTGCAAGTGAATGGCGTTTGACTCAGGTATGTCAGTAGGTTCGAACGCACTGGACACCAGGGGCATGAACTGGCGGAATATGCTGACGCTGCCATGCCAGAAGGTTGGCTGAGGTAGTCGTCCAGCCAGGCTCCACGCGCGGGTGGTCGGGTCGTACGCTTCCACCACATCTGACAGCTCAAACGTGTTGTCATATCCGCCAGACACATATAATTTACCGCCCAGGACTGCCACACTGCCTCCAACGTGGACCTGGTTCAAAGAAATGAGATTAAGATCATTTGCTTTAGGTTCTGTTACACACACAAATACATTACAAGAGATATGAATGTGCTGTGTGTAGTAAGACAAAAAATCTAGTCAACACGTAACACAGGTAATTAATTAAAATGGACTGTAGAAACATTAAGCTTCATACTTTGCACACACACGTTGTGATACACATACATGAGATGTGCACCTCATGATACACTATATGGACCAAAGTATTGGGACACCTGACCATTAAACCAACAGGATCTTAATGACATCCCATTCATGCAGTGGAGCATTTGTGAGGTCACACACTGATGTTGGACTAAAAGGCCTGGCTCACAATCTCCGTTCCAATTCATCCCAAAGGTGTTGGATGGGGTTGAGGTCAGGACTCTGTGTGGGCCAGTCAAGTTCTTCCACACCAAACTCATCCAACCATGTCTTTATGGAGCTTTGCTTTGTGCACTGGGGCACAGTCATGCTGGAATAGAAAAGGGCCTTCAACAAACTGTTGCCACAAAGTTGGAAGCATAGCATTGTCCAAAATGTCTTGGTGTGCTGAAGCATTAAGATTTCCCTTCACTGGAAGTCAGGGGCCGAGCTCAACCCTTGAAAAACAGCTCCTCCCAATACTTTTGTCTATACAGTGTACAAGTGCAAAGTATTGATGTTTTGTGTTAAAGAATTTATTTATATATGCTTTATATTTCTCTATACACTCCATTTTAATTATTCAATAGCATTTATTGACATTTTACTTTTATGACTATTTATATTCTGATAATCTTAAACTGCCTTTCACTCGTGGCTATTAAGTTCATGTCATATCACTACAGGCAGTAGTCAGTTACATGTCCTGTCAACAGTGCTTTTTCATCCATCACCTTTACTGTATCCAGTAAAATCAGCTCGTGACAAACCACAGTAGTAAAAACCAGTTTTTATGATCATGTTTGGATTCACTGCGGCCTCATTTCTGATAAACCGTCCTAGCAGACAAGCGTCAGCTGTGAAATACAAACCTGGGTCATCGGAGTGATTTTGTCCCACTCGTTCTTTTGAGGGTTATAAACATCGACCTCAGCTGAGTCGTCCCTGCAAACAGAAATACATCAAAGTCAAGCCCTCTTTATGCCCTGTCAAGAATAATCTAAGAACAAACTGACGGATCCAAGAACCAAACCGTGTAAAGCTTTAAAAATAAATATATGAAGAGATTGAATTTAACTGTATTTAACTTGCCTGTAACCATCACATTGTATACTCACATTTCCATCACATGTTTAACATATTCTGTAAGCTGATTTTGTATTTTACAAAAGCACCACATTTGACAAGAACTCAGTAATTCTCTGTTAGGGATCTTGTTTTGTCCTTTCGCACAGCAGGAAGCTGTGCAGAAAAGAGAACATGTGCGCTCTGGCGCACTCATGTGGTGGAACAACGGAATGATCATTTACTAACTCGCCTCACAAAGTAGATGAGGCCTTTGAGGGTCACAGTTTTCGGTGTGAAGGACCACGGCGGCAGCTGCCCACAGCTGACCACGCTCCAGCGGTTGGTGTCTGCGTCGTAGCTCTGGATGGCCATGGTGTCCTCCCCAGTCAGCGAGCCGATGGCGTACAGGCGCCCACCGCATGTGGTGGTGGAGCAGTTGTCCATGGGGTGCAGCATGGGCGCCAAGGCCTCCCAGCAGTCCAGAGTGTGATCGTAGCGTTCTGTGCTCTCCGACGCCACCACATAGAGCTGACCTTTCAGCACGCAAGAGCTGTGGTACTCACGGGGCTTCAGCATGGGCGACACCTCCGTCCACTCATTGACGCTGGAATTGTAGCGCCACACGCCGTCGTAGAGGCGAGAGCCGTCAGATCCACCTGGAGGACACAGACACGTCGTCTCAGTGTTGTGTTTCACCGCCATAATCACACTTAATGTTTTTTTAAGATGTCAACACAGAAACAAATTCTCTTCCCACTGAAGAATGAACATTTTATTTAGTGTTTTTTTTAACCTTTTTTTTTGTTTGTACAAATGATTTTTATCAATCAAAATGTTATCATGGATACTTTTTACATGAATTGTCATATAGTGAACCAAATTTACACAAAATATTCAAAATAATAAAAATAAAACCAAAGCTTTGGATTATTAATAAGGGTAGATTTCAATTTATTTATTTAATTTATTTGAAAGAAATTCAGTCCGGAGATATAAAAACTGATCCGTCTGTCAACATTATGCAATCACATGCTGCTGTTATTTCTGTCATTGAAAGAGTGAGCTAACACGGCTAAATTTACGACCCACCATCAAAGTCTCACAGGAGACTCTGAGTGAAGGTCTGGGATGATTTTCTCAAGGGGAAAAACCCTGCAGACCAGTCCACTGGTAACGAAGAAGACTACGATGTGATAATGACACTATTGCTGTCCTGGCAGCACACCGTGTCCTGCCTCACTTTCCCTTGTTCACACACAGAGCCACTTGCCAAGGAGCCTGCAGTTTATTTATAAGCACAGCCTGACGGCCATTTCATAAGAGTGGAAACCTACTGACTGCAGTTCTCACACTACAGTGAATCTAATACAGACAGCAACTGTGACCACTGCGCATCACCTGCGGCTTGTCCTTCTGTGAGACACCACATAAGAATTAACCCCAACTTGAAGATGATGGAGTATGTTAGGCTCCGTGCTACATTTATACATAAATTAAATCACTTACCTGAGACATACATATCATTTCCAAGGGCAGCTATGCTGTAGCCTCCTCCCAGGTGGTCGGGGAACTCAGCCAGGTAACGCCACTGTCCAGTCTGGGGGTTGTAACAGTCCACTGTGACCAGCTCATCACAGTCCTGGTCGCAGCCGCCTACCACCACCAGGATTTCTGCCAATCCCGTGGATGGCCGTGGACGCATACGATGGCAAGGCCTGTCATGGCGGTCATACTCACAGGACTGGAAGCTACGAGCTTCGTTCACCATGCGGAGGCAGGTGGGTGAAAGGTAGACGAGTGGGTCGCTCTCTACATGGGCCAACAGAAAAAACCTCCTGACGAAGGGGAGTCGGACCTGCTGGAGCAGCTCGGGCCAGTAGTGCAGCCTCCGCTGCAGATCAGCCTTCACCCAACGCACTGCAATTTGATAAACTGTCTCCTCCTTGTCCACGCAAAGCTCATCGTCTGACACAAACTCAAGGAGGCGCTTCCATGGCAACCGCTCAAAATCCGTCCCTTTAGCCAACTCCATTATGTTTTTTAGAACAAAGCGGCGAGCACTGGCCGCCAACTCTCTGCAAGCGTAGGCCTCTGCAAAGTCCTGGATCTCTAAACAGTTAGACACATCCAGCCGCTGCTCGAGAAAGGCACAGCAGGCCTCTTTGACAGAGGGGAACTGAAACAGATCGGCCGTCTTCAGCAGGACGTCCACATTGTCCTGAGTGACCGTGACCCGCCCCGTGTAGCAGAAGTCTACCAGAAGGCCTAAAAGCTCGGCCGACACCTCGTGCAGAACCACCCGGTCCATGACGCTCTCCCTCAAAGTACCTGCAAACATAGCCCGGAAGTAAGTGCTGGCAGCGGCCAACACTGTGCGGTGACAGTGGAACTCGCGGCCCTCAGCACACAGAGTCACATCAAAAAACTTTCGTTCTGCGCGGAGTTCATGGATTCCCCGCAGCAGGTTGAAGGCGTGGGCCGTGTCAAAAAAAGGCAGGGTGGATGGTTGTGTCTGCAAGACTGGCTTTTCCATCACTCCTCTCTCGGTGTCTCAGTTTCAGGCGGTTGTTCTCAGAACGCTGTTTTCATCTGGAACAGACATATACCAGAAGCATACATCAAAGTCCAGCCCTGCATATGTAACATACCTTTACATGTTAGATACCATGTAGGGCTGTAACTGAAGACTATTAGTCTATCTTGATTAACGGAATAAATTAAAAAAAAAAAATACTTGGTGTGGATCTGAGTCATGGGGTAGATACATAAATTATTTGCAAAAGGAGACGAGCAGAGGGAGTCGAGTGAGCTAGATGGTAAATGAAGAGAGGGAGCAGCGTGAACAACAAAGCAGTGAATCACAGACATCACAAGTTATTTTCTGATGTCTCATGACGTTCTAAAGTACATATAAACACGCACACACCTCAGCATTATGCCGCAAGAAGGTGCCACATTACGGGATTTTGTGTCAGTTCAGATGACGCACACATCACACACACACACACACACCTGCAACTCTTAATACATCGATGACACAGACAGAGCAGAGGAGAGAGACGGAGACATCCTGGTCGTTAAGTCTTTAACCAACAGTCCCACTACCCAAAGGCTGACACTCAGAAACATCTCCAACACAAAATAGTAAAAATAATAATAATAAAACCTGCGCACACTGCATCTCTGTAGATATCACCCAGCCACACACTTCCGCTGGGTCATGCACAAGCAAAAATACTTTGGGAAATATATATA
Source organism: Scatophagus argus (assembly GCF_020382885.2). NCBI lineage: Eukaryota > Metazoa > Chordata > Actinopteri > Scatophagidae > Scatophagus > Scatophagus argus. The sequence continues at coordinate 3,890,398 of NC_058500.1, forward strand.
TATATATATATATATATATATATATATATATATATATATATATGTGTGTGTGTGTGTGTGTGTGTGTGTGTGTGTGTGTGTGTGTGTGTGTGTGTGTGTCAGGTCGCTGACAATTACAAAGCTGGGGAACATTGAAAAATTAAATGAAAATGAAAAATTACTCAAAGGATTAATAAGGTTGTTTTCTTTATTTTCTGTCCTTTAACTGACTAATGGCAGCTCTTATAGTCTACATACCACTGACAAACTTTAATCTTTACACAGCATAAAAAGAATTGAGAAATGACTATGATGACATTTAAAACACCTAAAAGCAACCAAACAATTTCATTTCCATCAGTTAAATTCACCATTTTAGATGCAACGCAACCAAACATGTAAGCAATATAACAGGCCACTGACTCTAATAAATCAACACATTTGAAATAAACAAAGCTAACCTTTTCTTTCCCCTACCTGACGAGCCGTTCCAGGCACGTTTCCTAACCGTCTAGAACATACGAGAGCGACGCTCAGTGCGACTCTGGAGGATACGACCGAGCTCCTTACTCCTGTTTAAGAAAAGAGCTCACTTGTGCTCAGGGGCTATAAATACACCAGCAGTGTCCATTTCCAGGCAAGTGTGTGTGTGTGTGTGTGCATGTGTGTGTGTGTGTGGGGGGGGGGGGGTTCAGGGAGAACACCTAACATGCCGTGGGCTGCCTCCATGGGGAGAGTATGAACCCCCTCCACTGGTATGTCTCTGTGGTCAGTCAGCATAAGTAAATGGAGCCAACTGAGCCCAGGCCTCCTCACCATCAGAACAGCAACAAAACACGGCGCTTCCTGCCACAACACTCTGCTTACCAAAGCACCACAGTCCTGCTCTCATCATAGCCGACAAGCAAGAACTGGGGAGGCTCAAAACATACTCCTAAACTGCATGTTAAAAATTAATCATACACATTTGGCTATGAGCTTCAACACACTAGGACATTGAACACAGAATGAATGCAGTTTCTGTTCTCAAACATCACAGCGTTGGCCAGTCTGTAGACACACTAAGATATCTCAGCAACTATTGGATGAATTGCCATGAATCCACGCCAGGGATTTGATGCTTTGACGCCATACTGGGTATTTTCAGTTTCCCTACTGCTGACTCAACGAAACATTTGCAACCGTCAACTGTGGAAACTGAAATGGGGCATTTCATCCTATTTTCTCACATTTCATGGACATAATCAAATAACTGATGAATTGAGGAAACAAAAAAAATAATCATCAATTATACAACTGGTTGCCGCCCTTAACTGAGCATCTTTGAGTTTTGGACTGTTGGTCAGACCAAAAAGGCAATCTGAGTGCAAACTGTGACAGCTATTTTTATTTACAAGGTGCACTTGAATGCACCATGAAGTCTTTGTTGGCAGCCAAACCTATTCTACATGAAGTGATGTACATTTCAGAGCAAACAAGGACCAAGAAGAAGAAGAAACATAAGGTGATATTATTTTAGGGTCACTTTGCCCACCCCTAAGTTTTGAAACAACTGCTCCAGAAATGTTAACTGTATTACATATAATCCTGAAAATCATTCAGACATTGAATCAGACAGATATTACACTTTCGTTATTCACTCGAGTTAAATCAGGTGGTGAAAAAGAAGACGCTGTAATACTCAATAAAACACTTGAACACGCTTAAAAACACAGCTCGATTTTGACTTAGTAGGACCCTGCATTAACAGCCTATCCGAGATTCTTGTCGGTATTGGGAGATTATAGTTCCTTCTCAAAATACACAGGTATCTTCTTACAGAGATTTGTTTGAAGGTTGCAATAAAGCCCCCGGTTCCCTGGCCAAAGGACTTAGCACACATTCCTCACAAAGGTTCAACAATGCAGCAGCGCACATAGCTCTGTGAGGCATCAAACTGCTCTGCTGAAGGGCACACAGACCTGCACAGTAAAAACACATCCTCCTAACCTCTGTGGAAGAGATCTTCTTTATGTTAGAAGGGATAATGGCATTTCCTTACACAGACATGACGCACTTTCCTTTCTCTCAGTCCTGTATGCGATTTCTTACTCCCACTCCCCTGTTACAAGAACTGAAAATATCCTATCGCAAAAGTTTAACAGTTAACTTTTATATGTGTTCTTTACCTTTTAATAAACGTTAGCACAAAGAGCTTTCCTTAGACTCTTCCAGAAGCTTTAATGCTCCGACAGTCTGAGCAAGTGTTGAGCAACCTACAATCATATTGTTTACCAACCAGCTCTGAGAATAGCTGACAGAAATTTATATTCTTCAAGGAAGGGAGGGGGAGAGAGAGGAGGTGAGTGGGGAAACAGTAGAGGTAATGAAAACAATCTTACGGCTGGTGAGTGAGGAACACAGAGAGACCAGTGTAACAGCCTGTATATGACCTACGCAGTCTGACTATAAGGGTGAAAGTGACCCTATTTCATCACATGCTGTAAGAGTGTAAGCCTGTCTGAGCACATGACCCACAGTCATATGCAGGGCAAAAACACAGAGAGGTGCAATGCTGTAGAAAACTCCAGAGGATTGGTGGTGTATGTTATGTACCATTCCCAAAATGTTCCCACAATAGTTGATGAGAGGGTCTATTCCTGTGTTTGGGAACCATGCTACCAATGTATCTGTAGACTGACAATCAGAACTACTGTAAATAGAAGCTCTGCAATTACTTCGACTGAATCAGAGCTTAAACATCCAAGAACATGAGAGTCAACAATCGTGCGAGCAGCTCTGTGAGATTATACTTGAGCACAGTGGAGGTTCATTCTAATGGCTAACAAGCTTTCCGTGTTCATTATGCTGACGTTTGCAAGGATTAACGCAAGAAAAACCTGTGAGCCTGAAAGGAAATGTGTACAATGTATTGAATTAAATATGACATGGATTAAAAGTGCTCTATGTCTAAAATCAGGCATGTTGTTTGAGAAATTCAAGCCTTATGTTTAGCTGTTAAAATGTTTACCATTTTTACTATCTAAGTTTAGCGCATCAGCATGCTGATGTTTGGCAATCAGAAGCAAACACAAAGTACAGCTGAGGCCGCAATAGTTGTTGAGTTGTTTAACAATAAGGAGCCAAACTCAATTAGCCACAGAAGTCTTCTTGGGACAGTAATTAAAACCAGTAAAAATACTGAATAAAACCAGTTTCAAGTTAAAAATCAGCATTTCCCTGACACTCTTTGGCAGACACAGGACTTCAGCAGGGGCTGCGAGCTGGGGGTGAATCTGGACTAAAGTTGACATTCCTTGAGTGAAATAAAAAATTCTAAAGCAAGAAATCAGAAGGCTGGAGACTCAAGGGAAACACATAATACAAAAACAATCAAAGCATCATCTAATAACAGCCAACTTGAAATATTTAAACCTAGAAAGAGTTTGATTTATTCGCTGCAAGACACAGCTTCATAAAACTAACTCCAACTGGAGCTGTTCTGAGCATGTGAACAGGGTAAATCAAAAACAGGCTCAGCGTTCATGTCCTCTGTGTCTTGATTTGAAAATTAGTGCTGAAAGTTAGTGTTGCCCCTTGCTGGTGCAATCCCGCAGCTGCTACCAAAGAAACTTTTGCACACAGGCTGCAACACTGTTTTGCATTTTTGCCATCTCAGTATCGATAACCATGTCAGCAGGACAGCTCTGCAGTCTGCAGAATTCCCGTCTTTCCCATCACATGTAGTATTTTAGTTAGCAAATGCTAACCATTGGCTACTTTGACTATCAAAAATCAGATATCATATCATCAAGATGTTGGCCCATTCTTAAGTGTAATAGTGCACAGTTTCCTGCAGTCCAAAACAGCACCTGGCAGGGTAACAACCACACGAAGACAGCTGCTCTCTGTGCTGTCCCTCCATGCTGCTGGGGCCAAGGCAGCCATCAGACCAGAGTCGGTCTCCACAGCTGAGCCTGGCCTGGCCATAAAAAGGCAACCAAACCGCACTCATGTCATCCCCCCCAGAGGAGGACGAGCACGAGGCCATGAGCACCACAAACACTCAGATAAGGGGACGGCGTGAGAATGGACGTATTCTGGGCACAATGATACCTCATCAGTGGGGCACTTTTGGTGAAACCTACATGCAATCACGTATGGCGAGACACTAACTGAAGGAGGGCTATTCTTATAATGGCCTCAATCACTGCGGAAAAACATCAACTGCCCACATTCAAGCAGGGACTCAACAAGCATCTGCCCAGCCAAGAGTGGTACTATTACAGAAGTACTGTAATTTGATGTTATGTGATACTACTCCACTACATTACAGAAGGTAAAGATGTATTTTTACTCCACCGCATTTATTTCACAGGAGGTTCTCGTCATCGTAAGGCTTCAACATGTGACACATGACAAACTAATAAAATATGATGAATTCCTATAGATTGAACAACCCAACATTGACACAAAACTTTGCTTACAAGATAACTGATCAGTAATATTCTAATAGTTTTCAACAATATACTGTATATTGTAAATATGACACCCTGAGTCGTGCTTTAGCACAGTGTTATGTCTACTTTTTACATCAATGTGACCTGCTGTAGTGTGCTTGAGAGTCAGTGAACCATGTTAAGTCCAACTTCAGTGACTGAGCCTACAGTCTGGATGCTGTAGCAAATTATTCACTGGTCTTGTATTAGGAATGCAGAGCAGTTTACATTTTAGTGCCAGCAAGAGGGTTTGTTTCATGTCATGTGTCAGGTGTTACCGCCAAGGATAAATTCAGATACAAAGCAATGTGCTCGTTCATCTAACCCTGCATTCCTTTAATTCCTGCTCCTGTGACAAAACTTACAGTGACAAGTTATAATAAGCATTTGCATTATTCAGGCCATAAATGCAAAGTATAGCGAAGCTCCAGTCCGAAACCGCTTTGGGGGGAAAAAAAGTCATTTCCATAAGCATGTTTGGTCCATGATAAAATTCAAAAGTAGAAGCTAATGCTTGATCATAGCTCAAACACAATGCAGGGCCCAAAGCTCAACAGTCAAGCGTTACTATATGCTAAAGCCTGATTATTATGCTAAAGACACAACAACACTGCATGGTGCACAAATGTTTAGCAACTTCTGTCGAGCTAGCTAAATCAACTTTCAACATAACGGCACGACTCAATTTCAAAAGGGCCGTTCGAGAGTTTATTAATGTTAGCGATAGCGTCTCGCATGATAGCATGATTTTGGAGCGCTTCATATCACCGCCAAAAGCATAAAAGTAATGTCATGTCATGTTTATACGACATTCGTAACGTTATTTTTCTGACGGACATAAGGTTTACCTGTCCTTTTAATGGGGGGAAAAAAACCCCAACGAGCTTCGAAAACAGGCCAAATTAGTTATAGTCAACTTACCAGCAATTCTTTTCATCGGGTGTTGTAGCTTTTATAGAGTATTAGGCGGCAATACCGCAGAAATCGAGCTGAAATTAAAGTTTGATGCCGCAAAACGAATCGGCCTCCTCTGCGCCATGACACCCTGCACTGTAATAGCTGTTGCCTTCAAGGGCTGTCGTGAATATCAGACTCAACAAGCAGACAAGTCCACGCTTCACAGTCCTTGGTCAGGAATACTTGGCAGTGCTGTAAGAGGTAGTCACACCTAAAAGCAGCAATGTAAGGAAATAAAATCCAGCATTCAAAATTTTATTAACGTACGCTAAAGATGCATTAAATATACTCCAACTACCAAATGTTTACTCCATTACATTTCTCTGACATTGAGATTTTCCACACCATACAGTCTGTCCACTTACAGAGACACACTTCATCCAGTAAGTGAGTTTTAAGTCATACCAGCTTTTCATGAAAATTGTTAGAAAGATGTAAGAGATTTCCATGAATACTTTTCATCTAGAATTTTGACATTTGACAAAAGTTTATGTTTTTCTGCAAAACATCATGAGGCACGACAACAACATAATTAATTCAGATTTATCAAATGTCCTCGTGTCATGGGGCAGTAATTTGGTGAGAAACAGTTCAGTGAAAAAGAAAACCTCTCTGAACACAAACATCGTGGTGATGTTTTAGAGATTTTAGCTGACTGTAATAAAAAGGATCATTTCTGTTTTCTTATGAGGAACTGTCATTCAGCAGACAAACACACCTGATGAAGCAGCCTGGATAAAGACTTGTATATCAAGCTAATCTTTAAGAGCAATGCTGTTACTGCCAACAGAGCAGTATGATCAGTGAGACAGCTCATATTTCAAAATTCTTCCTTATACCACATATATACACATATACATATGCCCTATGCATTTTTATGTCGTCTATCAGCCACTTTGCATCAATTTTAACCAGCAGAAGAGGGAATATCCTCTAAGGCTATGAATGTTTAATTCAGTAAGTTGCTTAAAATTCAGTCCATGGAGGACGCATGTACTTCTGTACCTTTGCTGCTCATCCCTTCGAGGGGAATAACGAGGAGGCAAAAAAGAGATGAAGGCCTGGAGTGCCGAATAAAGAGTAAAATACACATTTTCAGTGTAATTATGAGTGACCTGCTGATGAACTTTGTCTTTCCTCACTGTCCCTCAGGCAGCGACGCTGTGGGAACTGCTGACAGAGAACTTCCACAGGGGTCGCAGTCACTTTGCACAAAAGCTGCCAAATTAGGGCGTCCTAACGGCTGATGCTGACATTTTACATCACTTGTTTAATAATTAAATACTGTCTATGACACTTGGGTTATTTTCCACACAGGGAACAGGGGTGGAGTCACGCCTTTAGCACAAACATGCACTTGTAAGAGATGTAGTTTTACAGACATAATCTGACATTTTTGGTATTTGCCGTTTTTGAGTTAGATGAGAAGACCAATAAGACGCTCCTAACGATAGGAAGAGAAAGTATCTAGAGCCAGATTAGCTTAGTTTAGCATGAAGACTGAAAGCAACAGTTAGCCTGACTCTGTTAACCAAATCCTCCTAGCACCTTTGAAATTCATTAACACTTTCCGTACCTCTCCTCGTTAGTATAGTGGACAGTATCTCCGCCTGTCACGCGGAAGACCGGGGTTCGATTCCCCGACGGGGAGTATTTTTAACACAGTTAGCTCTGTCATCTGTCTGCAGTCACCATGTGTAATGCTTTTAGTCACTTCCTGTTAGTCACTCACTGTACATAAGACATTAGAGCTTTGCAGTTGAGTTCCAGATACGTAGGTGCTATTTTATGTTTATGTTTATTTTTATATTTCTTATATTTTTTGATTAATTAACTCCCATTCTACTGCTGTTCTTGTACCCTGCTGTTGTAACACTGCAATTTCCCCGTTGTGGGACAAATAAAGGTTTTCTTATTCTTATTTTTATTTCTTCTCGTTAAATCACAAGAGAAACAAAAGCATGGAGAAAGTTCTTGTTATGGAGGTGTTGAAATTAATTATCAAATTATTTCATGGCCAGGAAAAGAAGAAGAAGAAGAAGGTGAGTGAGTTTATTTCCCAAGATGTTGTAACCATTCCTTAAATTCAAACCTGCATTAAGATATTTTTAGGCTAAATGAGGGCAAACATTTGCTTGTTTATCCAACGGAAGCTAAGCCACATTCATTTGTAAAAAAAATAATTAACATAGCAGCTTTAAGGTAAAAAATGTAAATCATTAATTCACCAAAGCAGTGATACAGTCATACATGATAACCAAACTGCTTGTGTGTGATCCTGCAGTCAGAACAGAATCTCATTTCTCCTCATTTGGGGTCCCACCTGAGGCTACAAATAAAACTTTGAAAAAATAATACATATACTGTCAGGTGAAGATTTCAGCATCCCTGTGAGAGATCCATGTTGCCGCGGTGCTGCAGCAACACCCAAATAAGACATGAACACTAGGCCTGTTTTATTTACACCAGTCTGGTCACTAGATGGAGACATTTTATAGTTTTTGTGTTGCAGCCAGACTCACATCTGTTGACCAACAGCTTTCAGGTCAAAACTAATATCTCCCTCATTGATTTGTGATGGAATAAAGACCGTCTCCCTGTAGTGCTCCTGCGTATCCCTGACTAAATTGTGACTGAAGTGAGCCCACGGACAGCTGAAGATTTGCAAAGTGAGAGCACAGATTTACATGTGACTTTTTGTTTTCTCGCCTGACACCGAGGGAGCTCTGCTAAATTACATTATTTTTGTGAAAAATAACTTTTAATCTTGCGTGTTCACTTCATTATTAACCAGGTCAGGTCTACAATTCAATTCACAATTCATCTCTTTCACTGTTCAGCTTTAAGCAAGCTAACGTCTGTTCTCTTAGCTGCTCAACACCGCGGCCAACTGTAGCCTTGCAGAACAAAAACATGTGCGTTAGCCCTGCCAAATACTTGTCTTGTTATCAATAGGACTGGAATGTATTCTTGATTCACTCAAAATTTGGAAATGAACAACAATTATGAATTTGCACACTAACAAAAGAAAACTAATGTATGTAAATAATTCTTATGGAATAATAGCCATCACCTTCAAGCACTGCATGAAAGTCAACTCATTTCCATATTACTGGTTGCCATGAGCATAAAAGCAGGCAAACATCAAGCTTCTAAAACCCTCTAATGGTGCAGCAGTACACTGACTGGACATTAGTTACACCTGTAACACTGATACATCATGAACATTTGTAGTTGTGTGATCTATTGTATACTTAAGGGCACATCAGAGCCAGCGAGTAAATTATTGATAAGACAGACTGCATCTTTGAATGTCAATCCAGCTTCCTGAGTGAGATACAACACAATGTCACAAAGGTACACGAAAACTGTTGAATTGCAGAAGTTTGAGCGCGTTCAGTCCCAAATATACCACTTTGCATTGTGCATCCAGGTACAAATGTTGTACCTGGACACAGCTATATAACAGAAGATAATAAGCACCTTCTCATGATGTGCTACGGTATCAAAGGTCAAGATGTGCTTTGGTAAATTGAATTCCAAATTTATTGTTGCGCCGCGGTGCCTCTCCATGTGGCGACAGCTTTGAAGAGCTCGATAATAAGGCACTCTGGGCTTGTTGAATGAATATGTTATTATTTGTCATATTATTTGTGGATCTGGGCGTCGGGGAAAAGCAAAACACTTGGGAGCAGCATAAAATATTAAACAAACTCCTCTTTATTGTACTTATGTATCACATTTAGAGGCAGGGTGCGGCTAAGGCTTGGTCAGCAAAGCCTTCCCTGGACAAACACAGGTTTCAAAACTTTTTCATATGGATTCTTTTTAAAGTAATTATTATTCATGTATTCAAAACTGCATTATTATATATTATTTTTGCATGCAGGGTCATTTATGACTGTCTACAATACTTGCAAAATACAGATGAGGGTAGACTTATTTCACATGAGATACTGAATATTTGCATTCAGCAAGCACAAGTAGTTCAGGATGTTGGGAGCCCACAATCAGCTTATTTATCTGTGATAATTAGTTTGATTTATGTGGAGCAGGAGGTGTATCTTAGGACAACAGCTAAATTCCTTTCCTTCAGACTCCCTCAAGAAAAGTCACAGCATCAGTACTTTGCTTAAATGTTACTTCACGACTCCCCATTTCAGTCTCATATTTCAGAGTTTGTGTTTACGACCGAACGTCTTGCAGCTGCCGTAATGTTTATCATGTAGTGATGGAGACACGGTAGAGCGGCGTAATGGGCTCCCCTGTGCTCAAAGGTGATTCACACGAGCCACATTTTATTTGTTGTTCCACGTTGCGAGAGCCCAGCCACACTGTTTGTGTGTGCTGTCAGCCATGTCATAAAGACCATCTTTCAATCAGGCGTCGCTGTGTGTGTGCATTAGAATCCCAGCACAGACTGAAAATCCCCTGTTCAACATTTGGTTGTCACTATTATTTCCAAGAGTCACATGTAATACACGGTTAATGCCAAATTACACATCGAGGCCACCTCCGTCTTCTTAAAGCGTTTTATCTTCTCATCCAGTCAGTGTTCACATGCCACGCTGAGATCACAAAAATATTGGAAAAGTAGAACATCGCCATTCACGCTCAGTCATCTGTGAGCCTTCATCATTATCGACTGTCGTCTCTCTCTTTGCTGAGCGATTCTGCCCTGTGGATTGCAGAGGAAGACGCAATTGCACAGCAGGATAATAAAACCTGTCAGTTGTCAGTGATGAGATTGAAATGCAGATGATTGAAATGTGTTTCTTTTTGCCTTTGGTTCCCGTAAATTGCACTGTGCATCCAAGGAACTCATAACCACGCACCCAGTCTGCACTCACTCACTGGTCTTGGTTTTGTGCTGTGCTTGCAGTTGCATATTTTAGTTTATCTTACACGTAAGGCTGTTTTTTTTTCCTTTCAGGGACAAAAACACTTGGTTTATTGTGATTAATAATTCCTGAAGGCAGGGTTTTCTGCCTGCCTGGTGCTCGCAGCCTACATGATCATCTGCAGTCTAATCCAATCAGCGACCGATGAGTGGGACACTACTTGCAGATATTACCTCTGCTGGCTGCTTTTGCTGAGTGCACACTTGGAGAAATACAGTTGGAATCTGCAAGATCTCCTCTATTCTCTCTGCATTTGCAGTAAAACTGCCCGACGTTCCCTTCTCAGTCTCTCAAACTGAATGTGACCATGATGGTTTATGTTGCCATTACAGAGGCCATCAAAGTGCCTAAATGGAAGATTAGAAGTCATTTATCCTCCTGAAAAATATATTGTTTGCAGATTCTTAAACAGCATTTTTCTAAGACATCAGCAAAACGTTTCCGTGGTTTCATTTATCATTATACCAGTCTCCTAAACATAAACAGTTACTTCTCCCCCCCAACCTCTGAGAACTCCTCACATATCCATCTGCCGGTTTAGTTTACACCCCCACCCCGAACTCGACACAATTAATCATGCTGTCACACTATCTATGCAAGGGCCCAGGGCTACAGAGTGACACAGTCAAACAAATACACTCTCTTATGTGCAAAAACTGATTTCCATTATCACTGTGACCATGCGGGACTTTAAGTATAAGGGTGTGCATTAGTCATCTTGCCTTCACATAATTATTTTGTACACTCAGAGTCCGCTTTAATCAGTCAGTCAGCTGTTCTCAAAAGATGTCGTGCTCTTTCAGTGAGCCAACCCGAAAAAAAATCTCCGTATGAATGAATATGAAGGAAATTGTTCATCCCACCAATTATTCTGTTACTGTGCTCATTACCAGCAGTTAATCTGGTCTCCAGGACTAATATGAGTCATCCTGTTGAAAAGAAACAAACTAATATAAAAGTGTGTTAATCAGAAATTCAGTAAGTGTTAGAACTGTACAGAGCCACGGATGTGACAGCACCTGAAAGGAATAATTGGATGATGATGCTATATTTGGCTTTATGTAAGTGTATTCCAGTCCTCAGCCTTATTTAATCTTCAGTACAAGACATGTCCCTTACCAGCGCCCTCACAAATAATCTTCAGATGTAAGATGCCAAGCAAATGAACAGCTAATAAGGAAAAAGCTGGTTTCTCCAGTTTCCATCATTTGTCAGCCTGCTGCCTCCTCTCACAGTGTGCTCAGAGGAAGTGACACTAACTTTGCAGCGTCCCTGCTGACAAAACTGTTCATTTTGGTTCTGTCTGTGGAAAATAATAAGACATTAAACCCTGGGAGGGCTGAAGAGCCTTATGTTCCTCGCAGTCTGTCTTCGACGAACGGCTTTGCCTCCTTTTTTACCAAAGGCGCTTAGATTTGGGGGCTCCTGCCTCCTGCCACGTCTCTGAGGCAGCTGGGTTATTATGGATGGAGATTACTGAGTGTTGGTGGGCAGAACACAACCTCAACTGATTATTAGGGAAACAAAGAGCACTGCCTGCAAAGGATGGCCTGCTGGATGGCTGTTTTAACACAATCATGCTGCACTTTTAAAAATTCTCTCATAAAATGGGGCCCCAGGGTCTCCCAAATCAAAGAACCTTTTGCCACACAAAGGTTCAATATTAGATTTAAAAAGAAAATAAGAGCTTTTATGTGAGTGGGGTTCTTTGACAGAAGAAGGAGAACACTGTGTTGAAGCGGGTCTGTGGTAACCCGTTACAGAGTTCAAGTGAAGTTTTACTTCAGAAGTGAGAAAACCTCATTAAAAATCCCACTGACATTTGGAAAAATGAAAATAACTAAAAATTCAGCTGTCAAACCTCACCTTTCTCATCAATATAGGGTGTGGTTAACCCCACATGTTTAGATAAGGACTTATTTATTTATTTATTTTTTAAAAAATCTAATGCTGTTGTTCATTCAATATTTGTTTCTTGGTTCTCTTTAATGAATGCCATTTCAAACAAGCCTTAGACCACTGCTGATTAATAACAAATGTCAAATGTCTTAAAAGATAAAAGTGACACCAAAAGTCACTTTATGGTCTGAAAATCCACTAGGTCTGTACGCCAAAAGATTTGTGATAAATCTATAATGTACACCAGGACACATGCCCACACTCTGCTCAAGGCGACATCACGTCTCAATATTCTGGACAATATGGAGTACAAAAGACTTTCATGCTATTGTACCGTAAGTATAAAAATGACAAGCAGATTCTGCATGTTTGTTGTTCCCGATGAAGTCGGTAAAAAGTTTCCTAAGCTGAAGGTGAAGTCATATTCAGGGACAAATACAGGATTTTGCACAGAATGTTTACTTTGAAAACATTAATTATACCAATTAAAAACGTTTGTAGCCAAGCTTATTGCTGTATACCTCATTCCTCATTTTCAGTTTTTAACAATTTGCACAATTTTAGTAAAAAACTACAGTATGCAAATGTTGACTAAACAAAGAGTTCTTCTCTGTGTGTTGCTATGATTGTCTGACTATTCTTTTAATAAAGGGTATTATTTGACATCAAAACAAAAATCTTTATCCATATCTTTAAGCCTGACAGCAAAGATATCTGAGGCAATTAGACGAGTTGCTGAACCTGTTTGCTCCGTGTGTGATTATTTTCTGCCTTGTACACTTTGAAATTGGAATAGAAATTGTTCTCAAATGCTGAGACAACAGGCAAGGCTGTGTTTATCTGCAGAGAAACAAATCTCACGCTACTCCTCCATAGCCAAACATCCTATCATTCTGCCTGAATAATTTCACGCTCGGGGAAGCTGAGGTTAGGCTGAATATGTTAGGTAGGAAGGGATGGAAAGATTGGGAACCCCTGCTAACCACAGACAAACTGATTTGCTTTGCCAACGTTTTGCAGGTGTGCTGTGTTTTTATTGCTTAGAGGGCTGCTTGATCTCAAATTGTTCTTATAGCATATGCGTGAAGGGATTCAGGAGCGATTTGGTTCATTCGCTCAGACATTCTGTATTTTTAAAAATTGACGTGTGGATGCCTGCATTTTATGAAATGTCTGAGGAATCTGACATTTTTCATGTTTCTGAATCATTTCTAATCAAATATTAAAGTTTTTATCCTTTTCACTTATGTGACGCTTTAACTATAATTATTAATCTTAAGTCTGCATGCATCTCTGGGTTCAGCTGCTGCGGTGATTAGATCACATTTTCTCCTGTAGAATGAAAACAAGCTAATTTAGTCTGTGATCTCTGAGCTCTGTGTTTCTGCACCTGCTCAGTATAATGCTATTAGTCTTAAATTACTAGCACACCTATCACATCACTAATAAGAGACAGGGAGCAGCACATCCTTATGTGGGCTTTTGTTGCTCAGGAAGAGGAAAAAGTCTCCATATCAGCAGTTAAGATATCAAGTGGTTATGAATACTGAAACAAGGTTAATACCCAGCATATGTGTCAGGATAAAACAAAATAAAGAATAATATTATTATATTCAGTTTATGGAAAACTTGCAGTGTCTTTAAGACAGGTGTTTGGTGAAAAAACATCTAATTTTGTGGAAATAAATGTTACGGTATTTTGCTGGACAAGTGACAAGGCCGACCTGCTGCAAACTAAAAACGCAAAAGCTTAAATAGCTAGTAGTTGTGCTAGATGAAAGGCCAGGGGATAACCAGAGTCAGTAATCTTCTCTGGGCACCATGAATGTCTGCATTTCATGCTGATGCATCAAAAAGGTGTTCAGATGCTTCACTCTGGGTCAAAATGGTCAACCAACAGACTGACATTGTCATTCTAAGAGCCACACCACTGAAAAATTATATAAATGCAATCTTCCATTCTTCAGTTAATCAATCTACTTATTCATTCCTCCACCAGACACTCACCGGGTACATTTTCCTACAGAATCAGTCTGGCAGCCTCCTCTCTAGAACTCCACCTGATGGTTAACAGTCGACCAGACACCCACCTCCCAGCAGGAATGATTCACAGTGAGGATTCAGTTATTTCTGTGGTACTGAGCACTTTGTGGCTGAAAGTGGCTTGTAAACCCACTGCAGGTGCCAGAACAGCACAAAGTGGAAACAGCTGCAGCTCCCAAACCTCCAGCTGGAAGGGTAAACCAGCATGAGTGAGAAGATGATGTATGGCCAAACTATACAGCTGAAATATATTTCTAAAATGTCCAAAATATTTTTAGTTATCCATTACATCTAAGCCAACTCTAAACTACTGAAATACAGCAACAGGGTTATCACATTACAACCATAAATGCAAGACAAAGAGGCTACATCCATGATAGCAGACAATGCTAGCATGCTGACGTTCAGCAGGTCAAATGTCTTATTATGTTACAGTGCTAGCATGCTAACATTTGCTAATCAACAACAGTACAACAGAGCAGGCGTGAGTCAACATCATCATTTCACCAGGGGTTATGATAAATGATCTTTATTTGATTTCTTTTGTTTAATTTTGCAGAGGTAATGTTGTTATGCAATTAGGCTATCAAAACATCATGTGACAGAGTCTATACTTTACTGATACTGTCTAAAAATATTGACATGATTCAAAGTCCTTTAAAGGTGTGACGCTCAAACAAATTTATCTAAAAGAAAAGACTGAAAAGATGATTTAGTACATTTCACATAAAAAGACAAATCAAAGTAAACATTAAAATGCCTCTTATACACCTCACTGTCTTTCAGCTTCAAACTTTCAAAGCAGATCCTTTCTTCTGTCTCTCCCAAAAACCCAGAAAATAGAATGGAGAATGTGCTGCTATAGTTACTGTAATCAGCCTGTGAGAATCTGTTTTGTTTTCAATGATAAAAGACAATGCTGATTTGGAATAATGGTTCAATGGGCAAGGTGACACCAGAGATATGTTATCATCTCTGGTTCATAGCTGTTTACTGAGCAAGATACAGAAATTAAACTACAAGCAGCAAGGGTATAGCTTATCTTAGCATAAAGACTGGGAGCAAGCAACCTCCAACAGCCTGCCTCCAACAGAAATTCAAAAACAAGCTTTGGTTTTATGGAAAATTATGTATGTAACTATTTCTTGGTGAAGGAAGCCACTGGGCATGGACATTGTATGAAAAGAAGTACTTCTGGAACTTAAGCCTCTGTTCCACCAGAAGGTTGTTTTCACACTTCTGTTTGTGTACAGATTAAAACACAACACGGTGAGTTAATTAGGGAGTTTTAGAGATGTTGATAGGCGTGTTTTTGTCTTCTAAATGAAAGTGCTTTCATTGATGTTTTACCTTGTTGGTTTACATATGACACTTAAATGACATCATAGGTTATAAACTACATGTTCACATTTCTTCATGTTTAGCAAGTTAAACTGTTTTCCTTTAGCAAATCCAGAATAAAAAGTGTGATAAGGTGTCAGTATGGGATGAGCAGGCATTGGCTACACACAGGCAGGCAGGCAGGCAGGCTGAGCAGAGGCACACAGGGAAAAGATGAAACCTGCACTTTGACTGTATTCAAATGAAAATGAGTGTGTGGAGGTGTGGCTTTGTTTATTTGAGGTTTTGAACAGAAATACTATGAAACAATGATAAAATAACATTTTATGTCTCTGATTCACTGCTCCGTTCATGCAAATTGCGGCTCTTTTGATTTGTTTAGCCCACTCGACCACTGTTGCTCTCTCTCTCTGACCATTAAACTGCAGACGAGCGTCCAGCTTTGAAATGTGTGTTTATAAACATCAACAGCAATATTCTGCATATTATGTCTTTAATATTTTCCCTTGTCCATTGTAACCAGTAATGCTAGTTGCAAAATGTTTCTATATCTGATCACAGGCTGTGACGAGACATTAAATACCTACAAACTAAAAATGGGAGCTGACACAGTGACTCATTATGGGCTAGTGTCAATTTTAGCAAAAACTTAAATGAACTTATAATGAACTGTAAATGAATCCATGATTTTAATTGGTTAATGCATCAGTTCTCCAGCTTATCCAGGTCCATTTTGCATTAATTGAACTGAATTTATCATTAGGAATCATTGTTATGTACTGCTGGGAAGTACTAAAAAAATGTGATATAGTAATATGTGTGATATAAGCCCTGTAATTCTGAGCTTTCTTGAAAGGTGTTGACCTGTAACACAATCAGGAGAATATTTAATGGGAAGAAGCTGATAGTATTTACATGCCTTGGGATTGATATGCATGACAGTGGGCGCTGAGACTCGACTCCTCTCCACTCTATCACTCTTCTGGGCCCTGCTGACAGGACCTCAATTAAAGTACTCGTTACAGTGACATTCAGGACATGCTTGGATGAGATAGCACTCTGTGCACATTTTACCTGGACACAGAATAATCACGCTGATCCTTATCCATACCACAGATAACATCATTCATGCTCATCTTTGTGTTGTGTGCTCAGTGTGATAGAAAAACACTGTGCCATAAGTACTTTCATCCCCTTTTGGGGGCCTAACAGAAATAGCATGTGTGTATTTCATCGTAAATCCTACAGGCTCTTGTGTAACATTCAGTGGCAGATCTATTTGTTCACAGCTCATCGCTTCATCTGTTGTATTGTAGCTTCAGAGCACCGATCAAATCCTGCTTACACAATTTCAGACTGTTACTAATGAGCTTAAGTCAAAATAGAAATATTTTTCTTGTTGCCCCACAGCTGAGAAGAGAATCTTTGATTAACACGTCGTGACACTGAAGCACACACACACACTAGCATACACCTATACACACTGACTATATACTGTAGAAATTCTGCCATCGTGGCCCTCAGGAGCGGTTTGGAAGTGCTGATGTTGATTAGCATAGCTTTGAGTGAGCCAACCCTTTGTCATGCGTTTGCCACAGTGAATCAAGTTCAACATCTGCAGCCACCGGGCTGTCACCACTGAAAGATTTGCCACAGATGAAGTTGATTTGCATATCAAACCGAGGACCTCGTATGCCACAACCAACTCATTTGCTGTGAAAAATATGCCCGCACCTTCTACAAAATTATCAGTGTGACCATCACAGCCCACCTCATTTGTTTGTGGCTTATAGGAAGATCCCTAATGACAGCAGACAGAAATGTTTAAAATGTGTTAGATTATCAGTAAATGTTACCTGAAATGAGCTCCCTCAGCAGTAGTCTTGATTATTGCACTTCTTGTTGTTGCAGAACACTAAATTATTTAGAGATGGAAGGACTTTTATTCGAGACACACTGTTTTGTGTTCTAACTGTGCATCATGAATAATTAACAGTGAGGGTAAAATGTACAGCGCAGTTAATCTGAGCCGTTTAATCACTGTTTTATTGTTTAACTTACTGTCAGCGAACACATTAACCATCATCTGATCCCCATTGAAGATCTCTTCTTTGATTTGATGCTGCTGTGATTTTTTCAGCTTCTTCTGTTGCATTTCACTGTGTGTTTTATCTATCTACTACATTATATACTTACACTCATATGCATTTTAGTTAATTTACTTCAAACTGTAGTTTATAGATAGGATTACTATTAATGTGAAAAGGAGGGAAGATGCTGGAGGCTTTTCATGGTAATGGTGCATCATTTTTTTGATGGAGGTTATTTCCCAGCTGACTCAAAATGAGAGAATACAAGTTAACAAAGAACCATTAGAGGCAGTAGAATTATTTGTCTGACATACTGAACATCTTTGGACAGTACGCTCTAAATAATGTAATGGCACAAGTAAGACCCAAGGTCTATTTTCTTCCACCGCTAAAGCTGTTTTATTGGTAGTGTTAACAGCACTGGAGGCAATTATTGAGTCGTTTTGTTTTGACATCAACGCACTAGACTATATTGTGAATGCAAACACAGGTAGCAGTGAGCCTGTATGCATTAATACAACCACTGGGCAAATGAAGGGGGGCAAGTCAGTATCAGCCACAGCAGATGCTGAGAGGTAATTGACTCTTTTGAAGACCTGCAGCCAGAAACAATTTGTTATTTGTTTGTTAATCAGGGTTGCCTTAGAAGTGAAGATTCAATCTTCAGTAACAGGAAGCACAGGAGACCCGAGATGCAAACTTTGAGGGAAGCAGGCGGGTGAGGGTTGAGATAAGCTCCCAATTAGCTATCTGGGAACAGTAACCCACCAACGTGGACAGCGTTGCCTTTACACCCTGGTTTAAACTCAATTAAGGGAGGGAGTCAAGCAAGATCTGGTTAAACTCAATATCACTTTGTAATTAGATAGGCATGAAATCCTTTTTCTGATGCCTTATTCGTCACAGGGTTTATTGAGTTACTTTGATTAATGGTTAAGTTGGTAAGAACATAATTAAGGAATGAGGTCAAGTGAGTTCACATATAGTTTAATATAATATAGCAGAAAAGTCAAGTCAATTAGGTTTTATTTTCTCGCTTAGGGTTTTTGGCCAATCTTCACAGCCCTGATTAGAAAATAAATACATTTTAATGTTCACTTATTGTAATGATCAGATATGAAAAATTAATTTGAAGAGAATCCTCAGAGGATAAGCTACCAGAGATGTATTTGCTTTTATTGGGCTTCATTAGCTCCCAACAGATACATTAAAGCAATTTCACATCCCAGTTCGCACTCATTTAAATCTACACACAATTCAACACAGCCGCAAGTTTAGAAACCGCACTGAAAATAAACATGCACACGTTCACGTTGTGTGCATCCCCACACACTGAGTTTCTCTTTCTCACTCGGACAAACACAGCCCTCATCATCACAGGTCGTAAACAGTCAGGGATCACAATCAGAGCTATGGGGGATTGTCGGCGGGAGAGGTGCCACCTGGCAGTCACAGGAGATTCAGCTCGGGGGACACTTACCCCAGGAGACACTCTGACCTGCAGGGACCCGACGTGCTACTCAAACCTGAGAAAAACAAGCCCAGTGGTTGTTATTATTTTCGTTTGTGCACACTCAGAGCTGGGGTGGTGGTGACATTACCGGCAGATAAGGGGTGGGGGTGTGAGGGAGCGATGTGCAAAGGGAGCAAGAGAGGGGAGGTAAGGGAGGGGAGTCGCTAGGCTCCGGTGCTTGTTGGCGTATTGAGTATTTCTCATGATTGTTTTTGACTTGCATCTTCAGCACATATAGATGTGATGCAATACTTCTATTCGTACATAACCTTGGGGGCAAATGTGATTCATTAAGTCTCTCATTAATGCACACACACAAACACTCATTTATGTCATAGCACACATACAGCATGTTCCTGCACTTAACAGTCTTGGCCCTGCTTGCACACATCAGCACACAAACCGAAGCACACGCACACACTCACACAGACATGCACATGCACTCAAGTGAGTTTGTGTGTAAACACACTCGAGAGACTGAGGAAGACGGAGAAGAATCAGACGAGGATCGAGAGAAGTTGCATTTATCTTCTGCATGCAAGGCTGCTGCCTGTGTGTGTGTGTGGGTGTGTTAGTCCCCTTGGATGAGCACACACGGCTGAGGATGCTGCTGGGAGCATGAGTTCTGACCGAGAGGAGTATGACATGGTCTGTCAGAAAGCTGTGACCCTAATTGTTGACCTTTGCCTCCATAACAGCACACTGTTGGATCAGGACACCTGTCAGGATTACCTCTTCCTGTTGTCCAGCCAGAGCTCTGACCACAAAGAAGCGGGTAAGGACTATAATTACCTCCTGATCTACACTCGCTGTAAGCCAGTGGCTCTCCTCATGTCTTCATGTCTCTTGCTCAGTTTTTCCTCAGAAAAGAAGCTAATGTCAAAGGGTTTTTTTAATAGCAATACCTTACTATCTGTGTGTGTGTGTGTGTGTGTGTGCGTGTGTGTGTGTGCGTGTGTGCGTCTGTGTGAATGCCAAAGGTAGCCACATTTAACATGTGGTTTTGCCTCTTTTTCCTTTTGTTTAGCACACGTGTGGTCACAGATGGTTGCTTTGACAGAGCTTCGATTGAGTCATTAATACACCCTTAATGAGATTTTGTGACCCCGGGACAACAGGGAGCACAAGGTGTATAAAATAAACTCACATTGACTCCCCAGTTTGCTCCAGAGAGGAGAGCTTCTATGCCGTTAATAGATAAGCCTTAAGGCTGACTAATGCCAGCTGATGCTGTCCTGACCACTCAGGCTTAGAAAGAAAAGAGAAACAAGCAAACCTTTTCAGAAATGTATGTTTCTATGCCTGAGTGAACAACAAATCACTGTAAAAGCAGTGATGTTGTGTGTTAAATCTGCTCAGCAAACTTTCAGCATCCTGAATTATAGTTTTGAGTTATTCATGAGGGGTGATTTACACATCTGTTGCCGCCTTGTGCAGCTGTTGCTTTGGCACTTGTAGTGGGCTTCAACCTCTTTAAAGGAATAATAACCCTTCTCTTCAAACGCATAGTTAATGGAGCAGCTCTGCTGTGGGCACTGGTACATTTTAAGTGTTTTTTTTTTTATTATCGTGTGAATTCTAGTTGTGAGAATCTAGCAGTTGTTTCGAAGCAAAGGAAACTAGTGAATGTAGCGTTACAGTGCAGATAACACCAAACAAGATATGACCAAAGGGTGTGTGAAGAACTGCAGCTTTAGAAATGTAAAAAAGAAAGCTTCTCTGAGCTTTCACAGATTTTAGGTAGATGAGCTTGAACAATGCTTCAGTGTACAACTCCTGAAAGCCAGAGATCCAATGCAGCATGTACAGCAGGGCACATGGTTTTGTATCGGTTATGTGATCTGCTGCATATTAGACATCCCTAGCTGTAATCTCTGTGTGCTAATCCATCTATTTTTACATTTCCTCCTCCCTCTTGTAAGCCCACAAACACTCACATGGTTCTGCAAAATGTTTGACTGATCCAGCTATGATGGCAGGTGCACAGGGAAGAGGAAACTTCATTTGTGCCTGCTTTCTCAGCGACGGCTTCCTGTTCCCAGAGTGCATGTCACACCAATCCTGACCAAATCCACTGTCACCCCACATCATTCTCAGTGGAAGAATTGAACGTACATCACAGTGCCGCTGGCGTCCACTACTGAGCTGTGGGGGCATTAAATGCCATTGCATGTTATGTTGCCATTGATGTAAATTATTTCTGCCACATGGACGCTGCAGACAAGCTGCTTCTCATAGTGTAGGTTGGGGGTTTTATGAAATGTCTCCTTGTATATACTTTCTTTTGTATAATGTAAAGCAGCCGCAGAGAGCACTATGTGGTTAAAGCAGACAGGATCTATGGAAGTGACACAAAAGATTTACTTTTCATGAGGGCAGGAGTGGAAATATTGTAATCTCACTTACTTCAGTGGAGAAGCCAAATATTGATGTCCCATCTGGACTATTTTCTGTCCACTAGCTTCTATAACTCACGGTATCCGAGTCAGCGCTTCAGCATCATGAAATAATTGGCTGCTCGTCCTCTCTGTCTCTGTCTTTTGACGAGCAGTGACGTCCTGCAATGCTTATGGGAAACAGTGTTTGTTAAAGGCCACTAAAAACAGAAATACTGGATAAACAAAATTAGATTAAATGTGTATGTCTGCTATGTTAGGTCTTGGTTCCCTCTATCTGCAAAGAGAGACACAGGAGAGAAATAAAGCTCTGTTAATTAGCTTCTAATTAACAGCGTGGTGGGACCTCCCAAAAGTTTAATGCCGAGATGGAGCAGACTGCTTCAATCACAAACAGCCAACACAATGTGAGCTTGATGAAAAACAATTTAAATAACCAAAACAACATCGACTCAACATGGTGTTATGCATGTTTGTTTTATGCACAAAAATACCTGGTTAGGTTTAGGAAAACGTCATGTTTTGGGTTAACATAACTATTACTTACACAGCTTCACTTATATAACGTGTGTAATGTAAGATAGAAACAAGTTGTAACTAAAAGTCAAAGCTGATCTGGTGGTATCTCGAGGACAGCGTTCGACCCACCCAACCACCCGAGCCGCCACCCGACTTGGACTCAGTCTTTATGCTACAACACTTGAGCGGGCACCTTCAGAGCAGACTGTATTTAACAGACCTGTTAGCACTATAGTTTATATTTCCTTATACAAATAGTAAGCAGAATTCAAATTTCAATCATACTTCAAATCATTTTAAAATTTGCCACCACTCTATAAACTCACCACAAGATGCACTTGTCACACTTAATGTGTTTCCATTTGCACTGTGAAGATTTGTTGGTCAGATTTTGATGGCTGTGACTTTCATTTTGCTCAAACTATCCATGAACCCATGTTGTCCCTAAACATACACTATGTGCATTCTGTCCTCTTTTTGTGATTGACATTTTTCTCTCTGCTTCACCTCAGTTTTTAGGGATATTTGAGAACATGTGGTGCCGCTTAAAGGTTTGTGACCTCTTTAGAATTTTCTGTATTTCTGCATCAAAATGACTCAAAACATCAAATCCTGAAAGAAGACAAAGAGAACCCAATCAAACAAACGACACAGAAACATTAGAGGTGTGCATTTATCTATTCAAGAAAACCAAAGAGGTCACAAACTTATAAGCGGCTCTGTGAAATGATTTGCTTTATTTTGCCCCATTTTCTCCTCTGTGAGTGTAAAAGAAGCACATCAGGTTTGTGAACGTATGAAGCTATTTGAATATAGCTGCAGCTATCACGCAGCATGAAGCAGAGTCATTTTAGCAGCGCAAATTCCCCTCCGAACTCCCCGCTGTTGTCTGAGTATCCCCTCACTTGTTTTAAAACTGATGATGGTAAAATAAGAATGACTAATTAGAAAGCCTGGGACTTTAATTCCCCTGTCCTGATGCAGCCACAGATAATAAGCCGTTGTCTTTATCGACCAGCTTGTTGAATCTTGAGCTGGCTGATTGTATTCCAATCAAGGCTCGGTTATGTCACCGTGTTGGACCCGCCTGCTGTGCATGTGAAAAGACAGCACAGGACTTTTTTCAGTGAGATAAATGAGAGCTTGGATCAGCGTCACACACTCTGCTGAGTGAACGTTTCCCACCGATCAACCACCTGCTTTAGATATTGATATTCACTCCAGAGCACTGATACAGGTTACAAAACATATCCCTTAAGCCTCTGTAGCTCCTGAATAGCAGGATGTTCTTACAGCCCCCTCTTCCAAACACACACACACACACACACACACACACACACACAGTCAAAGACTCAGCCTCATTACAAATTCCACTTTCATTATCGGCTGCAGCTTCAGGTGTGTGGGCTTGAATTGACAAGGCTTATTTTTGATCGTATTATTTCTTGCACGCCCATCTCATCTTGAGGTTTATTAAACAAGACCTTGGCTGGCAGAGGACATTAGCATCAGAGGATCATTCGTTTAGTTCCCACTGGTCTGCTGCTCTCTTTCCGTGGTATTTGCAGGCACGGGTGGTGCATTGCAGGTTGAATCCAAAACAGAAAAACAAGAACATCAAATTAACTGCACAGTGGAGATTAGAACCCCAGCTGAACCACAGGGCCTTTCAATAATTCATATGCATTGTCTACTGTCTCTGTATTTTATTGATACGACATTTCACTGTAGACCACAAAAGAACACTGGAGACTCTGTCCGTCCGTGTTGTGGAAGATAACACAAAGAAAAATGTCTGTCTCATCTGACAATAAAATACCAAACGCCAGTCCTCAGGGGACCTGCCGTTACTGCTGTAATCATTAGAATAATAACACTGTAGGATTCACTCAAGCAAGGTGGGCAGGGAACAGATCCAAGATCCAGCATCAGGAGGGTTTAATCCTATTCATCTCGCCTTTATCCTTTTCTTAGCACCTTAACACAAGTGTGGAGGTATAAGATTATCTAATGTGGGAGTGCTCTGATGACGCCAGGGGTTAAAATCAAACCCATACAGCTGAGTAGGGTCAGTGAGGCAGTTCAGTGGGAGGACATAATGACTGTACAAGTGGAACACATTTTTCCATTGAAATGAATGTGTGAAAGACAAAAGTCAAGCAGTGGCTTGAATACCAATCAGCTCTTCTGTAAGCAGTCTGTGAACAGAATCATAAACGAAAACGTCTTCATCTCTCTCTCGGCTTCTCTGGTGCCCCCCCTCCCCCACACACATTTTAATTCTGAAGCTCAATGGCAACTGGGATGTCCCCGAAGGTGCTAATTTCTACTGATGTTATCTGCTCCCAGGCTGTGGAACTATTCCATGAATGCATAATAAAAATCCACCTTCCTGGACTCAGTAGGGCAGATGATGCCACATTATGTTGTACCTTGTGTAGGTGTTTCAAGGACAGCACACACTGCATGGTTTTCTGGTCGGGGGTGGGGGGCGCATCAGTGTCATTAATGACAGAAGAGTTAGGAGGATGAGTAATGGAGAAACCTGCTGTGCGTCGAGCAGGTCAGCGCACCGGGCGAGGCCTCTGCTGAGCTATTGAGCAGAGCCATTGGTTTATTGATTAAAGTATCAGGCCCCAAGCGAGCAGAGCGGTGAGCCTCGCAGGACAAGGAGGAACACGACAGAACATTAGGTTTTTATTTTTCCACCCCACTGGAGCCGAGCATTATAGGACTGAACCACAACGATTGACCAATCGCTCTGCAGCTTACAGCGAAATTGGGGGTGGAGGAATGTGCCACTGGATGTAGTAATTTTTCAAACAGTGGGTCCTTGATTTCAGACAGGCAGACAAAAGCAGACTTCCCAATTTTAGCCAGCAACCGCCAATTATTTGACAACTGGCAGATTTTACTACATAATTAAGCTAACGTTTTGCTGCTGTGTTAAAATGTGAAGTATTTAGTGGCTTTTAGCAGTTGCAGCATTGACGCCCCTCATCTCACCCTAACCTACAGTGGCCACAAAAACATGGAGGTGCCAGTGTTTTGTTAGCTACTGTAGATTATAAGAACAACAAAAACATGCCAGTTTCTCAGTTTCAGGAACTTATATTCTAATGAAAACATAATTATAAACACAGTATTTATTTCTGCTTTTAAATCCACCTAAATCTTATACACTAGACCTTTAACTGAATGTAGACCATACGCCACATTGTCTCTGATTCCATCACTGGGGAAATATCGCCATCTGTAGGTCACAATATTGTCATGGGAGGTTTGTGTGTGGGTTTTTCCATTTCTGACACCTCAGTGAACAAGCTTGCTAGCTACCAAGCTAACTAACAGAGAGGGAAAGTGAGAAAAAGACTGAAGGAGAGAACAGGAAAGGAGACTTGAAAGCAGGTGCCAGGAGCAGATGTCAGAGAATAAGACATGCATTTAATCTTCTTTTTGTTTTGTTTTGTTTTATATTTTCAGGTTAGGGCATTTGTAGGGATGAATGAGTGTAGCTGAGAAAGTGAGAGAAATCAAGAAGAAAAGAGGACGGAAGGAGAAAGGGATGATCAGACGCAGATCAATAAAGTAGACATACAGTAAACAATATGATCATGTTGTTTCTCCTGTTTCCCAAAGAGATAATATAGAAATAGACAGATATAAATGTTCCTCTGTTGGCCTAATATTCAGTTGTTAGCACTGAAGGCAACATTTACTTGGCATTGCTGGAGATCCTTGATTAGCAGTTAGAACAGTCCAGATTGTTATAGGCTGTTATTGTCCATCCAAATTACCGCTCTTCCAATGTTGTGTAAGTTAAAAATAGCAACATCAGACAATTTAGCCCTCTTTTTCGATAGCAGGAGTGAAAGTCATCCTCAACATTTGCTGCATTATGGTTTCAGGCTGGTGCTGACAGTTGGAGAACAATTGGGATGTAGGCTCCACAGGCTTATTTTCTTTTTTTTTTCCTGGTCAGCTTCCATCTGGTCTGGAAGCTGAGAAGGAGAAAACTAAGTGGTATTCAACGCTTTGCTTTGCCTCATCTGACTTCCTCACGTCACTGATGTCAAGCTGCTAACGAAGCCTCATCTGTCTCTGGGTTTCGCTGGCTGGTGAGGTTCATGTCGCAGTTTTGTCATAATGGCTGTTGAGCCGTCTGTCACGGTTAGAGCTTCAGGCCTCCGGGGCCGACACTCCTGTCACGCTCACAGGGTTGATGGTGTAGTATCAGACATGGAGCCTGTACACCTGTACATCACACAAATTAATGTGCAGTCTTAGAGGGTAATGACACCAAATGGTGCAACACTAAAAATACTGTATTGTTCCTGCGAAGAACAGAACCTGAACTGAGATCTGTGGAGACTAACACTGGCCAGACGATCGTGACAAATGTCCAATGACAATTTCACAGAGTCTAATGTGACACATTCAGATGTCTGTAACAGCCTACAGTTAAAAAACGATCAGTTTGCTGTCGTATATGAGAAAGAAAAACACTTTAGATCCATTAAAATCCTCACATTTCAGGAGCTGACATGTCTGGACTGAAAACTGGTTGAAAAGATTATCAAAATAGTTAACAGATGTAATTTTTTAAACCAGGAAGTATTTTTTTTTTTTTTTTTTACCTCATTTACATTATGGTGCTCATTTACATTATGGTGCTCATTTACATTATGGTGCTTTCTCCTGTGCAATCTAACACAATCCAGCACAACAACCTTCAAATGAATTGTGTAATAAATTATATAAGCTTTCTTGTCCAGATTGTGTCAAAGGTGTGTGACGGGTGTTTATTCAACGTCTTGGTCCTTTTGAAAGCTTGTGGTCCTTTTTTTTTTCTTTTTTAAACAGCACGCTAATGTAAAATAAATCACTCCAGATAAGCATACATCAGGGACTGTTGGCGAAAAAGCATATGAATAGATGAATTGAATATTTATCTTCCTGTAATATAGCTGCGCTTATCAGCCCCACGTTCCACAGTCTCCACGGCACATAATAGTTCCACACATTTCTGCAAACCACAGACTGTACATGGTGCCAGGGCCAATGAAAGGAAAATGTGTTTTATGCAGAAACACAATATAAAGGCTATCTTAATGGCCGTGCGTTGTTCAGATACTCGCACAGTTCTAAAGTGTCAGTTTCATAAAGCCTTTTCATCAAGTCAACATCAAAAATGCATTTTCTGTTCCATTTAACGCACATAACTGACAAATCCAATCCCGGTTGTCGGTACCAACATGACATCCTGTGTCTACATGTAGTCATGGTAAAATACCAAACCTTATTTGGGGTACACGGGCAAATTGAATTTCTCCAGGGAGGATTGGTTTTGATTAAATCATACATACATATACGCATCTCTTATATGTGAAGTGATTAAGTGAAATGATGCTGCTGGTCTCATAAAGACGAGTGTGAGAGCAACACACGTCACGCTCGGCAGTGAGAGGTCCAGTCAACAGACTGTGGGTGAAGGATGTGAGATTTCTGTCTGCTAAAACTGTAGCTAAGCACAGGCTAAGACAACCTAATGAGGAGCAGGAGGTGGAGGTCTACCATATTAAAACTGTATTCACTAATTAGATAGAGACGTCGCATGCATGAAAGGCTAAATTAAATACAAACACCAGTTCTTAAGGGACAAACCAAGGCCATCATATGCAACACAGCAAACGCTGTTTTGGACTCTCATGCCAACAGTGTTCTGCCGCCGTGTGCCATGACAATGATTGAAGATGTTTTCTTCATCTATTTTAAGATTCAGCCAAGGGGAACAAGCACCAATTTATATATTGCTTGATAACATAGTCCTTTATACGTTGTGTAGAGTATCTTTTTTAGGTCGTAGACAGTCTGCTTTTGTGTCTGCCTATAAATCCCGTGTTGTGAGCTGCCAGACAATGTGTTAGTCACGGTGCACCTGGAACATACGGTGCCTTAGGCCCTCCATCAGTTCAGACTGTATCATTCCCTTTTCCCGGAATCTCTGCTGCTTCCTATATTTTGTGTTTTCACTTAAACTGCCATTAAAAATCCCCCGAGGAAACATGACCCACAAGAAGTACAATCAGGGAGGAGGTGGGAGTGGGGGAGGACAAATTGAATAACAACCTCATGACAAAAGACGAGGAGGCACAGAAAAAGTGCGTCTACGTTGTGTGTGTGAACTAGATTTGTGAGGATGTCAATTATGTGCGCGCAGATGTGTGTTAGTGGGGCTTTTGAACAACAAGGTGATCATGTTTCATTAAACTAAAGACAGAATTAGATTTTTTTTTTCCCTCCTTTGTGGCGAACAGGAAAATAGAGGCGCAATTTGAGGTTTGTTGTGACATTTCATCCCCTTATTATATTAACGCCCTCTGCAAAGCAGGCGCTGCCCGATCCGAAATGATGTTACCTAAGCAGACAAGAATTGATGGAATGACCTTACGGCTCGTCCAGCGGTGGAAAATTGCTCCGCAGTTTCACAGTGAAACACGTATCCTCTTTGCATTTTTATCACACAGATTACATTAGAGGAACAACGGCAGACTGTGGCACAGCAGATCAGAGGAGTTCTGGGAAACAAACTTACAGGGAAAAAAAAAGCATCCTATAAGCAATATACAGTGAAAATATGCGGTAGATTGAATTTTTGATAAACAGCCAGACAACAAGTAGTTATAATCACCACAACACACACACTCTCACACACACACTGGGGGCTACGTTCCATTATTCATCAACAAACACATCCATTTAATTTGCATAACTCATTTGTCTGCAGCAATAAATATCCAGATATAGATCGTGTTCCAGGACAAAATTACTTGAAATTCATTCATTCAACTGAGGTGCAACTTTTCTGAAACGTATACATGCAAGTTACTGCCACACTTGTAGGTTACATTATTTAAAGTTTGTGCCAACGGCGTAGAAAGTTAACCAGAATAAATTCAGAGGAATTGGTAGAAACTCAGTATTAACTAACGGCTAAATTTCAAGCATGTAATAGTTCTTTGTTTGACTATAATTAATACCAAAATGATGAAATGATTTCCAAACTTTCACAGCTTTGTCTGTTGGAGTTCATTCTGAAGTATTAAACCTGTTACCAGTTGGCATTACGCTGTCGACTTTTAATGGTTCCCATGTCCACAAAATACCTGATCTGCTTATGTATCTCCAGGTAGATTATACATTTAATATTCATCATTTTCTCTTGACAATTTGGCATACCAGGTTGGCATTAACATTACAACAGGTGAAACTTGTCGGGAGAGCAACTGGAATGAGCCGCCTCAATTTACGAGTTACTGCTAATGACCTGAGGTCACTCATGGAAATCTCTCTATGTAAATAAGTTTTACAGATGGTAATTCATCCCCTGGTAGATCACTGCCCCCTCTATGACAAGCTAATCCCCAGCCAAGCGTGTAATTAAGAACAGAGTCGGGCGTGCTGGAAAAGCAGCACATACGTGTGATGTGACGGCGAGGCAGCATATTTATCACCTGTCACCGACCAAACAGTCGCTAATGCATTTGATGCAGCAGGTCTGAAGGAAGGCAGTGATGAGAGTGAGGAACCGAGCGTCGTTATCAAATTCTGTCACATGCGCAGTATGTTTCACTGCATAAGGCTGCAACAACACCATGGAATTGTCTTTCAAAGCGTTTCGCCTTTGGAGGGTGGCTGATGGTCCAAGTTTGGAGCCTCAGGCATAAATCACCCTTTAAAACACTGGATCCATGTCCTACCCCTGAATCACTAAGCACGTGTACCTGAGGGTTTGTTACTGAGAATCACTGATTAAAATCTCCGACGTGACTCACTTAGAAATGTTCATGGAGGGAGGGTTTAAAGTTTTATTCACCTCTCCGAGTCTCCGGGAAATTATAGTGACAGGCGACCAAATGAAACACCACCTTGCATAACACCATGGATTATTTGGATTTTTGGAAACATCTGGGGTGATGTGCGTCCACAAATCAGCAAAATATACAACAAAGCTCCGGTCAGTGTTTGACATTTTAATACAGAAATTCTTTAAATGGTTACCTGTGAGCCTACGACATGTCACATGGACTGTCCTCAGTGCAGCTTTAAGTGGTTTCACAATGTCTTCTAAAATTATACAGCTGACAATGACTGAAACCCTTTTCAGAGATACCCTTCACGTAAATTCACTGTGGACCCTCTCTTAAAATACCCACCACATTGAGTGGGGCTCTGCATGCCAACATACACAGGAATGACTGCAAAATCCTATAGGCTACAATGCAAAAATTATACATTCGACAGGAAGGTGTTATCATAGCGACAGCCCCCAGTGGCATTCAGCCAAGACTGAAGATGTGTCAGTGTTGGAGAGATTTCCTGCATTCAGAGTGGAGCCGGTCATTCAGAGAGAGGAAATGGAACGCTCTCCCAGGACCGCTTGAAGACAAGTCTTGTAATATCCGGCCTCCGCCTGACTTCATCGGGAACTGATAAATCCCTCTGCGGCTCAGCAAAGAGCTTCAGTGCTTAATCTTTATCATGTTTATTACAAAGAAATAAACCAATTGCTCTCGTGGCACTACTTTTTTATACTTTTTGAACCATTTTGGCACATCCCTTGGCACACGCACCAGACACTGGAAACACATATGCACGACGTGATGTAGTTTAAAAAAGAGAGGTAGAGGTTGTGGCGGATTACACACGAGACCAGAGTTTGCCTCCCGTGTGACAGCAAACACGCATCACTGTCGCCCTCCATCGCCTGAACACGCTTTCATGCCTGCAGGCTCTTGAATCCAGCCTTACTTACAAAGTCTGTACTTCCTCCCATCCTTTCCAAGTGAACTCCCCGTTCCAGGTCAGCCTCGCTGATGCATGCAGGATTTCAGGGGACTGTATTTAATCTCCTCAGGCGAATACCTGAGTGGATTTTGATGTAGATTTTCATTCTCGAAGTGTGAGCCTCTGGGGAACACAGTCCTCCAGCCTGGGCTCGGTTCCCTTTGAACTCTACTTAGATTTTCTCTCTGGGCCACTGGCCATAAGCAGATCCAGCGTGTTGCTGAGACCTAAGAGGACAGGAGGCTCCTGATGTATGGTTCATTAGAAAGATGAACTGTGCTGAGTGCATCCCCGGCGGCGATTGGCTCTGTCGGGTGTTCCAGAGCATATTTTGAAGTGATGTGTGCAGTCAGGCCTTTGCTTCTTTCACATTCACTTGCAGAAAGGGACCGTTTCAACTGCCATAGAATAATTAAATGTCATGAAACAATACATCTGAGTCTTAAAGACCATTTAAGAAATTTAAAGACCATACAACACAAACTACTGAAAATGCACTCTGTGTATCAGGACTGTCTGGCTGGTGAACAAGGATTACGGGATCTAGTTCTGTCAATCAGTTCCAAATGGCACAAATTACAGACAGGGCTGTACAAGCGCACACCAAGTGCTCACTGAATTTGAATAACTTTGTGGTAAAAAGGTGTAACTCAGTGGGATTAAGAATACATTTTAGGTGGGTGAGGTAGGACCAATCAGATCACATCTTCCTCCTTTCCTTTAGAGAGCACACTGTGCCGCTGACTCTCTGACATTTTCACGATGGGGAGAGCGATAAGGAGCAGATGAGCCACGAGAGCTTCCCTCAAGAGTATATTTAAGCTACTGCGTGACCTTGTGCAAGAGGTAAGAAGATGCCGTGAATGAACATGAAACCAGCAGAAAACAGTTCCTCTCCTCCCGGAAAAGAAACTCCAAAAAACTGCCTATGCATCGCCTGCACAGGAAATGTAAATATACCTGAAGGAAGACACCAAAAATTAAATCTCCTGTGTCGGAAGTTTGAAACTGTCAACACACAGTACAGCAGCAGCAGACAGAGACAAATGGGCTGCATCAGAGTGCTGTGCTTCACCACCTCCCACATTACAATCACAGGTCACGCTGTTGTGTAACTCATAACGTGTCCTGTGTAGCCCAAACAAAGGACCAGAGATCGCAGGCCTTTTTGTGAGGGAGGATTCAGTAGAGTGAGACACTTAAAACAGTTTTAAACTGTCATAGAAAAGTAAAACAGATGATTATCTGCTATAAGTGTGCTAAATGTTTTTGTTAAAAAGTGCACACAAATGGGGATTAGAAGCCCGAGTAGAACGTAAAATGAAACGTAAAATGAAAGCTAAAAAAAAAATCAAAAATTTGAACATTTTGGTATCTTAGACATGGACGAAATGTTCTCTGGCAGTTGGATTACGTCTGGAGCTGAATGCTGACCTAGAAAGCATCTCAGAGGAAACATCCTGTGAAACATTCTGAGAAACATCCTGCAAAACGTCCTGGGAGTAACGATCAGACAAGACGAGCAAACTCGGTGTTTGAATTATAAGGGAGTCAGAGTGGCGTGGCTGCCTTCACCAGGACTTGAGATGCCCCAGAAGTCGAAGAGGAAGAAGAGGAAGACAAAGTCATCTGCAATGTGTGTAACTTTTCCCAGCTTTTCCCACACCAAGTCGGTGGACTCGTAACATCTGTCCATTAAAGCCGAGTCTGTCAGCATGCAGTGAAGACTTGACTTTTTTTTTTTACTCGGGTTTCTCCTTTTTTTGTTTGCCACGAAACCAAGATTTCAGAATAAAATGAATGAAGGGAAGCATAGTGATTTTTTTCCATGCAATGACAAATGAGGTAGAAAACAAATCTGAAACATGTAACATTTGGTATCAGAAGTCTCCCTCTCACTCCCTTGCTGAAGCTGCTCAGGGCTTTTTGACTGATGCATCTCCTCTAAAGCTGGAGGTGAGACCTGACCATGGAATAAGCTTACCTCTGCCTCCCTGACAGCCACCGTGTAATTCAAACACAGGGTGAGCTGCATGTGAAAGTGCTGCTCTCATAGGCAGTGAAGGCATTGATGAAACTGGTACTCATCTTCCCGATGGCTTGAGGCAACAGTTAATACTGGATAAAATCAACTTACATGTGCTGGGATTTTAGCAGTAAAGTCTTTGACATAATGCCCCCACGCTCACCCTCATCATCAGAGTTTCACCTCATCTTCTTGCTGATTCCCTCACACTCGCTCATTTCCTTTAACACTCAGTCGTGGAGGAGGTATTCAAGTATTTTACTTGGGTAAAAAGTACAGGATTAATCCAAAAATACACAGCTGTAAGTAAGTAAAATCCATGCCTGCATTTAAATCTGTTTACCTGTTTTATAAACCTAATATGTTCTGTATATAAAACCTGAATGGATAAAGCAGGGGCAGCTGTGGCTCAGGAGGTCGAGCAGATAATCGGAAGGTTGATTATTTGATCCTCAGGCCAGAATATACTGAACCCTAAAAAGCTGCCGGTGGCTGTTCCATCCGTGTGTGATGTGTGACCATAGAATTACTGTGGAAGTGGGTTTTCTTGTTGTTGTTTTTTTTTTTACCATTTTATTAGTACTCGTGGAGTGAAACTGTTTCATTCTCGCTTCACTGAAGATTACTTCATTCATATCTTGCAATATGCAGCTTTCTCTGTTTGGCCTCTTGGGAAGACATCTACCCTTAATGCCGTCTAATCAGTGTTTATCCACTTATGTTAGTCGGTTACAGATGCTTGAGTTACTCCTCCTGAAGGAATAGATCCATCCAGCTGTCCACAGGTTAACTCTGTCTGCTGCTTCTTGCACATCTTGGCCCTCAGTGACACCTCGTATCTTTTTGGTTGGATGTCCAGTTTCCCTAGACTTTGAAACCAGTGGGGCGACTTTCCATTCGGGTTTGTGTTTGCTGCTGCTTTTATCCTGTTGTGATTTCAGTTATTTACCAAGCTGTGCTGCTTCCAGTAGCATAAACATGCAAAATGGCACCACGGTGTCATTCTCCTCTGCAAAACTAGTCTTGACAGAGAATACATTTTCTCTGCTCACCATGGTGGTGCTTCACTTGTTCCTGTTCCTTCATCATCATCATCATCAGTCGAAAGGACAGTTTTGTCTGGCGCTTGCTTCTCAGGAGAAATAAAGATGCATAACTCCTCTCGCTCTATTGATTTGCCTCACATTCTTTCTCCAGGTGTAGTTCTAGACAAATACCTGTTGCATAAGTGACCATACTGGAGACTTGCAGGAGCCTTTGGGAGTGGGGGGATACAACGAGGCTGCATTTCTCAACAACAATGGCTACATAGCAACAAGGTCCATAGCAGCTATGTGAGGCACTGAGGCCCCTATGCCTTGGACCTTATAGATTCAGGGTCCTCAGGCACTTTGTTTCAGGCTCCAAGGTCACGACCCTCATTACTGCGGACCGTATGGGCAGCTCCTGCCCTCTTCTCATGTTTGCCTTAGAACATTTCTTGCAGTCCACTGGGGCAGACCCTGCTGTAGTCCTTTGCATTTATAATCAGGAAGCTTGGCCACTTATGTTGGTGTTGACACAGTCCTGCCACCAGTATTACGCATCTCTTACAGCCATAAAAAAGCAGACATTGTGTACACATAACACAAGGCATTAACCCAAAATCAGAGCTTTTGCCCCAGCTAGACAGAAGTCCATGTAGAGGCCCTCTTCAGGATGCTGTTGAGGATGTATTCAGATGCTTGAATTAATTAAAAGCAACAATACAACACAACACTGTTTTAATACTCTGCTTCACATAAAAAAAAATTTTTTGCTGAAGTAAAAGCATGTAAAAATACTGTAGTCAGGAACATGCGCTTAAAGGGCGATTCCCTCTGTGTTGTTTTCCAGGTGTTTCAAATGTAAACTCCCACACGGCTGGCTGTGGTGTAGGTCACAGCACCGAAGCTCCCCGTCGAAACACAAACACAGACGAGATGTTCCTCTGTGGTCGCAGGCATCGAGCCTGTTTCATCTCTGACCACGCCCAGCATCAATAAGCTGGGGTCAGAAATGTGCTCAGCTGCACCTGTAACCACACCCTGCCGTGACGTCACAGGCTCCTGGAGCACACCTGAACATCAGTGCGCTAAAGTGAGAAGTTAAACCACTGGAGGTCAGCAAAACCCACAACTTAGCAGTTTTGTTGTGCTCCGCACTGTTCGCATCGAGTCACAGCCACATGCAGCTGTTTTCAGCTCTGACAGGCTTCGTAAGTAATCTTGTAAGTGTGTATCTCCAAATCTACAGTGGAGCCATAACAGCCGAACAGCTCAAAGGAGAGTGAATATTGGACTTTTGTCACATGGCTGATGAATATGAATAATAGATGTGTAAATAGGCAGTTGCTTGCTAAAATGTTCACCACAACAACTTTACACGGTCGTAAAATGTCACTATTGTGTTTACAGCTTTTTCGGTTGCTCCCACAGTGCCCGCAAAAAAGCAATTAATCATGCTTTAAAAAGTGTGACTTTGAAATTTTGACCTTTAATTATCCCGCCGTAATTGGCCAGAGTAATGTGATTTGCAGGGATGGCTGGGAATGTGTTGTGCGTCTCATCTGAAGTGCTACCAGCAGCTGTTAACGTTCAGGCAAAATTAGGCTGCTTACGCCTGAGATGTCATGCCTACGTTGAAAATACTGTTAATTATAACACCGCCATCCCTTATGTTTGATCCATCAATGCAAGATAAATCATGTGTGGGACAGCAGTTTTTCATCTGACAGTCCCGGCTGATGCACATTGTGCTCGCTGGCATTTGTTTGGCTAGCGCTCATCAGCAGTCCACCTTTAGCTGAGCCATCACTATCCCTCTGCTTTCACCCGTCAATGCCCCATCAAGGGCCCGTCCAGCCGCTGTCAGCCGATTGTCATGGCGCTTGCTTCTCATAAACCAATCTGTCATGCGTTGTTAATGTTTAAAGGATATTGTTGTGTATGCTGAATGCAGCAGCTACAACACGGGAAACTGAAAGACGAGATTTGCCTGCAGGACCACTGGATTATGGCTGCATCTGTTTCTCTGATATTCCGCTCCTTCTCCCGGTTGTTCAGCTTACATATGCTTGATTTGATTTTAATTGTCAAAGAAATGAAAGGATAGTGCTGCAAGCCAAAATCACATTAAGCTTCTTAGCGGGACGTGATGAAATCCCTAACTTGATCCAGTGTCAGTATCAGACATCAGACATACTGACGCAGGTTTTACTGGAGTTAATCACAGACACCAAAGAGTTATTTCATTAACACCAGTTATTCACTCATTCTGCAGTATGGGGGGATCAAAAGTATCTGTGCGAAGATTGCAAATGAAATGCTCATAAAACCTCCGGCAGTTCCTCTAAATTACAGGATAAAATACATTATGCTCTCTCGAGTGAGACGGAGAGGCATTTGGTCTGGTGTCCCGGTCAGCAGGACATCACTTTTCTCTGCCTTCATGGGTCCATTTTATCATCTGACAAAGCTGTGGTCAACTTTGTTAGAGTTTGGGAAAGATTTTAACTTGGATTACAATAATGTCCTCTTGTTTAGTTTAGATCACACGAATGTTGTGTTTTTCTTTAAAATGACTTCTTCCTCGGAAGCAACCTGAAGAGAAACAAACGTGTTAAAGCCCGTTATATCCATCCATCCACCCTGACGTCCTCCCTGTGTGGACTCTGCAGCTCTATAACAACGTCACCTGACTCGCCCCCTTCCTCTGAGGCATAATTACCACCTCTAGGCGGCTCATATGTTGTGTTGGTACACTCACTGAAACAACTGATGCCGTCGTTCTCTCTCGAAGCCTCTGAGGTGTCCCGATTACTTAACGGATGAAATATGCATCAAGGACAAGCCAGCATGTTGGAGTTCTAAAACATTCTGCTGGAGTATCTCGGAGTAATGCATAAATGCATTAGCTACAGTGTAACAGTTAGCAAAGAAACCCTGTCCCCTGATAGGCCTGGTTTTTTTTACCCAGAACACACTTTCTAGGATCACAATTTTGAATGCTTGTCAGCTGCACCATTTCATACACGTTGCAGGGCTTCAGATGTAATTAATTTCTCTTTATTTTGTCAGTGTTGCACATCCAATTGATTTCTAGGTGCTGCTGCAGTTGGAGCCTCTGGTCACAGAAGCGTCCTCTGCAGACCACAGCCTGTTGAGGAACTGATGTTAATCTAGATAGAGGGAAGACTCGGGGGTTGCGCTTTCTCTCCCCACCCTCCCCTCCTCCACTCCTCCCTCTCTCCCTCTCTGTTGAAGATTGTACTGATAGTGCTGCAATATGTCGCATGGCCATGGCCAGGACTGCAGACTGAGCTGCAGTTTCTAACATGCTTATTAAATAAATGGTGTAATGGTGTGTGTGCATGTGTGCGTGTGTGCGTGTGTGCGTGCATGTGTGGAGGTACATGTGTTCATCACGGCAGAGCAAGCTCTCCTGACACAGAACAAAGCGCAGGCTCGCATGTGTTGCTCATCAAAAAAAATAAAAAAATAAAAATACTCCTTTTTGATCCCTCGTGATGCATTAGCCTAATCCAATTCTCTATTAAATAAATAAATAAATAAATGAAGCAACTCTTTGAATGTGTTATCTGAACATCTATTCAAAGAAAACCTTTGATATTTATGAGGATGCCCTCGTGTATATTCATGCTCCTAAACTTATGCATGTTTCTTTTGCTGCATTGCCTGTGTTTTTAGGGAGCACACACACACACACACACACACACACACACACACGTGTCCTTACTGGGTTTCTCTTTTGTTTTGCCCTCACACTGCATGTTGAGTCTTGGCAGGGATTTCTGCAGCAGAAGTTGAAGTGGCTTGCGGGTGTTTCAGCACAACAAGGCTGAAGTGAGAGGCTATTGAGCTTGTCTGACTGTTCGCTGGGCTGAGTGAGGGATCTGCCCCCAGACATTTGCACTACAGTATCCTGCTGACTTGCTCGCTTGCTCACACTGCCATAGAAACAGGGTTCCTGAGCGCAGTGGAGGCTCACTCTGTTCAGGAGCAAGCAAGGGAGAGGATCGAGGAGGAGAGAGCGAGGGGAGGGAATCAAGAGAGGAAAAAAGAAAAACAGAGGGAGACACAAGTGTGTGTGTGTGTGAGAGAGAGAGAGAGAGAGAGAGAGAGAGAGAGAGAGGGGGAAGAGTGAGGGATCAGGAGAGGAAAAGTGAGAGACACTGTCACTGGTGAGTACATAGCTGTCACAGCACATTGAATCAGTGGTTCAAATAGGATGCTTTGAGAATCTCTTTTTTTGTCTTCTTCTTCTTCTTCTTTGTTCGCTCTTTGACGATTGATTTCTCTGGCTTGGTTTCACTTGCTGCTGAGATGCCGTGATAGCAGGTTGCAGGTTGCCAGTTTGTTGTGGGATGAGACACACGGCGCTTTCTCTTGCTCAGATGCAGAGCGGCAGTGGCTTCTTATTTGTTAATCAGAGTGTTGTAGCCTCTCGGTTTGTAATCTTTGACTAACAGCACGTGTTTACTTTTGAATAATATATGCTGACCAAAAACTACTTCTCCTTTTTTGGGCAGCCTTCCTCACTGTATCATGGTCTTCTCTATCATTTATGAGGCACCATGTTAATATTTGATTAGAGTAGATGTCTGCAGCTGCACTTTCCGCCTCTATCTTACACACCTCTGCCCATTACGCTGCTGTCTGAACCCTGGTGCAGTCGGCTAGATATTGACTTGTCCTTTTCACAGCCTTTATCACTTATAAACCAGCTGAATCAATGCTTTATGTCCCGTGCTCCACCTGTATGGCACAGGTGAAGAGACACACTCTGCTCAGCTGCTTAATGTAAAATGTGAAGTCAGGCTACCGCTTTGTGTGTATGTGTGTGTTTTGTATTTGTGTCTCTGTTTCCTCGTGTTTGCACATGCTTATGTCACTTTGCCCTCCCCCCCATTGCTCTTGCTGGGCTTGATCAACGTGCATCATGACACTTTGATGAAGCGCCGGAGCTGTGGGGCTAATAGGGTCTGAGATACAGCAGGACACCCCGTTCCTCATGTCAGCCTGTGTGTGAGGAAGCTGTTGTTCTGATCATCGTCGCTCACTGCTGTCACTTAGGATTTAAAGTACTTCAGGTGTGACAATAAGCAAAGATTCCTGCCTCGAGTCTATAAAGAAGTACAGTCGGAATTGTCTGCTGCAACCTGTTATGTCGAGCTGAACGTTAATCCTGTCAGTGTTTATGTTTATCTCTGCGGTTCTCTCGGCTCCCCTGCCTCCCTTCACCTGTTCCCACAGTGCAGTTATGGTTTTTTTTTCCTTCTTCTCCCTCCAGCAGCAGCGGCTTTAGGAGAAGACTGAACTCAACAAATCCAGCCAGCCTTATCAGTTTTCTGCTGGCTCCTGCCATGACTGGACCCCAGTGGCCCTTCCTGGCAGGCTGTGCATGTGTGTGTGCGTGCAGTGGCTCTGATCTGGATGTGGTTACAAAGTGCATGTGACCAATGCAATGCATGTGTGTGTGTGTGTGTGTGTGAGCGCAGTGAGCGGCATTGACATGATTGTGTGTGATCAGGATAGCCTCAGGGGTCGTTTGCTTTTCTTTGTGAGCGGATTCAGGGATTCTGGCATTTGTCTTCCTTCCTCTCTCTCTCCTGTGACATGTTTTATGACTTAAATGTTAAAATGTCACTCACTAAGGCTGGACTGTAAAACGTCCATGCGCTGGAGCTCTGTGTGCGAACAATGGTGCACAGCGGTGTGATTATTCTGGCAAAGCCCACAGCTGGGAAAGCACAGCTGCAGGATGGGCAAGATGGGCTGAATTTTGACAGCCCTGTGGCCTGGATCGATACCACAGCCTTAGGCGTCCATGAGAGGAAACAATATTACTCTGGTTAACAAGAGGACATGCTTCACTGACAATGATTGCACTTGTTAAATGAAAGCGCAAGAAGCTAATTTGAAATAAAGCACCTGAGAGGAGGCGAGAATCATGCGATTATGTGGTGGCTGAATGATGCGCTTCTTAATTGTTAGAAAAGAAAGAAGAAGAAGAAGAAGAGGATGAAAAACGCTACTGAAACGCAAATGGGTGTTTAGCAAGTAGGGAAGGATTCTGATAATCGCTTCCATTAGAAATCTGGCTCCAGGTTGATAAAAGATTTGATAAGCTCTGAGATCAAACAATCCCTTATCAAATGTTTAATTCACTATCCCTCTCTTGGGATCTCTCCCTCTGTGTGAGGAAAACACACACACACACACACAAACTCGTGAAACACACAAACTTCTGTCAACAAGACTGACTCACTGAACAGAGTCGACCACCTCTGACCAAGTTAGGCCACGTGTGGATATGCTCCACTCGCGAAAAGTCAGGGAACAACAATTCTCTGCTGAAATATTTATCTCCTGTCCATCGTGTTAAAGTCAGAG
Organism: Scatophagus argus; assembly: GCF_020382885.2. NCBI lineage: Eukaryota > Metazoa > Chordata > Actinopteri > Scatophagidae > Scatophagus > Scatophagus argus. The sequence continues at coordinate 3,930,820 of NC_058500.1, forward strand.
CGTTGATGAGACCTGTAGCAGTGCCTTCGCTTAATGATACGTGCTTCGTGCACGAGGAAAAATCTGATTTATTTAGTTGACATCTGCTGAATAATAAAGTAAAGTGAATAATATTTTCCACAGTGTTATTTTTACATTATAGTTTCTGTAGCTTCTCCAGCTGAGTCCCCCCCTCCCCCTCCCCCTCCCCCCCAGTGAGAAACCAAAGACTGTTTTCCCTCTCGGCAAAGAGGAAAGAGGAGTCAGGACGGGGTTAATGAATGTCACAGGGCAGTGACAAAGCGTGGTGAAGGCTCCATGCCCTGTGAGAATAAACAAGATGTCTAGAGCTGAAGCTAATGAATATTTTCATTTTGGAGTAATGATTTGCTCTATAAAATGCTAAAAAAAACAACAACTCAAGATTACTGTGCGCCATCAAACATTTTGTCCGACCAAAACTCAAGGCGCAATATTCTTTGATTTATATTTGATCTTAGACTTAAGATCATTTCTGACTGTGTGCTTCTGTTTGATTCACTAAAGATGCTGAGGATAAAAAACCTTCCTTTAGCAGGTTCCATGAGTCAGCTGTTATCTATAAATTAACTCCTCCTGCTGCTCCTACATCGCTAGTCCTCCTTATAAAATGCCAGCAGGACAGATGAGGGTTTGGTCAGAAACAGCCATTGACCAAGACAGAAAATCTAACTTTCTGGGAGATGAGAGTGCAGCGATAGTAGAGAAAATCGAAGCCAGACAACACCTGTCGTTCAGCGGACTGAACAGTGAGATGAGGCAAACACACTGACAAAACTGTGGCTGATATATCTCTATATAAATGGCCTCGTTCTAGAAGAAGAGGAAGCAATGCAGTGTGTCACACCTTTAATCCATAAATTCCATCACATTGTTCACGAAGCAAAGTTCACCACAGATAGAAAAACTGATCGTAAGTCCGTTTTATAAATGAGTCCCAAGCTTTAACTAGTTATCAACGACAAGGTTTCTTCTAAAGCTTTCAGGGAAATAAATTACATAAAATAATCCAAGACATTCGTGTGTGGCAGCGAGTTTAAAAGCCTTTATTTCATTATTGCTTCATAGCACCAGCAGGACACAAAACACCAAACACAGCACCAGGACACTCTTTGGCTCTGTTTTTGTCCAGTGTACAGAAAAGTATAAATTTAGACCACAAAGTCAATATGGCGAGTTTCTCTGTTGGAGGCTACATCGCAGAATGCTTTACAGAAGAGAAAAGAGCTTTAATTGCTTTTGTTTGAAAGCTGAACTAAACCTGTTAAGAGGCCTTGCAGTAAATATCTGAAACAATATCGATGATTAATTCATGACTTCTCAGTAAATGTAAACAATCATACACTCCACTACCATGCACGACGAGACTTCACCAAGCGCCCAGCTAACGTTGAGAGCTTATGGGCTGCGTCCACACTGCACAATCAATAACCATTTAAAAAAGATCTGATGGATCAAGTGAACACAGCTGTGGAGTGGGGAAGCGAGCGAACGCGGCTGCTGAAGCCTTGCAGGTTAAGTGCCGCGCTGGGGTTCGCTCTGAGCCCCAGAACGCTCCGTCGTGATGAAACGCTTTGTGTTTGCCATTTTTCCCGTTATCGGCCCAGCTGTAATGCATCATGGGGCCACTGGCTTGTGAGCACGTGGGCCCAAAATGTCAGGCTTCATTTGATTCAGCAGGGTCAGAGTGATGAATGATGAATTTCCTCGTGTTGACTCTTTGTTTGCCCCAAGGCTGAGGGTCAGGTCAAACCAAGGTCCTGCCCCCCAAAAGAAATCTGATGTGGTGGCTTTTTTCGACTCTATGAAAGGTGTACAGACTTGCAAACTACACTTGGATGGATGTGAGAAATTAAATCTGAAGCTTCGTTAAGACAAAGCTCACTGACTGACATGTTATATCTTGCTTGTTTAATATGTAGAAAAACATAAGGTGTCGTTTAAATCTCTTTCACACGTAGTTCCTGGTAAATTACTGGGATAACCGTTCAGACATCACAAGTGATTTTTACTATTCACACCTACAAGCTACATTCAGGAACATTTCCCCATGTTTTCACACATTAACTGGGGCACTGGAAACAGTCTGCAGATGGCACCAACACGGCCATTAAACCCAACAGAAAAAGGATAAAATAGCGCAGGGTCAGATGTCGTCTTTTCTTTATTTTGCGTGAACGCGGCGAGGAGCTGTTTTTTTGTCTCCTGTGATGTGTTTAATATTCAACGAGTTTATGAGACGAACAATGTTCTTCATGACCGTAAACCGTAAAGTCATCAACACAATCGTGCGACTCGACGTCTTGAGGCGGGAAACTGGCGGTGCCGGTTTACCTGCTCCCATTCGCTCACGACCCTGAACATTTCAGGCCCAGACCGGTGCATCATTTGAATAAAGACAGCTCGTCCGGCTTTATTCAAATGATGCACCTGATATACAGTACATGTGCTCAAATGGTCTAAATAGTTCTTTAAGACACTTCCTCTTCTACCAACAACAACAATAAAACCTATTAGTATTATAAATTTATTGCCTCACTGTGTCTTTTAAACAAACTATTAAAAATCCATCGCCCTCACAGCCTCGGGTAAACAATCAAACATTTTAATGGGCTTTTAAGAGTGCCAAAACATATTTCCATTTTAATTATGTTTCTCCCACATATTTTTCCTGAACCTAATCAGAGACATTAAGAAGCTATAGCGTCTTCCCACTCCCCCCGCATCACTCACATCCCCTCCGTACACATGACAGGTTAGCTGCTAGTCATATTCATTCGTCATGATTAACAGTGCAATATTTCAGAGCAATGAAGCATTTTGAGTGTGGCAAAAGCTTTCATCGTGCAGTGCCAGGCGCTTATAACTTCTGCCTGTAATGGGTGTAAGCACATCCATTTTAAATCCCTGGTGATGAAAATTACTGAGACTGAAAATAAGCTTAAGCTATTTTTACAGGGGCCTGATTGCAGCCTGTTAGTTTTATTGTGATACCTCTGGAAATTAAAACATCAATACAGTGTCATGCAGGAAAGCAACGGGCCAAATCGATAAAGGTTCTCCACCCATGTCAAGTCATAAATCGTCAGGCTTCTTCATTTGAAAGCATCACGCCATGCAGTCCACCTGCTCCCCTGGAGCTCTTATATTATACAGATTCTAACTCCGGATGGTTTCTGATATTCTTTTGCTCCACATCTCATATGAAACAAACTATATTGGATGTAATATTTATAGCTCTCTGTACAGTAAAAAAAAGAAAAAAAATCCTTTGTAACTGAGTGAGACAAGGCGGTGGAGGTTGATGGATCAGGCAGGATGCAGATGTAGCTCAGGTCAGGTGGCCGCGCACAGGCATGTTACCTCTCTGACTCGGGCTGATTGGAGGCAGCGATGAGGTGACTCGAGGTGACTCGAGGTGACTCGAGGTGAGGGGCTCATAACACCTGAACTCTGCCTGTCGCCGCTCTGGGTGCTATCCAAAGCAGACGTAATGCCTGACAGAGCAAAGGAACTCAACAGGTCGGGTGTAGCCTGAAGGACGCACTGTGTGTAGTGTTACACTGTGCCTGGGAATACTGAACAATTCTGCATTGCATGAAGAATACTTGAATAGAAATTTGAATATATATGCTTCTTTTAATGTAGTTTGCATAAATTTTACATTTCCTGGATTGTATAATGGAGGCAATATTCGTTAAAACCAACAATGCTTTGGTACATATTTCATTACTTTCTGAACTCTGGTTCCTACAGAAAATAAAAGTCATGTTTTAAACAGTATAGTGTCATTTATTACATACAAATATACATAGTTTCAGTTTTTAAAAAAATGGTCAGTAATGTCCTAAAGCCATTTCTTAGCAGCAGATTAACAGATATTTCCAGCAGTGGGATGGTGTCTGTGGAAGTTCTTCACTGCTGTTGAGGAGGCAGTTTATAAATATGTAAGTTTTATTTTTCCAATTCCTGAGGATGGAGGAGAAGATTTCCCTTCAAAATCTGAATTTGTGTGTTTCTGAATTAAGCATAATTCTTACCTTCATATATACGTCCTCATTTATTTACATTATGGATGTAAATAAATTTGCTGCTTTTGACATGTGAGTGTAGGTGAAGTTATTTTTTAAATATCCATTTGTAAAGGTTGTTCAAAAGATTTTCCTTGCTAATATTTTTGTTAAAGTCTTTTCAATTCTGGGTCTTTTTGCACGTTTAGGGATTTGTTTTCATCTGTCTGGAGGTGCTGCAAATGACAGATTTTTAAGTGTGAAAATCCTGTTAGGTGTCACCAGTTAGTACATGTTAAAAATAAGACAAATGTTTTAGGTAGTTGATTTAATTTAGAGCCACAATGTAGTAAATCAATTTTCATTTGAGGTTTGCCTCAGGAAAGTCACAATGCATTCTGTGTACTAATGAGCAATGGGTTGATTTTGCAGTATATCTCTCATTAGTAATGTAAATTGCACCTGAAATGCAACAGGGTAAACATCTACAAAATCCTCTCTCTGCTTTTGAATGTTTATTTTCTCTTGAACAAGCCTGCAAGGCTCTGCAATCTATTCCAACATTTGCTCTTTGCAAACAGGCCCCGTGAGTAAAAAGCGACCTGGCACACCGACGCCTGTGCGACAGAGATAGGGGCTCCTGGTCAACAAGCAGGTTAATTGTGTGATAGGACCAGATGCTAATACTGGACTGAACTCGGCACATCACAGGCCTCGGCGGAGGCTCCCAGGTGGCTTCTGATTGGCCGCAGAACACAGCAATCAAATGACATTTGACACTGCCCTGAAAACGCGCTCCAAAATATACTGAATTTTATAAAGAAATTAATAATTAAACTTTTCCTGCACAGATGACAGCAGTTTTTGTGTGGAGGATTAGAAGACGCTGAGCAGACGTGGGACTGCACTTTGATTAACTTCACACTTGTGGAGGAGATAACAGCTTTCTGAGTGTCTCTCCTGGGTGGATTATTGAGCGTGAGTGCTGGCACGTTGTATGAACCCTCTGAAGTCCATTAGCAAACTCGACTCATTACGTAGTGAGATAGTGGGAACAGAAGGCACAGAGAATGCCCCTTTAGGGTGGCAAAAAAATTACTCAAAACAAATTGATTTCCATAAAACAAGTACTCCAGAACTTTGAATACTCTGAGCATTGCAGCCCTGTAAAATCACACTAAACAGTAGCAGTAATTCAGGCCATTTAAATTGCAGTAAGCGCAGAAGTAGCCTAAAGGGTGGAAAATGTTTAACATCCCCGTTTGAAGAATTAGGTTATTTTTGGTGATTAGGTGGTGGATTTTGTTCAGAAAAGTATGAGGGGAGCTGTAATGCTCTTAACCTGTGCTACCTGCTGATTGTTCCAAACATTTCCAGCTCAGGTGCTAATATGCAGTTAGCATTAGACCCACTGGCTGCAATCGACCAAAAGGATTTACCACAGCTGACAGATATTGCTGTGTGTTGTACAAAAGTTTTGGGAACATTTTAGTGGTTTTCACAGTTAAACTGCCAGAATAAATGCTGCCATTGTACTTTTCTGCAAACCACAGAACTTTTAATGAGTAAGTTTCATACCTGTCATATCAACATATCAAATGTTGAAACTTCTTTATGTTTCACATTTAATTAAAAGTGCTGATATTATTGTGGGGGGGCCTGTTGTAAAATAAGGTGAGAAGACGAGACGAGATGAGAAGAAGTACCGTATAAAGGCGGCCATAGTATCTCTTAAATTCAATAATTAATTAGCACATTTGTGTAGACTGAACAAACAAGTTAGTCTAAAACATGTTAATTAGTGATTTTGTTACCACTAGACAGAGCCAGACTACCTGCTCCTTCGCCTTTGTGCTAAGTAGCTAGCTGTAGCCTTATACGTAATATAGACAAAAGTATTGGGGAAAAGTATCTTCAGGTGTTGGGCTCGGCCCCTGACTTCCAGTGAAGGGAAATCTTAATGCTTCAGCATACCAAGACATTTTGGACAATGCTATGCTTCCAACTTTGTGGCAACAGTTTGTTGAAGGCCCTTTTCTATTCCAGCATGACTGTGCCCCAGTGCACAAAGCAAAGCTCCGTGTTTAGAATGAGACGTTATTAAAGTCCCTGTTGGTGTAATGGTGAGGTGTCCCGATAATTTTGACCATATAGTGTATTTGTAGAGTGTACAGTATATGAGAGTGGTACTGATCTTCTCATTTCTCCACCAGAAGCCACTAAGCATATTTCTCAAAATGTTAAACTATTCCTTTCAAAGAACAAAACATTAATAAATTCCTCATTTAAAATAAACATTGCCTCTCAGAACAAATATGCAATATAAACACTCCTTACTGGGACGCCAATAATTGAATATATTTATTATTATTTTGCATCTCAACTGCAAAATCTGTGCTTAGTTTTCCTTCTTCCCTCAGCTCAGCTGTCACTGAGTTTCTACATTTTCCCATTGACATGTTCCTGGACAAGACATCTCTGTCACATTTTTTGGCTAAACTGAGACGGAAGAAAACCCCCACCAGCCTGCTCTAACAGACAGTTGTGAAATATTTGAACATATTTCCACTTGACTTTCTACAGTATCTTGGCCCTGCAGATTGTGACTGTCAACCAGTCTGAATGATTGAGCTGACAAACAAGAGCAAATGGTTTTAAGGGGATACTGGAGAGAAGGTTTTCTTGAGGCTGCTGGGTCCACATAGTGGAGAAAAAAAATATACGTGTTTAAAGGTTCATCTCAAACACAACTGGTTAATCTGAGAGGAAATTTACTCTGTGATAAAATAAAACTTTTAGTAAACTGGAAGAAACATCTTTCTCCATCACTGCCACTTTGTGTGTTTACTCCCCACTGCGGTGATTAAAACTTGTTTCCACACGCGGTTGAACTCGAAATTAAAGCAATCAGTAATCAGTGCATTCCTAAATATTTTAAGTCAAGATAATTACTAAGAAATGTGTTTGAGAGCCCAGTTTAGACAGTTTCATAAATATAACCCATTTCCCCCTCACTTTGGTGTAGTTTGAAAGTGTAATGTTTCTCTCCACAGTCTCAAATTCATCTTCACACCTCCGGCTGATCTGCTAGGGCCTTAACTCCTCTTCGCATGTGGTGGGGCTTTAGGATTTGAGGATCTGGGGGATTAAGGGATTTTCTGATTGCTCTGAAAAAGACACCATGGGATACAGAAATCCAAAAATGGCTGAGGTACCCACATCAAGATTAGATGGTATTATTCCCCCCCCTTAGTGAAAGAAGCCAGGACAGCCACTACTGGCAGCTTTGAAACAAGTGTGTTTGCAAAACATTTACAGTTTAAAGAGATGGTAGTACTACAAAGCCCATTTTCTGCAAAACTCAGTCTGTGCACTTTTCCAATTTCATAAAATGTCAATGCTCGTTGTCTACAGTGTGCTTTTCCTGAAAGAGTTTCATTTTCTCAAGAAATTGTAACCAGTAATAACAAGTCAGCTTAATATCTGGGCTGAAATTACTTTTAAACTTGCTGCAATGTACCCTGAACCATGACAACAGCAGATGTAGATAGTATCTGTGTGTGCTGGATGGTGATAAACAACTTTTTTGGGTAATGGGCATATTAATTTGCCAACAAAAAAGAAAAAAAAAAGTCATCATAAGGAATAAAAATGAAATCTCAACAGACAAGTTGAAAAGTTAAAAGTTAACTTCCCTGTCAAATCTTTGCTCGATCACATTCACATGTTCTTTGCAGCTCTTCTCTTTTTCCTGCGGAAATATCAGATGTCATGTGTGACAGGCAGAGTGCATGAGTAACTGTGGGCTAAAGGGCACAGACAGCACCAGCACTCACCGCCATTCTTAGACACTGGCCTTTAGGAAAACGAGGCCAACGCGACACAGCAGTCGCTTTATTGTTATTGATCAGTGAGGGTAGTCAGGGACCGTACAAAAATTAATGCGCTGCGGAATCTTACGCCTCACTAAAATTCATGACTATTAATGTGTAGCTCATTTTATCAGCTGTAGCTAGCAAAAGCTAACGCTAAAAATCTCAGTGTCAGTTTGAAACTCTCCAGTTTACTTTGTAGTGTGAAGTTGCATCACTGCAAAGTGTCTTAAATATGCAGATGGTGGCTACACAGGTGATATTGTGTAGAGAGACTGCATCTAAAAACATGGGGTCTACTCAAGAAAAAGCACCCCTCCAAAAAACTCCAAGAGCACCATCCTGCCCCTTGACAAATCTTCCACAGGTGTATGAAAGCCTGTGTGCTCCCACCTCACTGCAGACCGCGGCTCGCGCAAAGTAACTTCCTCCCAACAAAACAGCCTTCTGACGTCTTTATCACCCATGTGTATTATTTTCAGTGGAGTGGACTTTTCCTGCCAACGACAAGTCAGTTCATAACGGCAAACCCAGAGAGCGCGCTCTGTCTCTAATGACCAGGTTACTATGGAAACCAGGTTAGATTTGAAAGCATTCGATGAGGAAAAAAAGAGAGAGAAAAGGCCTCGGGCTACACTTTGCTCTCTGGCTCCAGTTCAAAACAAACCATGATTAAATTTGTGCACCAGCAGAAACACCTGGTAACGTCCAGCCAAGTCCTGTTGGTCGGCCTTTGCATAACCAAGAAACTCGGCGCTCACGACTTAACAACTGAATCAAACAAGAATCATACTGAAGCATGCAAAGTGGCAGCGGGGAGAGTTTCTGGTTTCTCGCTGCAGAGCTCGCTGTGGTTCAACTGGGGGGGAAAGGGTAAGCATGCCACAACATTTTATTAGAGCCCCGGAGCTGTCACTGCAATTACGCAAGTCTCCCGGCTCAGAGGTCAATACCTGGACGTTTCAGGTTTTAAAAATTAAATACCCGTCTTTCACACAGCACTGTCGGCTTCCTTGCCCTTTGCACCTGCCCTAAACCCCACCTGAAGGAGCTTTGCGGTGAGATTGATTCAACCCCTGAAGTATTGATTTTTGTTTTCAGCAGGAAAGGATCCAAAAAGATCCTTTCGATTGACTGCAGGACAGTGATAGTCCACTCCTCCATGGCGTGGGCGTGAACATTAATAGTGTGCTAAACCCTGAGGTCAGTCTAGTCTCACGCTGTCAGGGGAGGTTGGGTCCACAGGGAGTAATATGTTCACACAGCTCTGCTCCATTACCCATCTGTCTGCAGAGGAAGAACAATGACTTTTCCCATCACTCTGTGTTTCTCTGGCGTTCAAGCACAGCTCTCTCTCTCTCTCTCTCTCCCTCTCTGTATCACTGCATCATTAGCTCTCTGCAAACAGTATGTCTCGTCTATTGAACACTGAAAGTTAAGACAAGGACTGAGTACTTAGCAGCATTACAGTGTCAACACTTCTATTTTTGCAGCCATTATGACAGGAACTGTACTGTAGGCACTGCAGTGCTGGAATGTCTCATTAACCCCATCACACTGGTGGCAGGTTTATGATTAAACTGCAGCTGCTGGGATTATCACAGAAACCCTCATAATTAACAAATAATCACACTTTCTGCATCTTTTTCTAACTTTTAGACCACTTCCAAAGCAAAAACAAAAATGTTGGTACTTACAATTAAATAACTGCTGCTGGTTATTGTGAGATGGCCCACTGATTTGGCTGTTTACCAACATGGTCAACACTTGGATGATAAATCAGTCGAATCTGAAAACAGACGTTGAAGCTTTTAGATTCAGTGTCACTCACACTTGTGGGGGATATAATTAACCCCAACATGCATGGCAAATAAACATCCATAAACGAAAAAAGAGGCTCCTTATTATTCCAAAACTTGCTGGTTTTCTTTAGTATCACATTAATATGGTGACAGTTTACTGTGCTTCATGGGTACATTGGAAACAGGACCTGCTTACAGCTAATTTGGCAGACTTTTATTGGAAAAGGAAACAAATATGGACTAATAAAATGCTTAATCTGTGGCAACATCACACTTCCTGCTTGCTTCCCACAAAGCATCATGTGATAATTAGCTCCAAAGGTTACAACATGACTATCTTCCTAAAAGAGAACAAAATAAGAATGGGAGTGCCAAAATCCATTAAATAAACTTGTGACCTCGCACTAACAATATATTTCTTTTTGCTTTCACATTTTTCAGACTCAAATGGGAGCAGGTCTGTTGTGTTGACTTTGTCTGGCAGAAACCTGCAGCCTCAGACTGTGGCTTTTAATGGATATTTCACTTTGAAGGGCGTTTCTGCAGTGGAAAAAGTACAACAACCGCAACTATATACTCAAAAAACAAAATTTCTAACCTGTCAACGCATTTTGTAGCAAAACACTGTCACCACAGGCGCTGGTATATCGGTGCACAGTGCAGGGTCTGCTTCAATTTGCTGTGACGGCGGATGAAGACTCTGCGAGCAACAGTCAAGTCAAGGCGAAAGCTTTGTGGAGAGCTGTGTGAAATTTCAGATGACATGGAGAGACCAGGGCTGTGGACAGCTGAGAAATCCTCCTCAGGCATAAATCCTCCAGACTGGAAATCCTGTCCACCGCTTGGCTAAGCTAGAAATTCAGCTTAGTGGACAGTCCATTTTGTATGAATTTTGAACATGAAAGCTCTTAATTTGTGCAAAAAGTGGTCTTAGGTCAACTAGGAAGAGTTTAGACATGAAAGACATTATTTGTCATTGGTGGTTTGCTTTTACTACGCTCTCCTGGCTCCCTCCAGATTGCAACTTGTTCACTTCACCTGCCCAACTTGCACATCTGCCTTCCATCAACTCATCAACTCATCAGCTTGGCGGTGTGGGCTCGTTTGAGGGGAAACAGACAAAAGCATCAGCAGAGACAAAAAGGCTGAGTTCAAGACAGTTTCAAGCAGACTTAAGTCTGCACAGGAACTCACACAAACCCTGAAATGTAGTGGAGCACAAGGATAATATGATGTAAAATTAAAATACTCTTGTAAAGTACAAGTACCTTAAAATTGCACTGAAGTACAGTGCTAGAGTAAAATATTCAGGTTTTACTGCTCGGGGATAATTAAGATTTGAATACATGACTGTTACTTGTAATAGAGTGTTATTCCACTATCAAAGACCGCAAGATCAAGACTATCTCATTTATATAATAAATCGTGCAAAATCCTAACCCAAAATAAACACAACAAACTGCAGGTTTTAGTGGTTCTTATTTGTGTGGTGAGATGCAAATATTACTTCAGTGTGTCTTGAAGCAGCTTCCTGCTGTCTCTGGAGTGTTATGTGGAGACGGGAGTCCAGGGCCCCTCTGAGGGGCCGCTGAGACGCCTCTCAGCGTGAGTTATTGTACAGAAATACGAGTAATCAGTGTGCGTGGAAAAGAGCACTCCAGCCAAATGCAGAGAAATGAATTCTATCGCAGCTGAAAAGTGTGGAAAACATTCCAAGTATAAAACACTGAAATATAATTACTTTAAATCAAGAATGGAGCGACTCTGGCAAGTATCCCAAAGGCAAAAGCCAGGGATACAGTACTGTATGTTTTCTGTTTTTGTCCCCATGAATCCTTGCAGAGTGCTTGTCAGCAGTCTTGGGAAGTCTCCAGGTCTTTGTATGCTGCCTGTTCCTCAGGAAGCGCATTCAAAATGCCAGAAAATAAATGAGTCTGAGTGTGCTCGGCTTTTTTTTTTATCTGCTTCGTGGTGAAAATCCCGAAGAAAGACTTATGATACCTTGGTTTGTCATGATTTTTTTTTCATATTACTATTCCAAATTTAAATTTAATTAAAATGTCCATAGTGACTCAGTATCATTGAAAATGATCTGCATATATGTGCAGGAGCGCACGCTACACTTTCATCTGAATTCTGTTTACATATGCTTCCCCCATCCCTTGGCTGAACTGAAGACTAATGGAGGTTACTTTAATATTTATGAAGCACATCTCACAGAACACTTGGCCTGCTGTCCTAAATCTTATATAAAACCCACTGATATAGTCCTTTCAAAATCAAGTCCTAATAGCTTCTCTCTCTCTCTCTCTCTCTCTCTCTCTCTCTCCCCTCTCTCACTCTTGTAATCACCATCTGTTTGTCCATATTGTGTGATCCTCTGTTGCTGGTCCCCGCGGCTCGTCACCAGACGCTACTTTTGGCCTCCTGCTCGGTGTGTTTGTGGTCTGTGGCCTGGCTCTGCTGGGCCTTCTCGCGTTCGTCTCCTGGAAGCTGTGCTGTGTGCGTCCTTGGCGTACTAAGGATCATTTCCACAGTTCATCCCTCAGCCCGGCCTGTGGCCCAGAGTCCTGCCCGCCCCAGCCGCCTCCCCTTTTGCCCAGTCCTCAGCAGCCACCGGTCACCATGGCGACAGAGAAAGTGAAGGACCCCATGGGCTCGATGGGCTTCCTGGAGGCAGCAGTGAAGATAAGCCACACATCTCCTGACATTCCTACTGATGTGCAGCTGTCCATGAGGGAGCACTTCCTGCGCCGCACGCAGCGCATGCAGAGGCAAACCACTGAGCCAGCTTCCTCCACTCGGTTAGTCCCACATACATGTGCATGTGTATGATAGTACGCAAGAATATGCAGTGTGGTTATTCATGTGTAAATACGCTCAGCGGTGCATACGAGCATGCATGCACGGACACATAGGCGGAGTTTAACATCCTTTGGCACAGAAGGTACATTAATTCAACATGGAATACAGGAAGAAAGTGCAAATCAGAGAAAGTCTCACTGCTGCTCTCTGCACAGTTTCAGAGAGTAGTCACCAAATACCCTTAATACATCACTAAATACAGCAGAAATTTCCAACACGAGCAATTTGTTATCTACAAAGTTAATTATAATAAATACTGCAGATTGTGTTGCTCTCTGCCTCAGAGGCAGCTCATTGCAGGTCATTATGGCAAGGCTAATTATATGCGATGCCGTCTTCATGAGAACTAATGGAAGAGAGTGGTAATAAAAGAAAGCCTTGCACGTTTTCATCATGTTAATAAGTGAGCATCAGTAGTCCACTGTGTTTGGTATGCAGCTATCCTTTAAAAGCACATCTTGTCCTTGGAATATAGCAGCAAAAATTTCCATTTCAGATCCTGACGCAGCAAACCATCGCTCACCTTTGGGTCCTCAAGTGGTCCTCACTGGGCTGCCACTGTGCTTTGTTGTTTGATGTTGTTATGTTATACATTCAGGGCAGTTTTATCTTGGTTTTACTTGCATATTTCATTGACTCTTTCTATTGTATTTTACAATTCTTTGTGCTAAAGACCAGACAATATCAGTGTAAAGCAAAGCTTAACTGTCAGATGCAAATCATGCTTATTCTTAATTAGTGTCCCAAGCTATGACGGTGGCCATGAGAAGGCCAGCTCTCCATGGTAACTGCTTTCGTGCACTTTAAAAATCAGCATAACTAGAGGCAACAGGCCACTAGTTATTTCCCCTCACGGAGGAAAATCAGCTAGCTGTTGGCTGTCGTCTTTGATCAATTGCAACTTTAAGACTTTAAGATAGAAGATGTGAGGTGACATGAGGTGACACAATCAGTCACACTTTGTCAGCAGAAGCTCTTTGAGGTCAGCTTGGTGTCTTTGAGCGTGTGTACCTTGTAGTCAAAACCCAGGGTTTCCATGCATGTTTAACGCTCTTTAACGCAAGCCATTCCCTGTCACTCTCTCTTTCTTCCTTTCCTTCTTTCTTCCTGTCTGTCGTGTCCCCGCAGGCACAATTCATTCAAAAGACACCTGCCCAGGCAGATGCAGGTAGGCAGTCTAGACCTGGGAAACGACTATGTGGTGGACAAAGAAGAAAAGCCCACCAGCATCGGTCGCATCCAGCCAGAACTCTACCAGCAGAAGACCCCGGAATCAGAGGATTCATCCAAGAACGGCAGCAGCAAGAACTGTGGCTCGATTAACTTCTCTCTCAAGTACGACTATGAAAATGAGGCCCTCCTAGTCAACATCCTCAAGGCAGTAGACCTACCAGCCAAGGACTTATGCGGCACATCTGACCCTTACGTGAAGATCTACCTGCTGCCGGACCGCAAGAAGTTCCAGACTCGTGTCCACCGTAAGACACTCAACCCCACATTCAGCGAGAGCTTCCAGTTTCCTGTGCCTTACAATGAGCTGGCGGTCAGGAAGCTCCACATGAGTGTCTTTGACTTTGACCGGTTTTCACGGCATGATATGATCGGGGAAGTGGTGCTGGACAACTTGTTCGAGATATCAGACCTCTCCAGGGAGACGAACATATGGAGGGAAATCCAATATGCCACCAGTGTAAGAATCAGTTGGCTTTTTCTCATATACAGCATACATTACAATCTATACCACGTTTTCAGTCAGGGTCAGAGCTAACAACGAGCACACTGAGATCAGGTTTCTCTACGCATCAGGGCAGATTATAGCTCCAAATTGGTCACTCACCAACTTTATAATCCATCGATTCGATCATGTCACTGGATGAAGGTTGCTGCACGTCACATAAACTACAGTGATCTTATTTCAATATTAGGGGAGTAGAATTTTACACTTTGTGACTAAAACTTCAGTCTTGACTGAGACGTCACTCATAACATTGCAGCAAGCTAGCAAGTAAGTTTAGTTGTTGAGGATGTGTCCATCGTGTTTGAATCAACTTTATTGGACATGGTGCTGGACAAAAGCAAGGACGCCCTGTGCTTATGTTACATGCACCAAAACACCCCTCCGTGTTGCTGGGCACATCTGTATTGCGCTTGTACTTTACAATAAATACATAAAGAATTTATTATTCCTCCATCTGAGGTTTCTCTTCAACTTAACAATGAGCTCAATAATTAAATCCAACTATGTCTGGGATGGTTAAGTTTTTTATTCTACAAAGACATCATTGTCACTGACAAAAATACATAAAGAGACAACTTGTAGTCACAAGGTGCCAAAATCTCAAACATGAAAGAGTATTTCTGCCTCACAGCTTTCTCATACAATTCTGTTTTTATTGGCTTTGTGACTTGTAAATGATGTTGTGAGGCCATTTTCAGGAGCTAAGTGCTGCTTGTCTCTGGCATCATGATAGGAACCTCAGAGCCCTCACCACTTTATCACCTCCACAGGACCCTTTATCTGGCAGTTTTCAGCCTCCAGTTGTTGAACTTGAGCTTCTCCAAGAGTCGTTCAATAATATCAACGTTATTGCTTAGGAGGCAGAAAAGCTGGCAGCCCTCTTCTTGGCACACAAACTTTATTGAACCACCAAATGATTTTATGACAAAATCCCTTGCTCACATAAAATTCAAGATTGGCAACATAAAGGATGTGCAGATGGCGAGACCAAGCAGAAACAAACAAACATGAGATGATGTGTAGTGTAAGTCTTTGGTTAGGACGCTGCTTTAAAAAGTTCGCAATTTAACGAGTTTAATGAGAGGGAGGTTGAAAGAAAAGAGCCAGCAGCTTTTCTCAGCTCATAGATCAAGGAGAGATATTCATCAATAACGCCAATTTATACCAACGTTATCCCACTAGATGACGAGTCTGGAGGAGACTTGTGCACTGATTGATTGCACACGCTCATTGATTTCTGACTATTCCTCATGTGTGTTCGATCTGAACAAACTATTTTGGGAAGGTTTTCACATACTGATCAGTGACACGAATGAAAGTGATTATTTATCATGTGACAGTAACTAAAAACCAAGAGCCATTCAGTCTAAGGAACCATACTGTGTGATCAATAAACTAATGTAAATGGAATAAATGACTCAAAAGTAAAAGACTTGTCAGTTTTCAAGCTAATTCTACAGCCAATTCTCACGCAGTCGCTGAAGCTAAATGCCAATGCAGACAAAATTAATGTTTATCACGTTAGTTTAGTTTATGGTTTTGGACAAAACAAAATACTGACCTGATGATGGCGCCTGGAGAAAAGTCGGGAAATTACCCAAATATATAAAATTCAAACCGAAGGGGCCATGAATCCAATAGCTGTCAAGATATTATGCTGAAAAATGATTCCTGTCTTAGTTTAGCATGTTAGTATGCTAACATTATCTTTGCTAACACAATGGTAACGGCCGACCTGACGATGACTCTAAACATGGTGATCATGAGATGTCTGAATTTCAAGGCAACGTGTCTCGTGGTTGTCGATGGAGGAAAAGTCAAGGATCACCAGAATCATTAACACATCGTGGAATCATGACTCATCATCAATCAAATAGTCATCATATTAGATATCTCAGTCTGGACCAAAGAAGGTCGACTGACCTGACATTGTCATTCCTGGATTCGTGCTGCTAGCGTGGCTAAAATCTCATTAAGGCAACACAGATGATACTGACTGGCACCACAGCAGCCCGTGTTTCTACGAGGACAATCAAAGTGTCACTTCATGCTTTTACGACACTTGACATTTCTGCTGTGTTCTCACATTACGGCTGAACCTTCACACCCTTCCAAGAAAAATCCCTCACTTCCACCGCAGAGAAAGCCAAATCACAGCAGCGCGTGTGAAGAGACGTTAAGACTCAGACAGACGTGTTGAGATTTGCCAATCAGCGGGGTTCTCGCCCGGCTCACTCAGAGAGATTAGGGGTCTGCGTGACCTTAATAATGTTTATAGGATGGGACTAAGAACTCACACAAGACAGATAACAGGATTTTCATTCCTCTCGAGACTGTTAGCTCGGTACACAAGTAAAAGTTAATATTTTTGTAAGGGGGACTGGTTGTTGCCAGGCAAGTTTTGTCTCACAAATAATGGAAAACATTTTTACATGGCAACTTGTTCTGAGACTCATTTACTCATTCATTATGTGGGTAATTGGGCTTCATTACGCTGAAGTTACTGAGTTGTTTTTAATGTTTTCTGTTTTGTTTCTCTGATGATCATGATCATCTAGGATGAGCAGAATTTGTGTTTTGAGCATGAAATGAAAACTGCAGTGAGAAAAGTAAAATTTGCACACGTTTGACAAATGTGTCATAGAGTTGATCAAGTGGGCAGCCATGATTTAAGAATTAAACCAAATTATTTCGAGGAAACACTGACAGCTAATTAACCTGCAGGGCTTGAAGCCAAGCCTGCTGTTTCTTTTTCCTCACTTCAATAACTCTTTACTGTTGTTGCTGAGACCTTTGAGGCGTGATTTTTTTTTTGTCCATGTGTGCTTCAGGGTTCTAATAAAACATTCAATGAAATGAAATGGTGCACACTTTTAGGTACGATTATGCCTTTTTAAGTGCTGGTGTGTTGAACTTTGACCTGCACTCAATCTCTATGCTAAGCTAAGCTAATCATCTGTCGCTCACTTGACACATAAACATGAGGATGCTGTCAATCATCTAAATCTCTGCAGGTGTTTTCCCAACCTGTCAAACAATTTGAGGTTAAAGGAGCAAGAAGAGCCAACTCTTTGCACTTTGCTTCACCACAAATATTATCCATTTGTCCTTCAGCACAGCTCCCAGTGCACCTGCAGGCCTCCTGTACCTGAGCTGAAAACAATGCTGCTGTCATCACAGACCCATAATACAGTTCTTTTTCAAGCCAAAAAATGCAAAATTTTGCATCACATTGCCTCTGTTACACACTTTATGTCTAATCTGTGCTCAATTGTTAGAATCTGATTTTATTACTTTGGGGACCAAGAGGCCATAAACTTCACTCAGAGAGTTTCAGAGGAACAACTTACAAGACTTTTTCTTTGTCTTCGCTGTTTGTTTTGCTGACTGCGATTATAACAAGTAAGGCATAAATAAAATATAGCATCGATCCAAGAAACAAACCTGGAGGATGTGACACTGCACTTATTGCACATCACTCTGAATCAAAGCATCAAGTGTTGCATGTAAATGTGAAACTGAAAGTTTTGTTGTCCTTTTGTGTGTGTGTGTGTGTGTGTCCTCACAGGAAAGCGTCGACCTTGGAGAGATCATGTTTTCACTTTGCTACCTGCCCACCGCAGGCAGACTCACACTGACTGTCATCAAGTGCAGGAACCTCAAGGCCATGGACATCACTGGGTACTCAGGTGTGTTTGTGTGATTCACTTACAGCCGCTGTGGCACAACGTGAACGATCTCCTCATGAGCATCCAGTTGTAAGCGGAAGTCAGATAAAGTGAGCAAACGGCGGAGAGCCGTCTCTGCAGCTGCGCTCTGTTTATTCCAGCGGTTATTATTAATATTCAACACTTGCGATATTAAGACGTTGTCAGCAAATAGTTGCAGGCGGTCTGTTTGTTTTAATAGACTGCTCTTCCGCTCTTCCATTCCGTGTTTACCGACGACACTGATATCACTTGTAAAATGTGACATTTATTGTGCGCTAAATGCCAGGGTTCAGGTGTAATTCACAGTCAATGTGGCATTTTTCCTGCCATGTGTAATGATATTTCACAATTTTAATCCCCCCTGCATTTTTAAGGGTTTAGCTGCCTGCCATTATTTCAAATTGTGCCTTCAAGCATATTGGGCTGCAAAGCAAGCACTCTTGTTTGTTGTTTATAGATTCAGGGCAGCTTACGGTCTGACTAAAGCGGAGCATAATGGATCATACGAGGCGATTTGCCGCTGAAGGATGAAGATTGAAATCAGCATTCATCAGGAAGCTTTCGCCGCCATGCTATGGCCTCCCATCTTCTTTGTTTACACAAGGCACTGACTCATCTACTTATACGCACATTACTGATGCCAGGTCCTCTAGGGTTGCTTTCGTGCTTAAGTCGAAACCAGAAAAGAAAACACACACGCACGCACACACACACACACGCGGGGTGGTGAAGTAGGCCACTGATGGCTCTGTGTTCACAGACATCTTCTTAGATATTTTAGCACTCAAGTCAAGTGCTGTAAGAGCTCTGCTTTCTTTTAATAATCCCCGAAGCCAGTCAGTTTGCTAAATAAGACGGATAACACTGAGTCTGAACGTTACTTTTGATCAGTCAAGTCACCTGTTTCTGTCCTTCTTGCTGTCCACCGATTAGATCCCTACGTGAAGGTGTCGCTCATATGTGACGGGAGGCGTTTGAAAAAGAAGAAGACGAGCATTAAAAAGAACACTCTGAATCCCACCTACAACGAGGCCATCATCTTTGACATCCCGCCAGACAGCATGGACCACGTCAGCCTGCACATCTCCGTCATGGACTACGATCTGTACGTACAAAACCAGCATCTGCTTTTTTCTTCACATCTGAGCAGGACAATAATTAAAATGTTTGAAAATGTCCCTCCTGTTCTCAAAAATGTGGTTTGTCTCTTTTTGCTTGGATGTTTGCCTTTCACTGTGCGGGATGTAGAGATGTAGCTTGCACAAGTTACACAAAGTCACAAGAACTGACTTTTCAGTGAAGTAGGAGACATCTTGTGTCCATTTGTCGAACTTGTTAAATGATTAATATTTGCATATTTATAGACTCTGGATTTTTCAATGAGGGAGAAGGAATAGATGTGAACTTTTCAGCTGAATTTGTATGAACATCAGATACAAATCATCACTGAATGCAACACATTTTTATGTGTTTCTCAGGAGGCCTTTAATGAAAAATGATTCTGAATATTCTTCATTTTCAGACTAGATCGTAGTTCTTCGGAAAACGAGCAGGTTCACAATTACCTTTATGTCTACAGTGTGTGAAGCTGTAAGGGAAAACGAGTGCAGACAGCTGACAGAATGAGAACAGGAGTGTTAAAGGTCAGAGTGTGTGTGTGTGTGTGTGTGTGTGTGTGTGTGTGTTGGGGGGTTACTGTGTGGAATAACATGAACAGATACTAGTTTGAAACCTCCTGTTTTTTTCTTTTTTCTTCTTTTTTTTACTATCTGCTCTCATGCGAGGATTAAAAAAGGTTCTGCTGTTATCTGAGGATTATACCAAGATAAAAAAAAAACAAAAAACCTCAGACACTTCAGACATTGTTAGAGCAGAAGGATCCTCTTTGATGGCCGTCTAGAGATGAGTCAATTCCAGTGTCACAGAGACAAGCAGCTGCAGATTCGCCGCATCAACCGGCACGACACCCAGAGTCCGATTTGCGTCTCCTTTCATTACAAAATGCCCTTCCTGCAATTGTGAACCAAAAACTTAATGTATGAGATGTCGTGTCGAGTTAAGTCAGACGTATTCACACGGTGCATGTGTGTCCCCACAGGGTAGGTCATAATGAGATCATTGGCGTGATGAGGGTTGGATGCAGCGCCGAGGGACTTGGCAGGGACCACTGGAACGAAATGCTGGCTTATCCACGCAAGCCCATTGCACACTGGCACCACCTGCTGGAGCCCAAGAAATCTGAGAAGGAGGTGGGTTTGCGGATGAAGTCGTTTTTTTGTTAAAAGGAAAAATTCTGATGTAATTCTCAACTCCCTCCTTTGAAACCTCCGCTGTAGGGCTGAGGTTTGGAGGGGGAGGAGGGGCATGAGGCAACAGGGATACTGAATGAGGTTAAAGGAACAAGTAGATGCAGGTGTTGGGAAAATAACTGGTGGTGCTTATCATCAGCGCTGTCAGCAGACAAGCAAAGCTTATGGAGCGAATTAAGTTGCTGCTCTGGCAAAAGTCAGACTCCTTCTCTGAGAGTGCAGTCAAATCCGAGTCCACGGACATGATACGGATATTTTATTTTATTCTTTTTTTTTTTTTGGTGCAACTTGCTGTTTCTGATTTTTTCACACCTGCCTGAAATTTCACACATACAGCACAAGAGGAAAAGTCACTGTAGCACGTCCAGATCCCATCCGACTGGCTGACTTCCCCTTCCGATTTTTAGTGCGAATTTCTTGTTCACAGTGTGTCATTATCAGTTAATGTTTGCCACTTCCTTTCACATTTTAACGTGTCGTATTTTTCACCAAGCATAAAACCCGTCTACCAACTGGGTGTCCGGTGACTATGACAGCATGGGAGGACACACAGTTAAACACATACATCCATAGCGGATGGAGCGGGGGTCTCTGCTTTCTCTCGTCGTCGTCTCCTGGAGGAGGCGCATGCTGTGCACTGCAGTCCATCACCTCCATACAGCATCTCAGCATATCAGTTTAACAGAAAGAGAAGATTCTGCATTTTGACTTTGGGATTGCTAAATACCCTAGTATACTGTAATACCACTGTAATACCTTAATACCACTGAGTTATTTCTCGTGTGTTTTGTTTGTTTGCTCAGTCGTTGTTTCCGTTCTGCAGCCAGAGGGTTCAGGTAAAGGGCACGAGGCGCACAGGCTATTTCTGTTGCTGTGTTTGTTGTTTTGACATTTTAAAGACCCAAGACAGACAGGCTGATAACATTGTGTCTGTTTTTAATGAGACTGTATGCAGATATCTTGTCGTATTTTAATTACTGTTTTTATTATTATTTTCTTGTGTGTTATTTTCCTGTACCCTCGACGAACCAAAAGGGAAAATAAAATAAAAAGGAGCACAAATGAGCATATGCACGATGAATCACTTCCCTGTGTCTGTGTGTCCTGCAGTGGAAGGCGAGGACAGCCAGCTTTGACAGCCAGGGCTCCTGCCCCTCACCCAGGCCCCCTGCTAGTCCCTGAGCAGAGCCACCTGTGACCCAGCAGCCCAGAAGAGGGTTTCCTCCCTCCTGCTGATCCACTTCCTGTCTGTCTGATTGAGGAGAAACACAACCCCACTGTCTCTCCCTCTCTCTGTCTCTCTGTTCCTCCCTTCCTCAAGTCTAGTCCCAGAGCACTCCTAAGAACTGGTCTAGGACTGCAGTCAGTCAGTTAGTTGTGTGAAACGCAGTCTTTTTGGGTTAAAGTTTTAGGGTCACTGATTTGAAAAGTGGGTGCTGCAGTGACCTGCAGCTGCCCTTATTGTCTTCAGAAGAAATTGGCCGGACTCCCAGTCGACAGACGTTTAATATTGAGCTGTCCGAGCTGAGGTGAATGGATTTCTGTGTCCTCACAGGAGACTTTCTAAAATCCAAGGATTCAGCTCTGTGCTGCAGAGACCCTTTGATGGAAAGGAAAACCTCAGATTTCGTTCCGTGAGAGCGGCGGATGTTTCACAAAGGGAAGCTGAGGACACGGTTGGGGTAGAAAAAGAGACCATCACAAACGGGATCCGAAGCAGTTTCAAAACTCCACAGCTCTCTCACTGCGTTTCACAGTGCTGTATTAACATAAAAACCATGATGTGTAGCATTTCTGAACTATGACATGTAAAACCGCTCCATTAGCTGTTATTGTTTGTGAATAGAAAAAAATGAATTTCAAAGATCCAGCTGAGTTTTCTCGTACTTCCAGTTTCATCGTTAACATAAGCAGGTATCTGAGAGGTTGGCTGAAAGTGACTCGTTCTCAGCTTGGCAATTTGCAGCTTCAGTTTTGCACAAGCAGCCGAGACAACAGTTTTTATGTAGCAAGGAAGAAGAAACAGCAGGATTGCTGGTATTCACAGGAAAGCAAACTGGCTGCAGTGTCATTACCCACTTCAAGTCTTAAAACAAAACACTTTCTTCAGTCTTAGGCAATTTGCAATGGAGGAAGCAGAAGGTTGAATTAGCTGACGCAAGGCACAGCGTAACAATTGAAAAACAGGAATAATAAGTAGACAGAAAGAGGCTTTTTGTCAGGTTTCGGCGAGCATCATGATCACCTCCTTCTTTGTTTGATGTTCAGCAATGTCACCCTTTTCTTCCAAATGAAAACTCAACACAAAACACTGTTTTCCTTCGGACTCACGCTGTTTTACGGCACTTCTTCGTCTCTTCTTGCTCACTTTCTGAACAGGTTTCGGTGGATGTGTATAGTTTCATGTAAAGCCGTCTGCCAGTTACTGTGTGTATATGTTTTGTTTTTCTAAACAGAAAACCAGAAAAGATCCAGTCGGTATAAATGTAAAAATATAACTGACATTTTGATTATATGTAGCCTTGTTGGTTGGTGGTGATGACTGAGAAAAGGTCAACACGTTTATACACATGCAACTTTGTCGATGTCCTGTCGTTAATCATGCCGTTGCCCAGGGGGTTATTTGAATTTGTCATCCAGATGTTTGATCTGCGACATGTGGTCAGTGGATTATCTTTGAGGATATTTGATGTGACGAAGAAAAAGACTGCAGCACTGCTGCTATATCACTTTTCTACACGTTGGTGTGATTCCTTGAATGGCTCGCTGCAGATCATTTGCTCTCTTTACAACAATTTGAGTTTTAGTCAGATAAAAGGTGCACAAAATCCCAAACATTACGGAGTGAAGGTTCAGTAGAGCTCTGTGGTGAGAATAAAAGCACATTAAGTAGTTTTTTATTTCCAGTACAGACTCCAGCAGTGGTAGTTGATGGGTTTCTGAGCACTGAGATGTGTGGGCTCACGGGGGGAAAACGTGCGGCTCCCGGCCAATTGCAAATGCAACTTTTAATAAAATTCACACAAGTCAACAGAAGAAAATGCAAATAAAAATGCATTGTTATTTGCTGCCATTATGTTAATCACTGGAAATATTATGTTGACAATCCGATGAAAGTACTGAAGTTATATGTCTTTCTTTGGAGTTGTGTTTTGTCTGCCACCATATTTAGGCTTCAGGTACGTCATAATTTATTGTTGAATTTCACTTTTACTGATACATTAACTTTTCCACTCAAGTCAAGACGTAAGCGTCAGCTCACTTATTGCATTTTGAGTTTGATTTATTATGACTTTTATTGTCTCTAACTGCAACACAAAGGGCCACATTATGTTGGCTAGACAGGGCTGATAGTCCGTCAAAAGTGTCACAAATTTACAGTAATTATACTGGTTTCCAGGAAAATTTATGGTTGTTTTATTTCTAAACAATGCAAAAATCATGACATGGATGAGTTTTCTGACCCTTTTGTGTAAAATATCAGTAATGGAGACTGCAAATGTCTTTGTGACGAGAGTAACATCATGTTCTCCCAGTTTCAGGTTTAGCCTCGAGTCGTTGTAGTTCTGCTGTGCTGCAGTCGGCGAGCACAGATACCATCAGTACATTTGGGCCAGGAAATGTTAAGCTACAGAGTCAATGTGATATCAGGCAGGAGAACTTCCAGGAGACACAAATTGTATTTGGCAAAGCTTGTACTGATAACTGCTTTTCGATATGAGGACCATTTATTGAATAGCATCTCTTTATCGCAGCAGCAGCCCACAGCGTCTTTAATCTGATACGTGACAATGTTTTCGGCAGTGGCTTAGTCTGGTCTAGACTGCTGGTGCCTCATCCGGCAGCAGAGGACGAGTAATACTCATACTGCCCTCAGCCAGACCACTGCACGATGAACAAGCCATATATCTCAGAGTCTGTGAAAATGTCTTTGAGAAATTGAGGAGCCAGACATCAAGACATGAGCAGATGCATTCAGCAGACCCTTCCAGATCTGTTTTAGTCATTTCCGTCACGGTGAGTTTAGTACTTGACCGTGTGTGTGTGTGTGTGTGTGTGTGTGTGTGTGTGTGTGAGGCTGAGACGACAGCGTGGGGGCAGCTGATGGGTGGGCAGGTCAGCGTCTACAGAGCAGTGACATTTCTCTAATTGGCACTTGTTATACCACGAATGAGTCAGTGCATTATTGTGTGTGTTTGACATGATCCATCACAGCATCAGCACTAGTTCACTGAGTCACACAGTTGTTTTGATGGCGCAGTTCCTCTCTAGACTAATGGCATTATTCATAGCTTTGTATGATCTTCATTTAGTGTAAAATTTGAAACAAGTGGTAGAAAAATAACGTTTCCGTTCCTCCTTCTTTTTCAAACCTGTGCTTTACAATGGTCATATATTTCTCTGACAGTGTGGTGTGTTTTCATCGTATATGAGACCCATTAAATTGATTGCCTCAGTTTATGGACTGTTTCAAGCCCTTCTAGCTTTGCCTAATATTGTAACGTTTCTTTATATGATCTTGTATCCCTTCCAAGCGTTAAGATAGCACTGAATTTCCAATTTTCTATTGAACATTTTGTATTTGTAATAATAGAAATGTTTGAGAAAATGTTCTGGTGATTGACATTAACAGTTGTTAGTTCAGACAACAGCATATTATGAGTTCCTTTTAGATTTACCAAGACCCACCATAACAAGTGACCCAGTGTGTAATAAAGTGAACTGAAATAGCATACAGTATGTCCACCACAAATTGTCATTATTTTGTTTGAACAAGTCTGAAAATCAACAGCAGAACACCGTTTGTTGTTTTTTATCTTTCTTTCTCCCATGGGATGTGATGTGTTATCAGTTCTGTGACATTGGATTTTCTTTTCTTTGATTAAAAGAGTTATGCAAAATGCTCTCTGCGCTGTGTGCTTTGTGGCAACACGCAGCATATAATGACAGCACAGCCAGTGGCTTAACAAGCAGGAACAGACACAAAGGAAATGAGATTTCAACTGAATCAAACGGTCAAATTAGATAAGGGCAGGACACGCACACACACACACACACACACACACACACACATGTCAGCCTCTAATAAACAGAGTGGCATTTTCAGTTTTTTACATGTGTATTTTTTGATATATTTTTTGTGTTGGTCTATCAAACACACATAAGAAAAGGATCATTAGTAAATAACAGTTCTAAAGTTATTTAATTTTAGTGTGACCTAAATCAACTGAACAAAGAGTCCGCAGGATTCTGAAAGACTGTGGTGTCACACGCACAAATTTACTGCTCCCGCTTTTCATCCCCGCTTTTGAAATTATTTCACCACCTCACTACTGTCAGGCCAGGAGTTTCCTCTTCACGGTCAGTCTGTAAATGATTTGGTAGCCGTCGTCCCAGCCGTAGAGCTGTTTCTCCTCGGGGTTGTATTTCAGACTGCTGTGGGATCCGTACCTCCTTGGAAAGTAGATCAGGGGAGCCTCCTCGCTGACCACCATGTCGTTGACGTCAAACACGCACTGAACCCGGGAACGGCTGGCCAGGCGGGTGTTGTAAACCACATAGATGGTCCCGCACACTACAAAAGTCGCCTCTGCATTCTCCCGTGGGCAGCGGGTGTCCCAGATTTGTTCGATATCAAGCGTGGCAGGATCCATCTTTGCGAGGTTGATGTTTGGCTCACTGTCGCTGGTGGCGTACAGGATCCACAGGCCCTCGTCGTCTGCTGCAAGATCTGCAACAGTCTCCGGGTTGAGGCCGTAAACGGACGCGTGGCTCTGCACGGGGAAGATGGTGGAGTCTGTCACCGAGCCACTCAGCAGGTCGTATTTGACCACCTGCACATCTGCATCAGCCTCCTGCTGTACGTAGTACAAATAGCCGTTATAAACAGCACTGCCAGGACCTGTCCACTCAGAGGGAAGTCTGATCTGTTTGCTGCCGGAGACACCAGGAGAGATGGAAAAGTCACGTACAGAGCTGAACTGGTAGACGTTGTCTCCTGATGTCCCATTAAAGACATAAACCTTGGACGACCTGGGGTCTCTGGTCCACATGCCTTTGGGGCTGCCGACTCTCTTCAGGATCTTCACTGATCTGATGGCTGAGATGATTTCCACGCAGTCTGCAGTGAGACACAGAGAGACTGAATGTTTATTGTGCTTAGAGAAATTCACTGCCTGATGATCATATCACAACCCCAATGGACTTCCATTTCAGATAGTGCTTTTAAATTATACTGACTACACAAAGCGGTTTGCCACATACAAGGTGCCAACCTGCTCATCAGGAGAGATGCAGCTCCTCCTATCCACCATATTGTGATCATTGGCCACTCATTCACTCATTCACTGCTAGAACAGCCATCAGCAGCAGTTTGGGGTTTAGCATCTTACCCAAGGACTCCACAACACGCGCCTGGAGTCAAAGCACCGATCGAACCACCAACCAGTTTAACCCCCTGAGCCCCAACTGAAATCATGTTTTGTCCATTTGTTGGCATGGTGGACGGCTCAAAATAATGCAATACTCGTGAGGCTTTGTCTCCATCCCCAGGCAGAGGAGGAAAGTCAGTGGAGCCAATCAGAGTGGTGTCGAATTTAGAAAACTTCCTTGCTGCTGCTGGACAAATTCATCACACAAAATAAAATCTAGCTGCTGATATGATCTAAAATGAAGCCAGAATCCAAAAGTAAATGGATATAAACTGCAGACTGTGGTGTCAGTTCTCTTAATGCCAAATCTTCTGCCCTCACCAGCACCACATGTGGCTGGATGTGTCTTCTGCACCTTTAATTTCTCATCAAAGCACCGGATATTTTCTAACACAGGTGTTAGTCTTTTGTGTTGGTGATTCAACATTGTCTATGCTGGCATGAAACTTTCCCACATGTGAAAAACACTGAACACTGAAAACACTGACAGCTTTAATGTTAGCTCAATGAACTCATCTCCAGCTGTGTAAAAGTGCTCTTGAATATGATGTTCATACTGCAGCTACATGCATATTGTGCTAAGTGACTGAGACCAGCTCCATTTGATGATCCATACAGGGATCATTAAAATAAACAGCATCACTCCTGTATTGCAGAGTAAAGCTGGTAAGTCCTAGTAATGTAAGAATGAGTTTTTTTTATTTTTGTTTAAAGTTTGTTTCTACTTTAAATGTTACAAAAGAAAAACGTCAACAGACGGAAAAGTGGAAAACATTTTCTCCGTGAACTATGATTAATTTCACCAAAGTCAGTGAATATTAGATATACTTCATACAAACTTTTTTTACTTTAAAATGACAATTGTGAAAGAAGACATCAGTGAGGACTGAACAAACTTCTGAGACACCAAAGACCGTATGGCATTATGTCTCAGGTAAAATTAGTTTATTTAAGTTTAACTTGCATCCTAATATTGCATTATGCTATACAAGTAGTTGTTAACTTTCATAAAAGAAGTTAGAAACCAATATTATAAGCACTACACAGATGGCTTTTGATTGGCCGTCAGTGTTTCTGTCGTTTATCAAATCACAGTGAAAGTGATTCCAGTGATATCGATCGCCACTGTTGTTATTGTTATAATTGTGTTGTGGGCTCCACCATCCACTTGAGTTAAAATGATTTTTACAACTATATGCTTATCGTTATAATTATCGTTTGCAGTGTGGACAGCCCTTAAAGTTTCTTTCTATAAAAATGTGTAAAGTTTCGATTTCAATCCGGAGCTGCCAATTTGTTCCATTAGCATGTTGCAGTAAAGTTCAGCTGAAATGTGTATTTGCAGCCTAACATTTAGAAAACATCGAGCAGCCTGCAGCGGTCAATATCTGACTCTCCAAATTAAGGCACATTCAAACCAGTGAGGGGTAAACTGGACACACAGACTCATAATGAGAGGAAGTATTAGTGCAGCACACAGACAACATGAAGAGGTTTTCTGTGAGGAAGGAAGATTAACACACTGCTCTCACTAAAACACACACACAAACAAAGGATGTCCCCTTGATGTATCCAGGGGCCACATTTGCATTACGCTCACAAATCTGAAATGGGTCCCTGCAATGCAGTGAAGTTCGTTTTGGGTCAGTTCACAGACGTTCACAATGGCTCAGTGTGTCGCACAACTCACTCCTCCGAACACGAGCTAAGTAAGAGTAAGAAGGCAGCTTCAGGGCAGCTTCCTGTCCGCTTCCTGACACACACACAAAGTCATAGAGAAGCCTTTGCTCTCCATTGTACAATCATCCATGAGAGAATGAAAGCATTATGACTGTGAGCAGAGTGTTTATGATATTACCACATAAATCTTGAATTTATGTGTTATTGATTGCCTTATTAAGTGGGCAAGAATAATAAAGAAATCAATATTTGCTTTCTGTGAAGAGTCTGTTTAAATGGTGCCAATGGGATTGAGTTTTTAGAACCAATTAAGTGCAGAGATTTTTTTTTTTCTTAAATCTGCCAATAAAAAAGTCTGATGTTTTTCATGGAATTAAAATGTGATTTCACAGCTTTCCACATCACGCTTTCGGGGTTTAGAGTCCCTGTACAACCCGAGTAAATGACTCAGTGCGGCAGTTATATCTCAGCATTGTTTGTAGCAGCACGCCTTAGGATCTGAAGATTATAAAGACAAATGCTGTGCTCAGGCAGCACAAACAGGGGAGTAGCTCTGCGAAATAAATGAGTTGCATCAAGCCACATTTCTCCTGGAAAACATGACTGCCCACTGCTCCGTTAAATGACTTGTAACAGGGCAGTGTTTGTTTCCCATTTTCCAGTGCCATGGCTTTTCCAAGACATCACGTCTACAGAAAGGAGTGGTTTAATGTCTGGTGTGTAATGCTACTTATCACTATACAGAAAAGAGCCCACCTACACCTACTATCCTATAGGTTCTGCTGCTGCTGCCAGGGTTCTGCCATGAATGAAAATGAAGGATCAAAGGCAGCCATCCTGCAGAGGACATTTAGCTGAAATGTGTATGTGCCTCCCTGCAGCTCACCAGAGACTCTGGAGTGCAGCTCCTCCCAGTCTTCTTCCTCCTCTTCCTCTCCTCTGCTGTCCTCCAGCCCCCAGGCTCCCTGCTCCACCACCTTGTCTGCTTTATTCGCACAGGCCCGAGGGGAAGTCTGGGTCTCCACATAGTCCATCTCTCGCTCCACGCGGTCCACTCGGACCGCGGCTCCTTCGAGGTCTTTGAAGAGCGAGCTGTGCTCACTCCTCAGCCCGTCCACGGCCTCAGCAGTTAGCTTTTTGAAATCCTGCAGCTCGGTGTGGTAACGATGGGTCTGTTCATGCCAAAACTGCATTCGGTCCTGAGCAAAGCAAATGTGAATGAATAAACTGTAAGAC
Organism: Scatophagus argus; assembly: GCF_020382885.2. Taxonomy (NCBI): domain Eukaryota; kingdom Metazoa; phylum Chordata; class Actinopteri; family Scatophagidae; genus Scatophagus; species Scatophagus argus. The sequence goes on from NC_058500.1 coordinate 3,960,491, forward strand.
TAAGTGGTGCCTAAGGTCAGCGTACTAATGTAGTCCCCAAAGCAAAGCCAGCATGCTGATGATTGCAGGTTTTATGTTTACACTGTTACTATTTTAATTTAATGTGTTAGCGTGATAATGATTCATCAGTGTTAGGTTCACAACTTGTTTATACTGTCCCCAAGTTGTCAAAAAAATCAGTTATGGCAGTTAAAACTAAAGACTTTGCTTCATTTGTACTATGCGTTTACTGATAATTCAGTGATAATGCAAATGGCAGCATGCTAAATGAAGATGGCGAACATTATAACCGTACCTGCAAAGCATCACTATGTTAGCATTAACATTGTGAGCGTGTTTGCATGCTGATGTTAGCCTGTAGCTCATATCGCCTCTGTGCCTCCCAGAGCCACTATCACAGCTGCGAAGCGCTACCAAAATAAATCTCAGACAGTAAAATGTCCCTGTTTCAATCGAAGCATTATCGCCATCGCCAAACGGAGCACAGCACTGAGATTCTCAGTGTAGTGATTGACACAGACCGAGCAAATTATTCAGAGCGAGATGTAATAACTGACGGCTTCTCCACTGTCTCATCTGCCTCAGTTTCATTTTCTCGCCTTGCTTGCTGTGGGCCCGTGGTCAAATGGAAATGAAAGTTCAATGAAAACTTGCTGATGAATTGCTGTGTTCACATCAATGCAGAAGTTGAGCCAGCATATTGGAACTGAGACTGGAGGGAAGCCACAGGGGGCGAAGAGTCCAGGATTTAGCTCTAAATAGACTATTCATTTCATGCGGATAACAGTTGTACCTTTTTGTTTTAACTGAAATTTCATTTCTGCATTGCAGCCGCACAGTTGATGAAAAGGCAAAAAAAATTGACTTTTGGAGGACAGAAAATGTCCTCCAAAAGAATACATCAAGAGAGTTAGAGAGGTTCACTGAAATTACTCCCTGAGGTAACTGCACATGTAATCCTGCATTTCGGCCTTTAAAACACAATGCTGAACTCTCAGTACTTCATTCCTCCCTTCAGGCACTCTGTTGTAATGCAGCTTAATTCCGCCTTTGCAGAACACATACTTCTATCAAGCTACCAGGATTGTTTGGTGTCATGGAAGCAAAGGTTGGGCTTGTACTCATTACTGATGTGTCACTGTCATTAACGCTGAGGAAATTGTAATGTTGTCAGACAGAAACTGCGTGTTGCGTGCATCAACTGATGTTCCCCCAGAGGCCCCTGCAAAGTTGATGAGCTGGGCAGACATTGCATTAATTGGATTTCATTAGTTAAAATTCACATAAAAGGAAGAGGAAGGGGAGGAGGCGATCAGGAACTCAGAAATATCAACTGGTGATTTCTAACTGACTCCAGAGAGATCTGTGCTGCAGCTCAGGGCGTGGAAACAACAGCATACTGATCAATTACCAGTCATTCAGTGGGATACTGCTTCTTACCTCAATAGCCAACAACCTGTTCTCCAGATAATCCATCAGCCCCTGGTAGTAATACTGGGCTCCAGTGAAAGTCCAGGCAGTGGAAACAAGGAGGACTAACACCGGCTTCATCGCGAGCCGATCAATGGGACAGTTGAGTTTTCTTTGTTTGTTCAGGTTTTGGAGGATTTCTCAGGTTTCCCTCCTTGATGTCTTCCCCTGCAGAAGCGTCCTAAGAGTTTCACTCAACCTACAAGCTCTCTACATGTGCAAAGACATGAGGAGGACAGAGAGACTGTGGAGGCCGCTGTGAGAGTTTCCAATTATTTGACTGCCCTCACTTTGCTGGAATGTTTTCACAAACTCTCAGGGAGGAGCCTTGTGCCTCTTACCCCTCTCTGTCCTCAAGAAGTGAATGTGCTGCACTCACTGTGTGTGGTGTGTGTGGTGTGTGTGTGTGTTGCACATGTTGCACACACACCGTCTCAGGCAAGTAGACCCGAATTACAGCACCAAAAGAACATAACTAAAACTGTTATTTCTTACACACTTTAAATAAGAGCCCAGGAGCAACTTAATTTAACTCTTTGAACTAATCATTTTTTAAATCACTCAGGACCTCATATCTACGGGGTGCAGGCTTAACAAACACAATAATAGTCCAGTTATTGTAACGAAATTAGGGCAATTTATTTTTAAATTATGTTATTTGGGTTTTTTAAAAGAAATCCTTGGGGAAATTGCATTGTTTCAAAATGCTGAATATCATTAAACTTGATGCAATGCAGTAAACGTCTGGCCTTCATCTGGGAAAAGAAGTGTGAGTTTCTAGCTGTAGTAATAAAACTGCTATGCGTATGAAAAGACGAAATAGTCAGAGTTTATGTCCCGGCAGTTTTCTTTTTACAATAGCACTGTGCTTTTAGTGATCCTTCTTATCACATGTACCTCCAGTCAGACTTTCTGAAAAGTTTTCTTTTCACAGGATTCCTCCTTAGTTAAGAAATTGATGGAAAATTCAATAATACAGAAGCTGGAAGTAACTTTGAGGGCTATGTGCTTTTCAGTATCTCATTAACTAAACATAGAAATTATATCTGTGATGCTGCTGAAACAAGTTGCATAAAACCCTTTGCAGATGATAAATTGCCTCAACACTTTAATGTTAGCTTTGCTGAGTTTTAGAATTGTTTTAAATATCATTAAGCAACACTTTCACAAACTTTACTTGCGGCCTGCATGTCAAAAACTCTCTTATTCATTACTGAAGTGCTGGTTTTTCTATCTTCACTATCTTAAACCCTCCGACTTGCAATGTTTTTCTGCTTTTTTGCATCACACTCCTGTTGCTCCCACTGCTGATATTGTGTGGGATGTCCTTTAGGTTTAATGGTTTGCTGACTGTGTAACTGAAGTCTTCCTGGTTCCAGTTAGAGATGTTTGTTTCATGTCACCAAGACAGCCCTTCAGCCGACACCCCTGTCCAGCATTTTTTATACCTTCAACTACATCTAATGAGGTTATGAAAAATGCACAAAAATACTTAAACAAGACCAAGAGTCTACAGCCACACTGGCAGTCCTGTGAGGCTGCAGTTTGCTTTGATCCAAATGAGAGCAGGCTGTTCAGTATGTTGGCCATGTACACCTTTAGCATGTTAGCATGCTAACATTTGCTAAGTAGCACAAAACACACCTGGGTGACAATGTGTAATTAGATCGCCACAGTCATTAGGCTTTATTTTCTGGGCACTTACGGTATCTGTACAAAGGTTTACAGCAATCCATCAAATAGCTCAACATGCAAGCTAGCTCAGGCTAGTTAGCTGTTAGCTAAAATTCCACATGAGATACTCTTCTGGCTGGTGGATGTAACAAACGCACCCTTTTTTCAAGGCGGGCTAATTAAACTGATGGTCTGTCCACTGTGGGTGTGCTGTGCTGCTGCTAAACGTGGCTCCTTTGCTAGCTTGCTTCTGGGTTTTTATGAAAATACTTATACAAATAAAGTATAAATTCGGTCAGTGCTGTTGTTTTGAGATAGCTTGGTGGAGGGTGGGTGTTTGTGCTGCACGCTGACCAGATTTAGCAGCTCTGTTTGTTAACTGTCGGCCATATTAGGCACAGGCCTCAAACACAGACTCCAAGCCTGAAGCTTCAAGAGTTTGACGTCTTCCGGACCACCCAGACTCCGTCAGACAAGTTTCACCGATGGGCAGAACATCACTGCTTCACTTCTACAAGCTAAGTACTTGCTTTTTGTTTTTTCTAACAGGCTGAGCTGATGTCAGTCAGGTGTTCAGTCTGTTTGTGCTCTTGTGTCAGAAAGCTCTGAACTCGGTGTCTGCTGGTTGATATGCTCTTATGCTGCTGCTCCTGCTTTGGTGCTGAACTTTGTTCATATGAGTCTTGGAGGCCTTGTGGTGGTTCCTGGTTTGGTTTGTCCTTATTGGTTTTGTACATATTTGATAGTAGAAATGTTCATATGAGTGTTCTCATGGCTTCTGTCACTGCTTCTTATGCACATTACTTTCAAGCTATGGATTCTTGTAAATGTAATGTGTGAGTAACTAGTTGCCTGCTGCTGTGAGGTTTTGATGTGCTGCAACTATTCTGCTGATGGACCTTCACTGCTTCCTTTTTTGGAATCCAAATAACTGTACTCATACTGCTAAGGAAACAAATGCTCCTATAAAAACTCTTCTAACAAATAAAATCAAAAGTTACAGAACAGGGTTAAAGATGTCAGAATATTTTGGTGGAAAAGTCCTAAAAAGCATTTCTATAAAAATAGGGATTTTATTTAGGTGTAAATGCAGAAACTGTACACCAGCAGAATATCAAGATGATACAGCAACCTGAAGAAAACTTGTACCAAAGTATTTACAAGTCAAGGGAAATAAAGTTTTCCAGCAGTGAATTTGCTCCATTGAACAAGACTCAGACATTTAGGGCCGATCTGCCTTATTGGTTCAAGCACATGGCTCCCCTCTCACACCGACGGCAAGAATTAGTCAATAACACTTCATTGCTGCTTTGAATGAGATTGCGTTGCTCTGATGTGACCAGACAGCATATAATATAGATTATCCACACTGCAGTGGCAACAGTGCATTGGGTTTGATTACACAGGCAATCACACCAACTGACAAAGTGCAACCTTTCACCCCGATCGGTTGAGGGAGCCAGAATGAGTCCCAGGTAATGAATGGTACATAATGAAAAGTTCCATTGGTTTAATAAATGAGTGTCAAATCAACTTTGGATATTCTGTCAGTAAATAAATGTGTTTGTATTTAAACTATAGAGACTGGGGACTCATGTGAAGTTATGTGAAGTCAAGTATTGGGACTCACCTAATTCAGCTGTGGTATGAGGCTGTTGTTCAGGTGTTGTGCTGGTTGGATTGATTCATTCATGGTTGCATGAGTTTGGTGTGGAAGAACTTGACTGGCCCACACAGAGTCCTGACTTCAACCCCATCCAACACCTTTGGGATGAACTGGAACGTAGATTGTGAGCCAGGCCTTTTGGTCCAACATCAGTGTGTGACCTCACAAATGCTCTACTGCATGAATGGGCACAAATTCCCACAGAAACACTCCAACATGTTATGGAAAGCCTTCACAGAAGAGTGGAAGCTGTTAGAGCTGCAAAGCTGTCTCTGTGTTTAGAATGAGACCTCATTAAAGTCCCTGTTGGTGTAATGGTGAGGCGTCCCGATACTTTTGTCTATTGAGTGTATATGCTGCCTACAGATTATGAGACAATGAGAATCCTACAGGAATCCTGAGCATGTAAAAGACACCCAGACTGAGAGAGCTGTGTTTTGAGGGTCTTTTGTAGTTTTTGTTTTTATTTTACATGTATTTTTTATGTCACGTTATGGCTATTTTGCTGCCATTTTTAAGTCTGTGGTCATTTTGTGTAGCTGTTTGACTCCATAACACAAATTGTTGACAGTCACTTCAAGCAGAGGCTCTGGTTCAGTGGTTCAGTGGTCCCTGATCCTTCACCTACAGGCCTGTTCCATGATACTAATAAACCAAACATCACTTTCTGACTCAGGTGGCGGGGAAGATCAGGGGGTCCAGTCAGTCCTGCCTCTGTTTTCACCCTGACACAACACATCAGTCCACAAATCATGAGGACTGTGAACAAGGAAAGCCCAGTTTTGAGGGTTGCAGCTTGTTTCTGTGTCATCAAGGTTTGATTAAGGGCCTGTGCCAGATACTCCAGCAGCCTGATGACTGTGAGCTAATCATCCTCTTTCTTTGACTGTCTGCTGCCCTGTATCATCTCAGTGATTCCTGAACTGAACCACAACCCCTCCCGTCTATTTTTATGCCCACAGACAGCAGACCAGACTGTCAGTGTCGTCATGGTAACAGGGTGTCATACAGGGGCAAACTGAGTTTGCTCTAATCTGGAACACATTTCCTGTCTGGAGCTGGCAGGCGAGGGCACCAACAGGCCGCCGCTGGCCGTACGGTATTTTTGTGCCTTTACAGGTGGTGTTCAATCACAGTTTTGATTGGTGTGAGTAATTAGTGATTGTGAATTTTGTCCTCCCTGTTTTTCCTTAATCAATATGCGTCTCACACGTCCTGCCACTCAGTGTGGATTTTTAATCTATTATTAATCACGGGCGTAATTGCAGCATTGAGTGGTCTGATGTGTTCCAGGAGCAAAGCGTCACTCATTATTCATTAAGTACTGCCGTCTCATAACCTCTCGAGGACCATGTACAATAAGTGAATTGTTGCTCAGACATTCATTCAAAGGTGGCTCTCATTGTTTCAGAGGAAATAAGAATATTGTGTGGGAATACAATACTTTCCTTTCCGAAGTTGTCCACAAGGTGGCAGCATCTATCTTTACATGAAAAAGTCAATACTGAGGAGTTCAATCCAGTGGTTCCCAACTTGGAGATCAGGCACCTCCAAAGGGTCGCAAGATAAGTCTGACAAGTATTAAGATGATTAATCAAAAGAAAGGAAGAAAAAAAAAATCCTGCAGAAATATGTAGTAATTCTTGGTCATTTTCTTTAATCTTTGAGGCTTTTTTGTGAGGGTTTTTTTTTTCGTAGTAGGGCATCAAATAGTATTTAAATCAAACTATATGAGAAGTTCAGAGGAGATTAAACATCTCTTTGGAGTGTAATCAACTCATACACGTAAACATACATTAAAATAATCTACAAGTACCCCAGAGTTGTACTTAAGTACTGCACTTTGACTAAATCAGTCTGTGTTTGGCTTCATTGTGGTTCGGATCAGAAAAACATTGTGAGGTACAGTAGATATTATCGTTTCATCTGTTCTCGTTGTCTGGGCTCCCACAGATCCCGACTGCGCTGTGTGCAAAAATAATAACAATAAATGCAAACTCAATCACCTGTTCTCCTTTAAATACTTTCATCCCTTGCTTCTGACCTATGGGAGTGATAAGATTTCTCTTTGCAAATTAAATGAGGGATGTATACGGTAAGATGAGCAGTAAAATTAAAAAGAGGAAAAAGTCTGTATATGCAAAGTAAAAGTATGCAAACTTCTGATCAAAAGTCCTAAAAGATATAATAGAAATAAATATGTAATAATACGACACTCGTTTTAGTCAATATGAGGGTGCCATAGAGTGATAAGACACTAGGGGCCAACAACACTCTGTTTATATCAGCCATCTCAATCAAAGTATATACAGAGAGGTTAAACTGTTACAAACCTCCATTTAGAAAGCACATTCAGCACCAGTCACACATGTGGACTGTATGAGATTCCAGCGTCTTTAGTTTTCCCCAAACAGACGTTGTTTTCTCTCATGGGCTTCAGTAAACGTGTCTTCTGTTCTAATTCATGTTTCTAAGCAATTGTCAAATAAAACAGCATTTTGAGTTGTTAAAGAGATCTCCAGAGAACAGAGGGGGTAAAATGTGTACTTCAGTATAAAAAAAAAAATTGTTGTCCTTTAATAAACACATGCATTCAGAGATTATGTGATGAACAAAGAAACTGATATCTGACCATCACATAATGTTACGTACGGTTAAACTGACTTTAATGCTCCCAGTTAGCACCGATAAGCAGTATGGAAACATTTTATCACTCACTATTATCTGGTTATTGACAGTTAGAAAGGTCATTTTCAGCCTTTTATTTATGTAAATTATTTGTCATCAGTTATAACACACATGTTATGAATACATGATTAATATTATCACAGCTGTGTTTTACGGGATTGTCATTCGTTATCAGTTTATGCACCAGCTTCAACTTATGGATGCTCACAGGAGGACAAAAACATTAGTAAACATGTCTGTATGTCAGCTTACAACTGCAGTATAGTGTGCTACAAACATCCATTAAATGTTTATGCGCTGCTTACAAATCCCTCTAAATTTGAAAAGGCTTCAGCCAAAAGTCTAAGACACCTTTATACCATTTTGATTATGGTGTGTGTGTGTGTGTGTGTGTGTGTGTGTGTGTGTGTGTGTGTGTGTGTGTATACGTGCATGACAAAGTGCAGAGGACCTCCACATAATCTCATGTGTTTGTCTTCACACCAGGCGTCAGGAGCCACCCATAAAAAGCTCTTTCCTCCGCAGCTAAACAAAAAGCCAAACACCCGTAAAGGCAACATTGTTTATTACCTTTTCGTATTGATTGAGAGAAAAGTGAGCAGCCTGGGGCCAGGTCGTATAAAAGCACAGACCGAATGGGTGAAGCAACGTAAATCCTTTAGTCCCTTGTAAATAGCTTTAATACACCCGAGGCGCCAAATCACTTGACCTGCGTTAGCCTTGCCGTTTGGGGGCTTTCTGGCTGACTGAGCAGTGTGGAGCCAGGCCTTCTCCTGCCATTCTCTGGCTGTCAGTCCAGGTAATAATCAAAGCCTTATTAATGACACACTCGCCCTGCCTGGCTTCAAATCCTCATGGCATCTCCTGTGTTTAATCAGCCTCTGCATGTTTCTCTGCAAGTTTTCCTTCACCTATGTGGCCTATACCCAACTCTTTTAATCCTTTGATTTTTATATTATCATAATTTATTTATTTATTTTGATTTGCCAGAATCTTCAGTGAAAAATATTTAATTTTCCACGCAGGTCATAGCAGTGCTGGATTTGTGTGTTTGTGTTGTTGGCCACCGTAATCTTGGAAAGTTAACAGCTTAGTGTGACTACAAATCAACTTTTGGGAACATCCACAGAGCATCAGTGAGTCATATAACTACCAGGAATTGTGAAATGGTTGGAGGTGTGAGGTGTATCCAAGCCAGGTTTCAATGTGGTATGCATTATGTACACACACCGAGTAGACACAGTACACAGGTGTGTCTTGTTTCAATTCGTCTTATACAGGGGCTTCTTGAAAAACATATTTTTTCAACGTGATATCTAAACTTGGCTGTGCTCTATAATGAAAACTGTCTTTCAACCTGAGCGTTCATTTGTCGCTGCCCTGACAACCGGCGTGCACTTGCTCGGACAGAGCAGCGCCCGAGGGGCTGTGGACAGCTGCTCGGAGGGGCAAAACTCTCGACAAAAGCAGCATTTATCCCCGGTGGGCGCTGCATGGGAGCTTGACCGCTGGAAATAAAGACACAGTATGTGCGAGAATATCCGAGGAAATGCCGTCACAGAGCAGTTGTCCCTGGACAGGAGCACACAGCTGTTAGCCACAGTGCTGCTCGGCCTGCATGCTGCTCTCTGCTGTGCTGCAGCCTGACGCTACGCACAAAAACATCGCCGAGCAGCCGCAAAACAGCGCAAGTTCTCTGTCACAGCCAAGCAAGAGGCTCCAGCACTCAGAGTATTTTCTCTTGCTGTAATAATTCCTCCTGTCCATGCAGGCCATTTAAAAGAAAACCTTAACGTGCTTCTAATGTGAAGGTCAGGGAACAAAATCCACAGTCTTCTGTCTGCACAAAAATATATTCTGAAGGCAACAGTTCCTCAACGGTCTGAGTTATACATGTCAAATGAGAATCCACCAGAGTTACACTTCATTCAGTAACACATTCCCTCTCTGGGATCGTCCACTGTCACAGAAACACAAAGGCACAATTCAGACTGTAACTTAGGACAATAATCATTTGATTTCTCAGACAGCATACAACATCTGCAACAGTTGTGAACACAAAACTGACTGCCATCCCCTTCATCGTGATCTTTATTTGTAAAATAATGCAAAAACAAAGAGATCATTTGCAAGGCTTTGCTTCTGGTTTAAAACCCAGGAAAGGTCTGCAGCTTCCTCCCACTTCATAGAGCTCGACTACAACGTAACTGTTTTGGTTTACAGCTCTCACAGTGACCACTTCAGCCACTGCAGTTCTCAGAAAATAAACTCAGCTCAGACTGCTGAAGCCTTACAATGTACTGTTTAGCACAGAAGGAGGACTGTGGAGTTTGTATCGCATCTCTTCCACCAAAAGCATGTTAGGAAGTGATCCTTTAATGTCCAGTGTGAACAGGAGTAGTGATTACAGCAAGCAACAGCTGTTTTAATGTACATATGAGCCTGTAAGTACTGCACTGACAGACCTGAAGAATGGAGAGCCGTTAAAGTCTTTATTCGATCAGCTGCGAGGGAGCACCGCAGCTGTCAGGAGGACTTAGAGTCTTATTCATTGCAAGGCAGCCCCACATAGAATCGTCCGCCATGTAAAAGTCAGATTACGTTGCCCACACACTCCGCCAACCACTCCTCAAGCGCCACATGTGTGTGCGTCCCGAGCTTGTCTATACGACATGTTTCGGCATTGTTCCTGTTGCTGTTTGTGCCTCTGGAGCTGAGTGAGGAAGCGGAGCAGGAGGCGGGCTTGTGCATACCATTATCTCACAAAGCACTCATTACAGGAGTATCTCCCATATCCCATGTACCAGCAAAACATGTCACCTCATGCTCTCCGCCTCATTCTGAACGCCACAGCGCTCAAACCCAACACCTCTTTGGCACAGGGCTCCACTCTCACCATGACTCACTTGAGTGAAATGCCTCAAACGTTACAGTTGCCAAATTATGAAGTGAACAGAAATGTATGTATGGGGCTTGGCCTCCTTTTTCCTGTAAGCAGAAGGATGGGGTGGGTGGGCAACTTGAGGCGACTACTTGGAACACACCTGAAAGCCCCCCTTCTCATCAAAACAAACCATATATCATGAGTGCATATATTATTTTATTTACTGTCAACACCGGAGTAATAAAACTGATGTCTGCAGAGGAGAACATTAAATTACAGTTATAATTGCTTAAGTTCATTATGCAGGCTCTGCGCAGCATGCGCCAACACTGATTAGTGCATAAACACCAGATCCCAGTAGTTATCTTTGTGAAAAGCACCACATTACCTGCTTTCACATTTTGTCAAATGATCGTCACACGTGTAAGGTTTGGTTTGTTAGTTAGTTCATGTTTAGTGGCTCCATGTCTGGATTAGTGAAAGTATGAATGCATCCTACCCTAACATTTAACCATAGCTGCTCTGTAATTACCAGACGACTCGTGTGAAAAGCCTCCAATACATCAACCATGACATCCATTGCATCATGTAAAGGTTAAAACCTGTGATCACACTGATAAGCAGCTACATTTAGCTACAGCGCTGCAAGATGGAAGCAATTTGGCGGTTCCTGGACTTCAGTAAAATTAAATCAAACGCAGTAGGAAGCCCATTAGGTATTTGTTTATCAGGCAGTCATCTTCGGGCTTGTCCTGAGAGTACTTTATCCAAAAAGCAGTGTCACAATCACAGCATCACGGCAGACTGGAGCAGGGCTCAGGAGACATGGGCTTGTCAGCAGCTGTTTCAGTCTGTTGCACGGTGTGGAAAAGCTCTGTCATGGCCTACCTAATGGTAATTGTCTGGGGCGGTGAGAGTCCGTCTTGTCTGCATGCTGGTATCTGAGGGGTTTGGAGTGCAGGCGGCGGCGGCGGCCACAGCAGCAGCGGTGGAGGGGGTAGAGGGTTGCTATAGGGGAGATACTGATATTCTCTCAGATTTCTCATTTTTTCCACATTTCTCCAGCTTATAAAAACAAGTTTATATGGTGTCACAAGGCTGCACGTCAGTATTTCAAATAGGGGTAGGAAGGGACTGCATGAACATTATTAAGTGGGAGGTGGGGGTCAGAAAAGCAGAAAGTTATGTCCAGAGACAGATTTTTCTTTTGTTTTCTCAACCCGTCTTATGTGTTATTTCAGCTTTCCTTTGCAGTATTAATTTTAAGGAGTAAAAAGGATCAAGTAGTTATAAGTGATGGCTTTAGTGTGTGTAATGGACCATATATATATAAAGCACTTTGCCACAGACACCAGAAACTTTTGGGTTCTGCTCAAGAAGTATGAAAACTGCATTCAAAATTTGAATGATACGTGTAATAAAGCAAATTATTGCAATTCGGAGAGGTGGTCTGGGCTGATGTTGGGAGCACAAAGTGCAGGACTCTGACTCCAGAAGCCACGGTTTGAGACTCTGTGGTTAGGTTATTACACAGGCACACACACACGCCCCCACCCCAACAATTTTCATACAGTCCCTAAGATAGCAAGAAAGGTGAGGAAAGAGGAAAGGTTGGGTGATAGGGAGAAAAGAGAGTGTGGGGAACAGAGAGAGATGGCGTCTCAGACAGACTGTCTGGCTGCACCGGGATCTCCAGCGCTCAGCGTCATATGATTCTGGGGTCAGAGGTTATCCCCACTGATGAATATCGGGCCGAGTCTCGTCTCCCTCACAAAAGAAAGGGAGTTGTTTTCACTCCCCGGGTCTGGAAAGTTTATTTCAAGAATCCATCCTGCCAGCACGAGACTGTAAACCTGTCTCAAGCCAGAAGAGTTACGTCCACAAATATTACACTTTTTTTTACAGTTTTATTGGTCTGCCAAAACATCTAGAGACACTCTCAAACGCATCTAGGCCTGTAAGTGGGAGAAAGACAGTACATACAGTAAGGATGTATAATCCTAGTGGACTGTACATCCCTGGGATTTTGACAGGCTTTGGAAGATTACAGTTTGCAGTCTGTGAACTGTGTGAAAGTACACTGGTGTTTTGTGTATATCCTTTCATACTGAACGCCTCGTCACACAAGGCATCTCATTATATCCCTGCGTATTAGGCTAATACGCCAGCTTTACAGGCTATGGAGATGAGCAACAGCCCCAGCAACAGGCAGTTAAAATACATAGCTTATTGTTTTAATTATAAGAACTTTCAGTCCAGTTTTGTGTCTCTCCGTCTCTGAAGATCTTCCCACACATGTGTAAACTCTATAATGAATAATCACAGGGCACTTCAAATAACACTACCAGCAGGATTTCTACTAAAAGCTTCTGGGAGATTATAGCTGCCCACGAGTGACAAGTGTGATATATGAGATCGCACGTGAACAAATGGATGGCAGACGCCCGGGCATTTATGAGCCTACTGGATCAGTCTCTGCCAGGATATACACAATCATTTGACAGTCTTTATTTGAGTGAAGAAAAACTACACAGGCTCTCCTTGCCGAGTGAGAAAAGCCCAGTCTGAGTTTCAGAGGGCCAAGCTGTGGAAGGAGAAGATGGCTTTGAATGAAGCCTGTTCCCTCAAGAAAGAGCACAGAAAGGCCACCATCACCCGTGAGTGGATTCCCCAGAACTGAAGGCGAGTGGAAGGCATTGCAGTGGATGTTAGCTGGGCAGGGTGTGGCCAGGTTTGTGGTTCACCATCACGCTGACAACAAGAGGAGTGAGTGAATGCCGATGGGATAGAGTCAAGAGTTAGAGGGTTATTAAAGGGCTTATTAAAAGATGACATGAAAAGAGCCACAAATTTTTGTTTTGTTCTCAAGCTGCGTCCCATTAATCACAGAAATTCAGTGAAAGCTAATGCAGATTACTGCCGCTTCTTTCATGACCTTTAAAACATTACCACCCTAATATTAAACGAGGATAAACCTTTTGCAGAGCTGCCGGAGCAGCTTAACGAACACACTCAGATACAGCGTGGCTGTAAAAACAGCCTCAGATAAACTCAGTAATTCAAGGTCACTCATTACCTTTGTTAAATTATTAAGTATCCCATCATCAAAACATTTTCTGCTGGTATTTGAAAATTAGGAGCCTCATATGTATCACAGTGATGGCTAAGATATGAACATTTCAAAATAAATCGTGATCAATTAGTGCAATGACATTCAAAGGTAAAAGAGGCAATGAGCAGCATTGAGGATTCATTGAGGATCTTTGATTTGAGTATAAGAAATAAAAGTGATCCAATGATTAATCCTTGCGGGACACCTTTCTCTGAATTTGATTTATCGCCTGTTTTCTTTTTTGACAATTAATGGTGAATGAAAACAGAGCAAAGCAGGTCCGGACAAGCTAATAAAACTTAGCATTAAGAAGGTAATGATCAGTTAGATAAAGCACTTTAGCACCTGTCGACTTCTTAATTTTCAGTGAATATATGCATCATTTATGAATGTCACGAGCAGTACGTGTGGAGGATTTGGCCTACACCAGCATTTTTCTCCACGTAGCAATAACTCCCATTATGTACCACATACCCCTTAGCATTCCGTACTCAATCTCTGAACTCACCCTTATCACTGCAAGGCCTTATCTTATCCACACCATCAACCTCAGACTCGCCACACCCTCAGACACGAACTGCCAGCCCACAGTCAGACCAGGTCTGCTGTTTTTATTCCCATGCCTGAGTCGTGTCCCCCTCCACCCCCCACCCACCCCCCTTCCATCCTCTGCTATCACTGGGGAACAGATAATGAGGGATATTTGCCCCTATTAGTGTCAATAGAACTATTAAAGGTCTAATTACCTGTCATACGGAGAGGCAAGTATTACACTGGACATCTGACATTTTTCATAACAACTCTGCTTAGTGCTGCTGTTGCATAAGGAAGCCTGGGAAAGCACAGAGTGCAGTACCTCCATGCCAATGAGGAGTTTGCAAGTTTAAACTATTTTAATAGAATAGTCCATCATTTTGGGAAGTATGGTCATTTGCTTCTTGCGTGATGTGTTATTTAGAGAGTTTTAGAGCACCTTTACCTTTGCATGCATCATTTGGACAGAGCTGGGCTTCAAAGGTCAGAGCATGATTATCCTCCAAAGAGAGGGAAGGTGACTGGAGATGCCTGGAGGAAACACTTTGAATTTGTTTCCCAGATCTTTGGATTTTTGTCCCAGTGTCACACTTTGAAAACCCCTGACTTAACCCATACTTAATCCATACATACGGATTAAGTCAGGGGTTAATCCCAGTGTAAAGAGCACGGTTGTCACTCAACTATAACCTCATATTAAGTATCAGAGCTAATAAATGCATTTCCCAAAATGTCAAACTATTCCTTTAGCACACACAAACATCCAGACGCATGTGTAATGTGGGATGAGACGAGTCAGACAAAAATTGGTTCTAAGTGAGCACAATACGTCTTGGGTCTGTCTGTGCAATTGTCCCTAATTATGACAATGATTCAAGAGAGCTCCACATTCCAGTGCCTCTTATGGTTTTGCTGCCATGAATCTTGGAGCCTGTGGAGCCATTAACACGATACCAATCTCACCAATGGCTCCAGTTTGGGCCTCCCATGGGCTCCTGAATGCAACCTGTCCAGCTTGAGGGGATACAAACATCCACCCTCCCTCCTTCCCCTCCCACCCTCTCACACACTTTCCTACCCAAGGAGGGGGCATCGGGACAAACAATCAATGCCAATGACAGATCCATGTCAGACAGAGCATAATTATGGAAACGGCGTTCTGAGAGATACTGTGTCATTAAAACCCACCGTCTCCACTCCAACTGCACCAGACTCTTTACTGCCGCTTGTGCATACTGAGCTGTGTGTGTGTGTGTGTGTGTGTGTGTGTGTGTGTTAGTGAATGTCATGAATGTCAAGCCGGACCACTGTTTCGAAATGTGTCCCCATATAACTTTTGTGTAATTGTGCCAGAGGTTGCTGACTGAGTCTGTGAAGGTGCAGAGATGATACATGAGACCCATGCAAGACTGAGGGAAGCCTCAAATGCTCCTGACAGCCGCAATTTGAGAACTAAATTGCTGAAAATACTTACATAACTGCTGTCTGATTTTGAAACCATTCTCATCCCAACACCATTACTCAGAGGAAGACATGACACATTCAGTTTGCGTTGGCTAAGGAACACTGGTCATGGCACTCAATTTGCTGAGGTATATTAGCACAATATCCTGAAGGCACTGCAGAAAAATGTGATTTGTGTTGTTGTTTCTCCTCTTTTAGACAATTATTTAGTTGCCAAAGAGCAAATCATGTAGTGGGGGAAAAACACAGGAACAAATAAATGTCAATTAAAAGCTGTCTCTTTTAATTTAAACCCCAGTCACAAATCAATGAGGTGTCAGCTGAGCCATAAAAAAACAGTAATCGCACACCAACACTTGCTGCACCTGAGCTGTCATTCCTGTCAGCAGGTAGACAATCTGTGCTGAGTAACTACATATAACTGTATCTGGTCAAAACAGATTTAAGACTGCAGTATGACACATTAGATTTAGCTTATACAGATTAAAGAAATATGTTTTTAAAAAGCAGCATACACATACCAAATATGCAGGAGCAGCAAAAGAAAACGTAAAAACAAAACTGCTGTGACTGCAGCGAAAGTTACCCACTTTGTCCTGTCTGTTAGATCAGAAATGTAACAGGTCAGTAATCCAGCGTCATTTCTCTTCCTCATTATGCCCACCAGTCGTTAAATAATTGATAAATGTTTGTTACAGCAATCCATCAAGCTTGCAGTTGTAAATGTTGGCCACTTGGGAGCAGCGGAATCAAGCTGTGAACATCCACACTGACATATTTTCAGCTTTTTTGTAGTTATGGCAAACGTAATAACAAACATTTGCAGTTCACAGAGAAGCAGGCACATGATCAATATTTTAAAAAATCGATTATGTCTGCTTTAAAAAGCCAGCTAAAAAGACAAAGAGAGAGTCAGTTGTTCTTATAAATGTCTCATGTCTCTTGTTAGAAAGTGGTAATGAACTCTGTTGGACTGCATTTATCTTCCATCTTCTTCTCCACTTAGAGAGCAGAGGGGTCGGTATCACAGCAACAGGTTTGTTTAGGGCAGCCTCGGTATCAGCAGGACTTGGACTGCTCGGCTCTGTTTGGAGTAACTTAGGCTGCCGTGAAAAAATCCAAGGCATGCTAAAAACATAATATACAGGAGCCTGGCATCCCTAAGAGAGAGCCTGACTGTCTGTTCCTCTCTGCAGGTAGCCATGTTTGGAAGTGCTGACAAACAGAGAAGAAAGACAGAATGCATGGGGTCCCGGCCAGTGGCTGGCTACTCGCCAAAATGTCACATCCTCTTCATACTTGAGCTCCAGCTATGGTCACCTTTCATAACACCACAATTGATTGTATGTGTTTGGATTAAATTTCAGCACTTTTAATAACAACAACAGTTGATTTGGATTCGCTCCCCCGCTTAATATGAAATTTAAATTCGTGGAGAAAGCATAGGGTCTTAAAAATGTGCAGGGTTGTAATTGGTCATATGAAGTCCTGGTCTCCCCTTGTCTTAGGGATGCATGTACACAGGGGGATTTGCTTAAAGCCGTCACCCAGTGAGTCAGTCGCTAAGGTACAGGAATCTCATAATTAAGGCCTCATTAAAGCTGCACAGCCCAACTATGTTGGTTTACAGGGCAGACAGAAACCTCACAGATTCACAATGGGGCCATTCATAATACCTCACTTCTCTGAAGGAAAAGAGAAAAAGCAGTTGCTCTTAGCATTTGGGCAGATGTAATTGCAATCACTCAGCTTGTCTGATGCTGATAATGGGGCGATGGGAAATTCCTGTCAGAGTCGTGGCGCAGGGTGGTTTCGCAACCTCTTTGGCAGGCTCCATGTTCCACTGCAGGGCAGCGAATGCGTTACGGCATGCTCACATAGCTGTCATTAAACCCATTTTGAAGAAAAAGACATAAGACAATCAAAACTAACAAGTGTGTGCATTCTCTTACTCCTTGAGCGATGAAAAAGCAAATATTATGTAAACGTATATCGTCTGTCATCCCTGCGCTGTCGGACATGTTGAAAGAGTTCAGCTTATGAAAAAAGGAAAATGAATATGCTCGAGCAATCCCAGCCCCCTAATACACACCATAAATTCAGGCTGTTTTCAACATCTTTATTTTCATTTGTCATTTTCAAAACATTTCTCTGGGCCAGCAGTTTATGTGAAAATTAAGTTGGGGAAATAAGAACACACCTAAAAATGCTGGTTAGTTCATTTCAAAATAAAAGGGTAATGTTTGTGTTCCAAAGTTTGGGCATGCTTTTCAGCAAGGAGCCCATTACTGTCTGAAATGTGTGCTATAGTCAGCGGCTGAAATTGCACGTGGGTGCAACGTTCTTGTGGTTGGTCCTTGGGTACAGTATGTGACACTTGGCATTTCAGCAATGCTTCCATGAGAAACCTCTATTATAAAGCATTCATGCAATGATGCTAACAAGCTCATTTTACTGGCTGGACAAGCACTTGCTCAATGAAGTCCAAGACCTTCTTATTAGTGGCCGTTTGGACCACCCAAGAAACATTATAGTTATATTAAAAAATTTCTAATTATCTCCAAAGATTAAAAATGAAGCCCTATTTGCTTGTCTGTTGTGATGGACAGCAGCTCTTCAGTTTTAATTAAAGTGGAAAGTTAAGAAATTTAAAATACATGAAAAACAGCCTGGATGAAATTTAATAGCTATCAGGTTTTGTTCCTGGACGTGTGGTCCTAAAAGACATGCAGAGTGTTGCATTCCAAACAGCGAGATGTTTTAGTCATATTTTACAAGTAGGTAATGCAAGTAAGAATTTCATTGACAGACTGCCAATGTTCACCACGGGTATTTTACATTTCAAATGATGTTTTGATTAAATCCAGGACATTTCATGAATGAATTGAAGCTATAGCAAAAAAAATAAATAAATAATTTTAATAGGAATCCAGTGAAATTTAGATGCAGTTTATTTCCCTCCCCCGAGCTGTAGTGAAAATGTGCATGAGACAAAGTGGCATTTTTTTTTTTTTTTAAGTTTAATTTCAAATTACATCATAGTAATGGGTAATATAAAAATAGTAAAAAGGTAATTTTATTTTTGCAATAATCTGTGGTATTAACAGTCCACAAGAGTGTAGATCAACAAGTGAATCATGCAGTTCCTCAAATATAAATACCATAAGAAAGTTCATTGTTTTCCAATGTTACTGGTTTCTCAGTTATGATAAATTACAAACATCTATATGTCAAGAAAAGAATAAAGTATAGTAAAAACAAAACAGATGATTAATGCTAACACAAAAAAGACTGCAGAAGTAATCCTAAAATAATCAAAAATCGTCTTCTTACTGCTCTCTTACAGTCGAGAGAGTTGTAAGAAAGAAAAGGTGTATCCCGATTTGTCTGACACGTTTAAACAAGACTAAAGGCGTATTCGCATTATTGCAAAAAACAGTTAATGCAAGCGAATCTTTCATTGTTGTGTATGTGGTGTGTTGCAATAGGTCTGCATGGACGTCTGTAATGCACTGAGCAGAGGAAGGTGTGCCGAACGTTTGTTGAACGTTGACCCAAGCTGTGCTAAACTCCGTGAGCTCAGCCACTACTTTTGGACTGATGCTTGAACTGAAAGATGGCTGAAAAACAAATTACTTGTGTCTTTGAATTGCCAGATCTGTGCAATGACAAACTGGGTCATATCGAGCTAAGGTGGTGCCACGAGTGGCAAATACTTTGCTGATCAATGCTGAACGTGCAGCATGAGACCGCTTTTCTCCATGGTAATGTGGACACGCCACTAGACTATGCAGCTATGCTAGCTGCTCTCTGAGGCTGTTCTTAAATACAACGATTCTTTGAGCTACTACTATACTGCTATCAGCATGCTAACATGCTCACAGACACAATCCAATTAATTAAGCATCTTAATTTAGCTTGTTAGCATGCTACATTGGTTGCAGTTCTTCCTGTGAGGGACATGAATGCGTGAAGAACATTTCATAGCAATCCATCCAATAGCTGTTCCAATATTTCACTCAATCTCATGATGCCAGATGAAAGCTCCCCTCAGTGAGTAGGATCTGTTCTCCCAGGACCATGAATGGTAAGAAGCAAAGTAGCCATACAAAACCACAGCACTAGCATGGCTAAAAATGCAGTAACAGTTAATTTACATAACATGTAATCACAGATGAGGGACATCACGTCGCTGAGATCGTGTGAGGCCGTGTCTAATGAGCACGTTTCCATTGTCCAGTGTACTCACAGTCTATGTACCATAACATATATGAATGTGAGACTTAATCCATGGTAAAAAATAATAATAATAATAATAATAATAATAACTATAGCTCAAGAGCGTGTGTACATAATAAAAATATAAAGATGTCGGCATACATTACACACAAATGTGCTTTCTCATGTTCCCTAGCTCTACCAGTATCTGTCCAGAGAACATTACAACATTGACATTTGGTTTACCGTAAGGGTCGTCAGCATCCATATCAGCTGCTTTGTTTTCAGGTTATTTTATTGGAGAAGCAACAGTCATCCGGGTTCCTCAGGGAAGCGGCAGTGCACTGTGAAAAACAGTCTTTGAGTTCTTCTCACTTTCCTTTCACCGAGCAGTCAAATCACCGTCAAACTCATGTTCTTCCTTCAAACCTGCCTGTGGTTTGGTGCTGTGTGGTGGTGCTCAAAAGCAGTCCATTGAGAAAGAAAAAGAAAACGGCTGCGGTGGATGGCTCGGCTGATGCCCTGTTCATGTGCGAGGCTATACACCGAGCAGCATACCCATAAAATCTGAACCGTTCTGTATTGTAATGGAAGCTCCTGCTGCATTATCCACAAATATGGAGGTGTACTGCCCTGCCTGCGGAGGAGAATATACAGCAGTGATGCAGAAAGATTGAACAGATGCAGATACTTTTCGCTTGTGTGTCTCTTTGTGTGCTGCTCACCTGTAGCTCCAGCAGCCCCTGCACACTGACAGTGAATATCTTGCTGTTGCTTTCTAATCCAACAATCATCTCCAGTGAGCTGTAATCACGTTTAAAAAGGAGTTAACACGTGTTTGTGTTTCAGAATTCATGGCAAATTTGCACTCTTTAAATGGATTGTTCGAGCTGTATAAGACACAAAAACAGTTGCCGTGGTTCTGTCTAAAGGTGACAAAATCTGCATGCCAGCAAAAATTTGGGGATTGCAAAATTACAAAGTAGAGGTGTCGCAATATTTTTTGTCTGATTTTGTAGATAACGTGACGATATTGTTATGGTGAATTCTTTGGCCATGATAATCATGTAGTGAAAAGCTGATATCATGACCCTCTTACACATGTCAGCATTGTTTTAAATGAGGTTTACTTACTGATGGAGTAGAACCTGGTTGTTCAGCTCCCAGTTCAGGATATAACCACACATACATATGTAATGTCACAATATAACCTAAACTTCAGATGTGCTGGCAGGCAAATTTCATTACCATTGGACAGGGCCATGCTGGCTGCTTTCCGGTGTTCATGCTAAGCTAAGTTAGCCGAGTGCAGTTGATAGTTTCATATTCAGTGTGTAGACAGGGCAGTGGTATCTTCTCATCTAACTCCCAGCAAGAAAGAGAAAAAGTGTATTTCCCCAAAACTGTCAAGATTGTTCTTACACAACTCGGTGCTTTCAGAGACTGAAGAGATAGCTGTAACATCGCTGTGGGCTTTAACCACACAGCGAGAGCACTGGCTGCTGTTAAGTGGAAAATGCTACATTTTTATGGCAAATCAATCATGTTTGTCTTCACTCCAACTGCCATCTCAATGAGCCTCATTTCACATTCTCTGCATTTTCATGTGTGGGAGGACGAGACTGGCTGGGGCTTTGGCTCGACAAAACAAGCGCCAAGAACTCTTTTGGGTTAAGTAACCCATCATAATAATATTATTTATATGTTCTCCACAATGTACCAAGCTAGAAGGGAGGCTGTGGAGCTCTTTTCTTTATGTAAATAGAAATTTTAAAATATTGGAAAGAACTGTTCCCAACAGGGTTTGTGATTTTGCAGAACTGCTGTATTAGATACCTCATTATCTGTCTCCCACATCCCAAACAAGGGCATTTGACTGCTTTGCTGCTGAATGTAACAGGCTTCCTGAGGTGTCAGAGGTGAGTCTATAAAGATTAGTTAGGCGACAGGGACGAGAGCTTTAAGTGAGAGGACATTTCCTCTGAAAAGACCCTGTCTGCTTTTATACAGGAAATGCCACACTGGTTCCACACAAAGTGTAACAGACAAAACCTTTAACAGCATCATAAATTCTGGTGAAAGTTGAGGTAGCATTAAACAGCAATAAAATACCCCTGTTTCATGGAGAAAGTAAACAGTTTATCAAAACAAGAATGTCAAGAATGCAAAGTGTGGGGTTTGTCTGTCAGATACGTTACTCCTCAAGATCAATTTTATGACTTTTATTAGTTATAGGTGGTATAACCGACCAGTGTGCGTCATAGCCATAACAAATGAAAACCACATGAATACAAGCTATTGAGTAAACAATGAGTGTCAGAGAGGACATACCTGATTTGGAGTCAGGGTATGAGAACGAGTGCATTGCACTAGTGTTCTGGTTATAATCAAGAGTACCGGTTATGTGTTGTGCATGTAAACATCACATCCTAATTTCAGAAACCTTTTTAAGGCTCTCCTCTTTTTGAGAAACCAGGACATGCTACTTGGATGAATCCTGTCTCAGACTATAGTGGCTGAGACATGGAGGAGTCAAGATACCTACGTGTATCTGTGGCAGAGTGATTCAATGCAGATCAGCACCCGAACATTATCCCTGGCCTTCAGTTGACTCTTGCTCCTCTTCACTTCATTGTGGTCTGCGAAGAGGCAATATGTTCACGATCACATCATGATGGCTCGCTAACTCCCCACCCCTGAACAGTGATTTTTCCAATCTTAGCTTAGCGACTGTGACCAGATAGAGCCTGTCAAGCTTTGGATTTC
The DNA here is from genome assembly GCF_020382885.2 of Scatophagus argus. Taxonomy (NCBI): domain Eukaryota; kingdom Metazoa; phylum Chordata; class Actinopteri; family Scatophagidae; genus Scatophagus; species Scatophagus argus. Next base: position 3,982,967 of record NC_058500.1, read on the forward strand.
TCCACATCTCGTAGCTGTGTACGTGTGGCTATAGTTTGGATGGTGGTGTAAAGGTGGTGTAACTTTTCCAAAACCAAAAGCATGGGCTGAATTGGATAAGTGTTTATCTGTATTAATCTGTGTTATAAGTGTTTATGTACAAAATTAAGCAAGAGTCAAGCCTGTTCCTTGACTGTTTTAGTTTCTTAATAAGGCCTCGGTATAGCCACTGTAACACCCCCTATGAGACAGTTACTGTGACTTACCAATGTGGACATTAGCAGAGAACTGGTAGATCCCCGTGATCGGAGCTGTGAATCTCCCAGTGGACTGGTCCATTCCCGACCCTCTGAGGAAGGCTCCTTTGGCTGGTGGCTGAAAACATAGAAGAATATTCATGAGTTTATGTTTTAGAGCGAGAATCCGCCCCCTTGCACCCCTTTTCTGGGACAGAACAGTAGAAAGGTATTCAGTGTCAGAAGCACTTCAGCAGGGCTCCTACGGCCCAGTCACAACAGCATTTGAAATAAATAATTTCTTTGATATCTCACTAGCAGTTAGCTCACCTGCTGGAGTTTACCAGCTATTTTGTGACATGCGTACAGATCACAGATTCACTGTCTGGCTTCAAGGCCCCCATTTCAAACCTCTTCCTCTTTGTGTCCCTCATTGTCTTTCTCTTTACTTCTGATTCAGCAAAACATGTAAAATATCCATTCCAAAGCCCCAGCAACATGCCCGTTCTAACATAGTGCTGTGTTAGCATGTTAAATAGTTTGGGGAGGCTTAATCCTCCCTCCTCCAGCCTTGTCCGCCCATCCCAACAGGGCATAGTTCTTCCACTACAGCATGCTGTTTCAAACAGTGTCTATTTCTGTCCTCTCCACACTTTATTCCAAGTCAGAGACAGAGTGCCTTTTGTATGCCGCCCAAAGAGTGATGTGTAGAATTGAAAAAGTAGATATTTTCGACCAAAGAGCCAGGCTGAGTCTCAGAGTGGCAGCACATGCTTTGCCAGTGCCAGTTACCAGTGAGGGGATGATCCTCTCAAAATTCCCCCACATGCAAACTAAGCGATGATTACCCAACACTCGCTCTTTCAAACATAGTTAAGACGGAGGAGCAAACGGATCAGAAAGAAAGCGTTTAACCATGCATGCGGAGGAGGCTTAGCCAAAACTTTTCTTTTTCAGCCATGTGCAGGGAGCAAAGCTGAACCAGTTCATAAACATTTACTTGGCTCCAAACAAACATACTGTCTGAAAGTTCTGGAGCTCCACCAGAGTCTTCTTGTCGACCACCACAGGTCCCTTGAGCTTGCAGTGGAAAGCCTCCTCTATTCGTCGGTAGGAGGTCATTCCCTCCAAGGTGAGGAGAGCCGTGGGCAGCTGGCTGGGGCTGGTTTGTCTCTCCAAGGCTGCTGCTCTCCTCTCTGTAGCCTCTGGTGGAAACACATCCAGGTGATTACAGTGCAATATATATTCTTTCACGATAATGTGAAATGTCAAAAATTCAATCAAAATATTTAACTGCTGTTTGGCTGCAACTTCTGAAAGAACAACCTTGTAGCCAAAAGAGGAGTTGAAATGTGTTGGAGCTGGAAAATCAGTGTGTTTCTACCTTTAATCATCTCTTTGAACTCCTGGAGGAGAACTTCCTGGGTCACTTCAGCCCCAGGTGAGCCAGGAGGTCCCTGTGGACCGGGGGGACCTGGAGGACCAGGTGGGCCGGGCTGGTGGAGAAAAGACGCACAAAACATTGTCACACATCAAACTTGATCTGAACATTATTCTGCTAGTTTGTCTCACTTACCAAATACTGTGGTGAAAATAAAATGCACCAATTATCACTAATAGTAAAATTTTATCCCATCTACTGTGTTTACCAGTGGTCGTTTACGTTTGCGACACTTTCCAGGGAAGTTGCCAACGGGTCTTTTGACAAAGTCCATCCATGATCCCAGTGGATCCACTCTCTGATTCTCAGAAGTCTGCAGCAGAAACAAAGACAGGAACATTTTCCCACATGAACTAAACAATGTGAAATTTAGGATATTAAAAGAACCCACAGTGACACAGATTTCAAAATGAGGTGCTGTAAAAGGAGGAAAAAAAATTACTATAAACATCCCATGTAATGCGTATGCAACATTAGATTACAGATCACTGTTGGGGTACTTTTCCCAGTACAACTTCAGAAATGTGTTACATGTGGTTCATTTGATCTGTTTTATATCTGCCATAACTCTCCCATGATGGGGGTTCTTATGGGTTAAGGAAAGTTAAAGTATACCTGGATAAAGTGCATAAGTCAAAAAGTAAGAAACATATGCAGACTTTTGTCTAAAACCACCACACTGTGTCCTCATTCAATAACTACAGCCACTTGTCACGGTAATCATATATTTTGTTTTTAAATGATTTTGCCAAAATGAGGCTTAATGCAAAGGAGGTTAAATCCAGTGATTCATAATTTCATTGGAAAATCTTGCCCTAAGATACAATTAAATGGTGCCGGACAGCAAGAAAGGTCTCGCAGGGAAACCTTTCTTGCTGTCAATATTGCCCAGTCCACTGCGATTCCTCAAAGAGGCTTTCCAGTTTGCCATCTCAGTTTAGTCACCATTCCCCTACAAAAGGTTCAGCTTATGCTTCTTTTTTCATTCCATATAATTCACTCAGGTGGCATGTCAGTTCTTATTTGCCCAATAAACTTTGATGAATGTAAACAAACCATGTCAAGTGTTTTATTTTATTTTTTTTTTCGTCAGTACATGAAAATTTCCATGAGCGCTCTGGTGAAAAATGAGTCTGCCCGTCTATGTGTGATGTGTGTTCTGTGGATTGCAGACCTCAGTTACTGTAGTTTATAACAACATGTCAAAATGGCCAACACTTTCGCCCTCACTGAGAGACAGACTTGTATTTTCTTTTATTAACACAGCTTGTTTGAGTGACGTAATGATGGAAAAAATTAATAAACAAGATAACAAATGTATATACAGTAGGTACACCAGGGGGAGTTATGATTTAAGATTGTTGGTTTCCTAATCGTGTGTGTCTAGCTGGATCTTCTTATCTGAAATAACCCATTTGTAATAAATTACTGTACAGGAGACTGGGATCTGTTAGGGAGATAAGGAACACACTTATGTTTCTCTGCTACAACTGACGTGTTTTTATTTTAGCAAAATGTGAACCTGAATGAAGTCCAGTTACAGAGCTCGAATCTCACCCTTCCCCAAATGTCATGTGCCTTCAGTCGAGATAGAAGAGGAGATAAAGACGAGCCATGGAGGTGAGCTGCCTGAAATGGAATTTGTTTAGGTTTGGCAGCGAGACATGGATCACTTATCTGCAAAACTAACATGCCCCTTTCTTCACTGTCAAAGACTCGCCTCTGGTTCCAAAGCAACAAAGTAACTCCTTGTTTGTCTTTTCAATATACTGGAATAAAAATTGTTTTTTATATGTGGGATTTGCAACAGTCTCTCTCTGCGACTTCTCTTCTCTCTGACAGCAGACAAAATAAACAACTTAACAGGCGCTGCGCCGGCCGCATTTTGAAACGTTCTGTGTTTTTGTTGTGAGTTTGAGGTTTGGAAGCAGATGAAAGCAAGGCTGATTTGGTCAAGAGAAGAATACTTTTACGCTCAAAGCTGTTTCCATTAGACTGAGAGACTGTTGGATAAACTGCTTTTTCCTCTCCCATGTCAGTTTTTCGTATTCATTACATTAACAATTATGTAAGATTTATATGAATTGTTTGGACGTTTTGGGAAATAGTTAAAAAAACAAAAAACAAACCCACAATAACTGACTTTTTTTTTGGCAACTTGGGTACAGCAGAAGCAAATTGCACACACAACAACGACATGCTATCAGCTTTTAGGTTAGTATGGTGCACTTGTTTCATTGCATTCCTTGTTCCAGTCTCCATTTTAGCTCTGCTTTGGTCGCCACCTGTACCTGCTTTCTCTGCACTCTATTGTACTTTATGTAGCATATGTTAGTTTATTTAGTATGTTTAGTCTATTTTTCTATTTTTTTCCACAAACAGTTAAGCCTTGGTTGTTTGTTTGCTTACTTTTGACTAACCTACACTGCTGTAATGGGCTACTGGTGCTTGAATTTCCCTTGGGATCAATAAAGTATCTATCTATCTATCTATCTATCTATCTATCTATCTATCTATCTATCACCACATTCTGATGGAAATATCCCTCTCTTTAGCCTATAGATAGTATTAAGTCAGCTTTGCTTGGCTTGACACAAAGACAGACACAAGACTTTTTGCTAAGATAAGCTAACCGGCTGCTGGCAGTTGGTACATGTTTACTATACAGACACGAAATTTTCCCAACTTTTCCTTAACGTAGCAGTAAGCTGTAAGCTTGAACAAATATTAACATGTAAATGACTGGAGGCTGTGACAGCTCAGTATGATTGTACAAAAAAAAAAAACACCCACCCAACTACGAGAGCAAAGCAATGCTAAATTTAAAAAAAAAGAAAAAGTCAAAGCTTCTCATGTCTTCTTGTGTTTATATCAGTGTCACAGATCATTGCCTTGCTTTTCCAGAGAAATGAAACAGTGCAAGTTGGCCCACACATGTGACTTATAATTACACATCTTAGCCACTCTCTACTTAATAATAAAAAGACAGCATATCATTGCCAGGGATCCAGCCATACTTGTTATCCTCTTTAACACACGCCATTGTAATTAAACTGTTTAAAATCTTGCCCTCAAGGATTTTCTGTGCTCAAGGAAGAAAGGCTACAACCAAGGTAATCATTACCTTCATTTCTGAGGTGAAAAAAATAACAGCAAATCACTATATAAATAATTTAAGCATCAGCATATGGAATGCTCAACTCATTCCATGAAAACATCACATTTTTATTTTAAAAGCATCTGCATCACAGGACATACACTATATAGTGACAGCTGGGATGGCTCACACAACTTGCCTGATTCATTATGCAGGTGAGTCCCTGTCTCGAGTCAGGGCATCAAAGAGTCCATGGACATGAAAACCACATTGCTTGATGACACAGAAAAACCTGTCAGAGGCATTCAGTCTTTCACTCTGCTGCTATTGACTGTGGCATAAAGTAAACTATGGATTCCCTGGCTTAGCTCTGTATCAGCATGCACAACTCGTGAACAAAGTGGGGAGGGAGCCGATCCAGGAATCAGTCTGAGAGCTGATGAAGAACACCGGGGCTCTGGCTTTGATCAGCGCTGATGTGTGAGTGCCTCAAAGTGGCCTTGTCTGTCAGCAGGTGTGAGCGCATGCACGGACCGACAGAATGTGTCAGGTACTCTGTCTAAAGGTAAGAAACTTTAAATCTTCTAGACAGTGTTTATCCACATTGATGGGGCTCTAAATCATGACACCTTACTGAGGTTCAGGTCAGAAGAATGGGATGCATTGTGTCCCGGGCTGCACATCCAATCAAGTAAAAGTGCCAACGCGACAATGTAAAATGTACTCGAAGTATTAAAAGTAAAAGTAATATACATTGCCTCAGATACTGATGCTTCCTTGTGTAAGGTATTTTACCGTTGTAGGTGGGCAAAAGAACGCTGGATTTAAGTTTTTTGGAAAATACAATTATTTGCTTTCCAGCAGAAATTCCTGTAGTCGGCTAGTTTATTTTAGCATAAAGACTGGGAATGAGGAAATACTTTGGCTCAGCCCAACAGGTACAAAATCTTCTGTACAGTTGCCGGGCAACAAGCTGCCGCCCTGGGAAGTCACTGCACAGGAAGCCCGTGAATCTGTGATTTTTACACGTTTACCGATTAAACAAACGAGATGCAACACGTTAATCAGTGAACTTTAAAAGTGCTGTTTGTTGCTGTTCCCTGGACAGAACCAGGCTGTTTCAACACGCTTCCAATCTCCATGCAAGGCTAAGCTAAAAGGCTTATAACTGAGGCCTTAAATTGGACATGATATGATATGAGAGTATAATCTAAATTCTCGTCAAACTCTCATCATAAGGAAAATAAGCATGTTTCCCATTGTTAGGTAGTTTAGTCCAGTGGTTTTCCATTCTGTGGGGGTCAGGCCCCACCAAACGGTCACAAGATAAATTTGAGCGGTCGTGAGACGATTAATTGGGCAGAGAAAAGAAAAAACAAAGTCTGCGGCTCAAATTTGTATGAAATTTCTGGACTTCTCTTTAATATTTGCTTTGTTGTGAAACATTGTATGATTTTACTTTTTTTGGCCTTGAACAGTTATTAAAATAAAAACCTCTGAGAAATCTAGAGGGGGAAAGTCTTGTCTGGTGAGACATCGAACAACTCAAAGACAACTGGAACATGTCAAGGATCCCACACTAGACCCCAGCTAAACCCTGCTGTTTTATAAGGGTTCTTAAGCCAAAATGTTGGAATAACTGGTTAAATCTTCATCGCTGCATTTTATGTACCTTTATAAAAAATCTTGAGCTGAATAGCAACTGTACCTGTCAAATAAATGTAGTGGAATAAAAAGTGTTATATTTGTCTTTGAGATGTAAGCAATATTATTGCATAAAATGGAAATACTCAAGTAAAAGTACAAATAACTAAAACTAGTACTCAAGTACAGTACTTAGTTACTCTCCACGACATATTGTGCTCAGGACCCACTTTTACCCACGTAAAAGTGAACAGAGGTTGTTTTATTAACCTACAGCACAGTGAGCTTGGAGTTTTTGGATCAATCAGTTTTAATCATTGTTGATCATTCACAGAAGCTGTACGAGATTTTATTACCCCAAAAAGAATGTGTTGGGTGTGCATGAGTAATGCTCCTGTGTGCACTGCGTTAAGTGTGTTTGTCATGTAGTTTGGGGAAAATTAGGTTGAATTTATTTCAAGCAATGAAATGAGAAAATATTTCCCTGGGGCAGCATGCCACCAAAAACACAAACACAACTGTTAAAACACGTCTCTGGGGCCAGAAGCAGATACTGAGACTCCATTGCAGGCAGCTCCTGAATTCTTTTATGTGCACAGCTGAACTTATCTTATTTTCTTTTGTGTGTTATCTGTTTTTCTACCTGTTCATGCAAACAAGATGACATGAAACTTTTTCCTGCTGATAAAAAAAAAAAAAATGTTGCACAGGCAGGTTTAAGGTTGGACAGGATGATGGAGAGCCATCTATAATCCTTTGTTTTTACATCCCTGTACTGCTCCCTGTGCAGTCATCCATGCATGGGTGGACGGGCCGCTCCCACCCCGGGAGGCAGGGATCCCCAGGCTGTGTGGGACTTGGGGATCCTGGTAACCTGCGTGCATCCCACTCGTCATGCATCCACCCCTGTGTTCCCCGCCGCTGCACTTCACAGAAACAGATAGCCTTGAGGATTTATCGCCGAAGAGCTAAACACAGTTAGGCATGCAATGTTGACTCTGTTCTCTTCTCACTGTGTTATTACTCAACTGGCAAGCGCCATGTGCAAAACATAATTACTCAATCACACTATGAGGTTGCTGCTATTAGTTAAACAAATGTTGAAGCAACACCTGTGGAAGTGTAAATGAAACACAGTTATTATATAATGATACAGTTGAATATGCTTCTTATAACGTGGCCTGATTTTAACTTCACTGTTGTCCCAACAAAGGTGTGTATGCGTTCATTATGTGTGAGAGAAAGTGAATAAATTTGTGTTTATGTTTAAGAAATCACCAGAGACAATCTTGGCTTCCTCCTGATATAAAAAGGCAGAACAAGCCGAAAAGGTCCTTGAGCGCCGTGTCACATCTGTTTTGTGTATGAATTATAGCTTTGAAATTGGAGCGAGTGCTCATTTTCCCTGTGGTAGGTAAAATGAGCTGTTGAAAAGCACCAGTGATCCTGATCCATCTCAGGTAAACAGGTTTGCCCCGTGGTTTGACTGTAGGCAGAACATTTCAGGTAAGATGTCATTAGATCCTCCTCCTTTTTATATGATTAATTTGCGGCTCTGCATTACGTTACATAAGTACAGACTACAAATGGTTAATTTTTCTTTTCTTACTTTTATTATGCAGCTAATTTGCCCTTGTTGTGCAACAACTGAAAAGTAGTTGGAGAAATATGATTGGTGGTGACACGAACTGGGGTACAGGGTATTAACTGGAACGACAGAACTATTGTATATTGTATCTCAGGAACATTTTAAAAACGGCACATGAAAAATAATTACGTTTATTTTGAAACAAATAGTTAAAATATTTATTTGCTTCCTTGTCAAGCATCAACTGACAGTTTGCTTAGCTTAGATTAAAAACTGGGAGCACTAACACTGTTATTAGCAAGGTTTAAGAGTAAAAACAACTATTTTACCGCATGTAAGCACCAAGATTTTATTACTTTTGCACACAGGCAGGCTAGCTGTTTCCCTCTGGTTCCAGTCTTTATGCTAAGCTAAGATAATTGCATCCTGGCCTCATATTTACTTTACAGAAAAATACATGATTTTAACATCTAACTCTCACAAAGAAAGTGTTTTTCTTAAAATGTCAAACTATTCCTTTAATAGAGAATGTAATTGTCTTTTTGTTTTACATATTTATCATATGCAAATTACACAGTTAATTGCAGTTAGTATTTTATAATGTCAACACGTTCTAAACTGCACATCGTATGCATTTGCTGGATGAAATGACTGTATGATGTTGACTAATGGGCCCTATGGTCATTTTTACATGAAAACATAATAGATCAACATACTTTCAAGTGCAGCAATAATTCTGAATTCATGGTTTCAGGAACATGACCAGCACATGCTAAGAATCAGGCAAGATTAAGAGATTTCTTTAAATCTGGCATCAATCTGAAGCTATTATAAATGAAACAAAATCCAAATACAACAGTCCCTCCGTGTCTGCGTGGCGAGAACACAACACTGTGCGGTTTATTTTACTTGCAGATTTCAGACGTAATGACAAAAGAGTTCTTTTTCGCTCTCTTTCAGATGACTTCATTAGGTAATTTCAATGCTAATGTTAAATAAGCGTAACCTTTTTAGCCATCTGACATGTAGAGAGCAGGGTTCACTATCTTGCGGCCCAGACTATAGGCTCTCACAGTGGCGCTGCTTCCTGTGGGACTCAGTCTTGTCTCCTGTATGTAGGTTGATCCAAAAGGTCCCACACACTGCTGCATTAATCATCACTGGGGATGAGAGAGAGGAAACAAAAACCCTCGCCTCTGGCTAAACCCAGCCATTACTCAACATGCCAGGCGTGATGTTTGACTTGACTCCCTCAATTACAGCCATCACAGATCCCTCACTGCTCTCAACAATGACGGATTCCTCTCATCTTCAGGGTGCAGAGCAATAAGACTTACATACATGCTCCTTTGACATTTTGCTCTAAAATCGTACGACGTGATGATTCGCAGAGATCACAGTTGTTTGAAAAGTGCTTCAGTTATCATCTCATTAAAAAAATTCCACTCCCAGCACAACTCCACACCCCACTATTGTGATCACTTTCAAATGGAAAATCTCCCGAGGAATGCAGTGTACGACTGCATGCTGCCAACAGCCCACACACGGGATTGGTCAGATAGAAGGCGAATGCCATCATAAGAACTGTTTCCACTGTTTCCACTGGGCACAAGGGAAAAACATGTAAATGTGGAGCGTAAATGTTTGGCTTGTTTGAGAACACAAATTTCTTGCCAAGGCAGCTCCAACGGACAAGTTGTTTTCTCTGGGACCTAACAGATGTGTAATAGGATAAACTTACAAACTAAACCAGGAAAAGAAACCACTTTTCACGGTGTGTGGCATTTTCTTCTTGTGTAGAAACCTGGATAGGGTGGCACCAACAAATGCGACCCTGAATGCAACCACTTCCACTGATGTCAAGCCTAAAGCTCAGGTTCTCATCAGAGGTGACAATGTTTGGCAAAGACACTATCTGGCCTGACAGTGCATCTTAAGAGTGATTATGTCATTACCCTGTGATTGTGGGAGATGAGATGAAAAGAATGTTAGAGAGGGAGGCACAGGGGGCTAATCCTCACCGAGGTGTTCTCTTTCAGGACCCTTTCTATAGGGCTTTGTGAGGGGCTTACACGGCACGCTGCCCCAGTTTTCGGGGCCGCACCGCCCCTATCGGATGTCCCAGACACAGCGGAGTCAGACCAGGCCTGTGAATGACAGAATCAATGGGCTGAGAACAACACCGCCATAGGTCTTTAAATATCTGCCCACCTAACTTTCCCAGGAGTTACATCATGACAGTGGGCCTCGGGGGAAAATCGTGTTTGTGAAGACACCCGGCTCCCTGTGGGACCGGCCCGAGGAGTGGAATCCCAGTGGGGTGCAATCTTCAGCAGGCATTAGGGTTGACACAAGGTCATCCTTCATAGCCTCTGCTTTTACAGGGCGAACCAAGTCAAATAAACACCGCCAGGCCACAACCACCTACAATGTGTTCTTAAAGATACAAAGGAGACCTCACTGCTTGGTTTCAAGAGGGGAAAAAGACGGTGAAGGTTACGGTTAGGATTCCAGAGACTGGCCGCTGGTAGGAGCCCAAGGCTGGTATATAGGGCAGTGAGAGTTATATGAGAATGCCAACATAATGGGTGGGCTGAAAGCAAAACAAATAGCCTGTTGGAAAACCCTCGCAAATATGCAACACCAGCAATAAACCAATAAATAACAGAGTCAAGGGCCAACTGTTGCTCCTGAAAATGGTTGCTAGTGAAATCAACATTGGTCTTCGGCTACATTTGACTATTTGTTTCACTCATAGTGACAGTTCTGTCTAACTAATACAAAGAAATATTTTATTTTCCAGTGATGGTGTTTGTAACGTATTGTCATTGACTTTTCTCCTTCTGCCTGAGAGATTGCTTCACCTTTACTTGTTCACATAGGCAGGAATACTGGTGGCGGACACCCGCAGCGTGCACTAATTGATGCATTGATCAGCCTTTAGATGTCCACATTCCTGGGATACCTCTGGAAGTCATCCATTTAGTGTTTCACACATTTTAGTGTCATCTCAATGTCTGAAGCTTGACCTAGAGGGGCACACCTGTCCTGTCCGAGCTTTTTCCTCTGCCACTATTTATTTGCCCTGCATTTTGCCTGTGCTGACAGGAAACCTGCACATTTCTAACATATCTGCAGGTTGACCTCAGACTTTAATCTGCACTATTGTTTTTTTCCATATGCAACATCAATATAAGGAAATAGCTTATAACTTATAGGTATTTGATACAAAATGTATAACAAGCTCTAAACATTTCATTTTTCAAACTTAGAGAATTTCAGTCACTACCTTGATGCTTCCACCGACCTCCTCACTGTTGGACAGAGTAGCATTGTAGGTCTCTGTGTGTTGTGGGGTGGCCTCCTTTGGCCTCTTTCTCTCCTTCTTGGCATCCACCCCATCCAGAAGGACACACTGAGTCCAAAACACTGCAGCCACCACGGCCAGAGGCCCAGCCCCACACCACATCTTCACGCTATTTTTCAATCAGCACCAGAGTCCCCGCAGGAACAATTTGAAACTTGTGTGGAGGAACGGCCGTGTGATTAGACAGAAGCTGAGGATGCCCACAAGCCTCGCAAACACAAAGTCCCAACGGGGAGAAGGAGACCAGAGGAATGCAGCTTCAGGAACTCCCTGTCCAAAATACTGTCAGACTGGCTGCTGCTGCCGTTGCTCCCCTCTTGATGAGCTCTCAGCCAGCACAACGTTGCAGGGGCACTGTTAACTGTAGCCAGAAAACCAGGAGGCTTACTCAACTATGAAGTGTGTCAAGCAGAATGGTCCAAGGGAATGACAGATCAGCACAGATCTGACAGCAAATAAACCCATTAGTGAGATTTTTCACGCTTTCTGCTCTGTTGGGGGGTGAGGTGTGGAGGAGGGGTACAGGGGGCAAAAGAAGAGGCGGAGAGGAGGGGCGTCCGAAGCTGAGGGTGGGCTGTGGGGGCCAGAGATGGATGGCGATATTCTCTTTTCCACCCGCTCTCTCCTGCTGTCTCTCAAACTGAGCGGATCCAGTCTCCAGCAGCAAGTTGTGTGGTGGCTAGAAAAAAACTCCAAGGTCCCCAAAAGTTGGCCTTTCATCAAAGGATGCCGTTCAGCGTTCAGATCATTCTGTGTGTCGGCACACCACGCACCCGCGGGGATGCAGCTCCACGGGAGACAAATGAAGTCCAGTTTTGATCTTTGCCCAGTCGAGGTATAAACTGGTTCCTCGCTGCTATCGCAAAACATAAAACTTTACAGGTGGCAGCGTGCTCCCTTGCTTCTGTCTGACACAGCTCAGGTGCTCCCCTCTAACTGTCCCAAAGAGCCATCAAGTCCAAGGACACAACAGAGAGCAGTGATTTGTTGTGTGGTGGGTCCCTTTCTGCCTGCTCCGTTGCTCTGCCTGTGCCTCTGGGCTCAGTTGCTCTCTTGCTCTGACTGAGCTTACAGGAGGGCAAACAGTGGAGTTTTATCATCAGCCCCCCCCCCAACACACACACACACACACACACACACACACACACACACACACACTCACACACACACACTCCCTCTCCCTGTCTCTCTCCTTCTCTTCTCTCTTGCCTCTGCTGGCAACCTAACTGGCTTATTCAGTTCTGTTTTATCTCATAGATGAAATGCTTAAGCTGAAGAGGTTCTTTGGCAGACAAGTTCTGTGTGTGTGTGTGTGTGTGTGTGTGTGTGTGTCCAATGTGTACAAAGTTGTGCGATTGTCACTTTGGCTCAGTATTAGCCTACACTACCAGAGCCCTGTGTTTAGATCCAAGCAAGAAATACAAATACACTTTTTTGTGACCTTAAGGCATTATTATCCAGTGTAATCTGTTGCTTGAAAACCTGCCAAATAAATCCCGACTGTGCCATATACCACAGCACACAGACTTTTATTCTGCGTTGAAGCTCAGCAAAATGTCTCACATTTCAGGGTGTTCTGCTAGAAAAAAAAGATTTGAAGTAATACATATATTTGAAGTTGTGTAAACTGCAGGTTTAAGTAAATAACATATGATGTATGTGAACAAATTGTTGGTTTGGGTATTCCTACAATCAGCTCATTTGTCTAAAAGGAATTTAGCCCTCTCACGCTTTTATTAGGATAAATAACATGTTAGCTAACGAGCGCCTAGCAGATATTTCAATTACACAACTTAACTTTTAAGGCTGTTTTTTAGCGGTGCTGATGTTATTACATTTTTACACAGTGCCATCTAGAGGCAGCAGCCCGAAGTACAAATAACTAACCAGTACCTTTCCAGTATGGCTCCGTACTTGTTCCATCCCAGTTCCGGTATACGCTAACAGGGCTGTCTGAAAAAGCAGCGGCAGCCAATACAGTCAAGCTAGCCCGAGCGAAACAAAACACAAACGGAAATAGGGCATTTTGCCTGTAAAACTAAAGAGAGAAAGTCTGATTGTGTATAGTAAAACAAGAACTAAATCTTTGTCCAATCACTTACCTCTGGTTTGTCCACCTGTTTATGTATTGTTTTTTTGTTTTTCTATCTATCTATCTATCCATTATTTTAAGTTCGCTATTTCAGCTGTTCCTATTATGTTCTGCTCCTGTTTAACCATTTATCCACTATTTTTAGCTAACCGCCCTATCCATTACTTTCAGCAATCTATTTTAAACACGTATCCAATTACTTTTAGCTAACTGTGGTTAACTTCTGATGTAGCATTGCCAGTTTCATTTTCTGTTGTAACACTTAACACTCAAAGTAGCAGCGCTACCACAAGAACACCTAATGAATCACCGGTTTGGAATCGCCCCCTTACAGGCATTCATGACTTTTACTTTGACAGTGCTGGCCGGAACCTGTATGTTACTTGGGGATTATTTTTGCACGCTTAACGGGATTGTTTTATCGCAAGATTAGCGGCTAGTCAGCCAGCAGTACGACGGACAGTTTAAGTGAATTAACATCAGCTTGAAGATCGGCAACAGCATTTTAGTCGAGCCGTATTTCTTCAGGGGTATTTCAGCCAGATCCGTCCGACATCCTAGACTCGGGGTGTTGTGGGAGAGCCACGTGTACAGGAACTGGAGTCTGACAGCTTGCCTGACTGGAGCAACCGCAGGTCGGTTTGAAGTCCAGGAAGTCCAGCTAACATTAGCCAGCTGATAATACTGCAGTAGGTAGCCTGCCCTCCCTTCCAGAGTGGTTTGAACTTCTCCACAGTGTCGTTTTACTCACCGTACTTGACAGGTTGGTCCTTCTCTGCGAACTTTGTTTTGTGCAGCTGGTCATTCACCGCGAGCTTTGTCCTGTACCACTTATATTTAGTCTGTTATATTTAGACCAGCCTATAATTATTGATTAGCCTGCGTGCGTTAGCCACTTAGCTAGCACAGTCAACTGCAGTGTCAAATAATTCAAATGACGTGACGAGGCTAAATTCACGAGCTAATCGTCAGTCACCGTAAGAAACCTTTAAGCTAGTTACCTCACGAGCACATAGCTAATTACATACATGCTGATGAATAACAATGAAGCAGGTGTTGTGAACATAAGTAACTACGTAACGCCTTGACAGCTAAGTTATCATCATAATCTTATATAGCGTCCGCAATACACATCACCTCTCGTTTTAAAGAGGCATTGGCTGTCTCATAGTGTAGATTTACGGATATTATTTTGCTCTTGGCTGGGTATTTGTGTGTATTCCTGTTTTTTTTATTTATTTTTTTATTAAAAGCTTTTGTTGACTCTAGCTGTTCTAATACCAAAACTAATCTCGAATCCTCCACATACTGAGGGTGTGCCTGTAGTGAGGTTGACGTGATTTCCAGAAAATCCCATCTGACGTGAATGCAGCATTAAAGTTTCGGCCGCAGTCTAGTGAAGTGATGACATGCCTCAATAATATCTTTGTTAACCTGGTGGTTCACATAGCTAATTATTTGCGTTTATATTTACCCTTCTGCAGGCCAACATGGCTGTTAGGAGAACATTGTGGTGCAGAAACCTCCTGGCTGTGTCTCTGCTTTCCTGCGTTTTGCTCCAATCAATGGATGTGCATGCGCGGCCAGCCAACATGTCAGCCTCTAAAGATAAGTCCCCATCCAACAAGGACGAGAATGAGATTCTTCCTCCAGACCACCTGAATGGGGTGAAGATGGAGATGGATGGCCACCTCAACAAGGACTTCCATCAAGAGGTGTTTCTGGGTAAAGAGATGGAGGAGTTTGAGGAGGACTCGGAGCCGAGGAGGAACAGGAAGAAGCTTATTGAAATTTTCACCAAGTAAGACGTTTTGTCTGTCATTCTCAGACAGGTGATACAGCATTCCTAAACTACATGCTTGAGCACAGGTGCTGATCAGGTTCTTCAGGAGTCATTAGCATTAAGTCTGGGTGCAGATCAGCCGGTACTGTTGACAGATAATCACCTGCTTCTCATGACTGACACTGATAAGATAAAAAGTAATTTTACGTTTTTTGTGTTGATACAAGATATTTATAACCTGTAGTTGGGATGTAGTAAACAAAGAAGGATGTTTTATTATTCTATAGCTCTGATAAGAACACATATTGCAAAATGAAATAGTGTTATCTTCCTAGAAAAAAGAAAAAGGTCAACACCAGTGACAACATATCACTCTCTGGTCTACGCTGGAGCAGCAGTCTGACGTCCTGTATGGGAGGGTTTTAAGTCAGTGAAAGGAAATTGGACTCGTATTATGGTCTCTTTTTATTGGCTGTCGTTTCATTATTGGCTCATGATGTTTCTCTGTTATCTGACCCCTGAGATTGTTGCGCATCCTGAGTGCAGATGCAGAACTTAACCAAACATTTGAAGTGTAGACTAGCAAAGAGTGGTAATGAAACACTGTGCTGTGACAGCCTCATCACTGTCATGAGAAGATAAAGGTGTGTTGTGTTTAGTTGTGTGTCCCAACAACATGCTGTTGCAAAATGGCCAGAGAAGGAAAGGGAAGTGAGCATTTTGTAACTGCAGTACTAGTCACTTTAAGTAATTTTTATCTTTGTAGAATCTTGGGACAGCAGACATGAGATATGCTAATGTTTCTCTGCGTAGTCAGTGTTGAAGGCCCTGCATTAAAATTAAAAAGTTACTTAAGTAAAAGCACAAAAGTAGAATCAGGTTTCAGTGCTGCACTCAAGAGAAATGGTTCATGTGAGGGTAACATTAATGCACCAGATTAGTTCTTTAGTACTTTACTTGAGCAAATGGGCCATTGTTATAGCAGAGAATAGTGACCGAAAGAAAAGGTTACTGTGAACTTTTAAACCAATCCAGTGACTTGATAAATGTCCTTTTTTGGAAAGATTGTACTTGACAAATCCTCACTGTTCTTCCCATACTTTACCTTAAGTGGTAAAGAAATGTTAAAGGTATTTGTGCTTGGCAGGTTTAAACAAAAGCACCAGACTGGACACAATCCAGACAGATAATGCATCACGGCTTGTTACAGTTGATAGTATAGAGTTTGCAGTCTAATGGAACAGTGACAATTTTAATGTTCAGTTACTCAGGCTACATTAGCAACTCATGTCTTTTAAATTCTCCTCTCACAGAGTTGATTTCAACAAAGACAGGAGTGTGAGCGCCAAAGAGATGCAGCGCTGGATTATGGAGAAGACGGAGGAGCATTTTCAGGAGGCCATGTTGGAGAACAAGAACAGTTTCCATGCTGTAGACCCAGACGGCGACGGTGAGAAGGAGCGAAACTCACACTCACTCATAGTTCAAAGCACCCTGTGTGTTGTGTGTGGGCTGTGTCACGACACTGTGTGCTACACTAAGAAATATTTACCCTTAACTCAAACCTGAAGTCACTCAATTTATGCTTTGTCTGTAGGTCACGTGATGTGGGATGAATATAAAGTCAAATTTCTGGCCAGCAAAGGTTTCAACGAAAAGGAAATGGCCGAGAAAATGAAGCACAATGAAGATCTGAAACTGGATGAGGAAAGTGAGTACAGAACTGTTTGGAATATGCTGAAATGTTTTCTCAGGTGTCTCAGACTTTGCATCGTTGCTGTGAACTTTCTTCTCTCAATCGATGCAGCTCAGGAGGTTTTGGAAAGCCTGAAGGACCGCTGGTTTCAGGCTGACAACAGCCCAGCTGACCAGCTGCTGAATGAGCAGGAGTTCCTGTCCTTCCTTCATCCTGAGCACAGCAGAGGCATGCTGCAGTACATGGTCAAGGAGATTGTGCGCGACTTAGGTACATTTACTCTTTGTCTTTAAACCTGTAGGACCATAACACCGACATGTTGTCACCTTAAGCAAATGTGTTTCTTCTTCTTCTTCTTAAAAAACGGCAGCTGATTTACACGTCCGGTCGATACTACAGGCAGTATACATTCAATATACAGAATAATTTTGTTTTTAATCTAATAAATATAAAAGTAAATTTGCCCTGTTCTGTATTAAAAGTGAAAATTTTCTGGACAGGATGCAGTGATGTAACTGCTGTCTATCTGTACAGATTTAGATGGCAAAAAGTATTGAACAGCTGATTTTTCAGTTAATTTAATTATGGAATAATTTGAAGAAAATTGTAAATTAATTGATTAATTATTTGATAAAAAAAAAAAACTAATGCAAAAATATTCACATTTTAGCAGCTGGAACTAGCAAACCATCAACATTTTTCTGTCCAAAATGACACACGATTAGCAGGATGGATTGTTCTGATGGATTTTCAGTTGACTAATTGTCTCTGTTACAATATGTGTCTTAGACGAGAACCCATTACTGGTACATTTCCGTCAGAACATCGCGGCAGGCAACCCTCTATCTGTTCTCTCAACTGTTTATGTGATAAATACTACAGTGGATCTGCAGATTTGATGTTAAAATTCTGAAAACTGTACTTTTACTTCAGTGTTCACATACACTATATTGCCAAAAGTATTCAGTCACCAATCCAAATAATTGAATTCAGGGGTTTCAATCACTTCCACGGTCACAGCTGTGTAAAATCAAGCACCGAGGCATGCAGACTGCTTCTACAAACATTTGTGAACGAATGGGCCGCGAGGAGCTCAGTGAATTTCAACGTGCTACTGTGTACTGTGATAGGATGCCACCTGTGCAACAAGTCCAGTCGTGAACTTTCCTTCCACAGTCAGCTGTCAGTGGAATTACAACAAAGTGGAAGCTATTGGGAACGACAGCAACTCAGCCACGAAGTGGTAGGCCATGTAAAATGACAGAACTTTCAGCAGAGTCAATCACTACAGACCTCCAAACTTCATGTGGCCTTCAGATTAGCTCAAGAACAGTGCATAGAGAGCTTCGTGGAATGGCTTTCCATGGCCGAGCAGCTGCATCCAAGCCATACATCACCAAGTGCAATGCAAAGCGTCGGATGCAATGGTGTAAAACACGCCACCACTGGACTCTAGAGCAGTGGAGACGCATTCTCTGGAGTGATGAATCACACTTCTCCATCTGGCAATCTGATGGACGCGTCTGGGTTTGGCGGTTGCCAGGAGAACTGTACTTCACTCTTGGCACAATGCAGTACTTGTTCCCATTAAACCCTATGGATTAAGAATGGGATGTCAGTTAAGTTCATATGCGTGTAAAGGCAGATGAGCGGATACTTTTGGCAATATAGTGTATATTTGAATAAACTCCCATTTGGAAAAGTATTCACCAGATTCAGGGCAACAATCAGAAGTTTATTGCGCTTTGCTTGCAGACCAGGACGGTGATAAGAAGCTGACTCTGTCGGAGTTCATCTCTCTGCCTATGGGCACCGTGGAGAACCAGCAGGCGCAGGACATTGATGACGACTGGGTTCGAGAGAGGAAGAAGGAGTTTGAGGAGGTCATTGATTCAGACCGTAATGGCATTGTAACCATGGAGGAACTGGAGGTGAAAAGTCTTGTTTGATTGATCCCTTCTTTAATATGTATTTACTTTATTTATTCTTTATATTTATTTTTGAGTGTCTGATGTCCTTTTGTATCCAAACAAGAGGGAAAAAAAACTTCCTAACTGTGCTGTCAATCTTCTTCTCCTCCTGGTGTGTCTTCTTGTGTGGCGTACAGGAGTACATGGACCCGATGAACGAGCACAACGCCTTGAACGAGGCCAGGCAGATGATTGCCGTCGCAGACGAAAACCAGAATCGTAATTTGGAGCTGGACGAGATCCTCAAGTACAGCGAATACTTTACAGGTAGCAAACTCATGGATTATGCCAGAAATGTTCACGAGGAGTTTTGAAGACAAACGCATCCTCACTCGAAATCCGCTTCAGGAACAAGCCTGAGTGGAGGGCAGCCTAGCAACAGGATGATCAAGTGTGCAATTCTGTGTTTAAAAGCCTCAACGGCCCCTCAAATTAAAACATCCCTCCTTCAGCCCCGGACTGTCTGTCAGCCATCAGTTAACGTGGTCTGCCATTGGACTTTCTGACTTTTAAATGTGGGCTCTTCCGTCAATTTGGGGCACTGCAGCAACTCCAGATTTCTTTTGTGTTGTATTGTGAAATGTGTGTATATGAGGAATTTTACCCCCGAGTAGATTTTTCGTTCCTGGCACAGCGGTGAGGAGGGCCGTGCAGCTACGTGTTCTGTAGGATGTCGATTTTAGCTGGCGAATCTGTATACAGTGTAAATATTTATTGTCACGTACCACTGCCTCTGTCATACAGAAAAGCAAGGAAAATAAATCTAAGGCTCCTGTACGGAACAAGCCTCACAGAGCTATATGGTCATGAAAAGAGTTTGATGACCCATAAAATACCACTTCATTCCTCCAAATTCAAAAGGTGATTTTGTCATTAGTGGTGTACAATTTCACTGGTTTCCGTAATAGATAGTATCCGTCCTTCTTCTTGTAAATGCAGTACTGATTGCGTAAAAACAAAACAAAATAAAACAGAAATAGAAGTGACACTTCTTCAATAAAGTACAATAGCTCTACTTAGCAGAGACGTTTATTAATTTATTGCCAGAGCAATCCAAAATGCCGGCAGAGAGATGAATATATGGTAGCAGCGTGCCTTTTTCACAGCAGACATTTTTACCTCTTGTTGGAAAAGCACAGGTGTCACCGGTGACAACAGGTGTGATTTCACCTGAGTGCTTCAGGTCAAAACGTCTCCTGTGGCGAAGGCCTGTGGTTTGCTCTCCACTAAAAAGCGACTAATTTGAGTTGTCTTTGAAGATCTCACAGGATTGCGCTTATTTTTTTCTATTTCGTTTGACAGTAGAAGGCTGTTTTTGGTGTTCTCAATTCACAGATGATGTGTGGCGCAGCTCACTCTTCATCGTGCTTACCTGTTCGGTTTTGAATGCTCTTGGTTAGTCCGTACACATTTTGACCCTTACTTTGTTTTTCGCTGCATGAACAAACGATGGAATTAAATTCCTCCATTTTGTTGAGATATTCAGTGGCCTGTTTTCTGTCCGGTTTGGACTGTAAGATAAGATTTAAGCTAACAGAATGTGACACAGCTTTATAAAATGTAATGCAAATATACAATAAAGATTTCTTATCAGTTAATTTCGCCTGGATTTCTTAAGCGTTTAAATGCCAGACTGGAAAAAAAAGAAAAATCTGAACCCCCCCGAAAAATCAATGCAAGCTGCACAAGAGATTATATTTTCTATTATACAAGCCTAGAAAATAACCCAACATACATATTTAAGAAGTAAAATTGATTAATTTGCCCTTCTAGCCATCACATGAGGCTGTAACATGCTGATGTTTAGCAGGTTTTTTTTTTTACTGTGTTAGCATGCTAGAATTAGCTAATTAGCACTAACACAAAATGCGTTTCAACAAATCTGTGCAGCGTTTAACAGCTTCAACTTTTAGACAATCCCCACATTAACTGGAAGCTGCTTTGTTAATCGATTCATCTGAAGTTATTTTTTAAGGAAAAAAAAAATTGGACTGTTTGTAAATCATTTGTAAAACATCAGCTCATATAACTGTCAATCAGTTCAAAATGAAAATAGTTGTTGGATGCAGGCTATGGATGTATAATCTGCTAATCTGAAAGCGATTCTTAAATTTAAGTCATTAATGAATCCCAAATCGTGTTTAAAGTTGATTTTATTTTGTATATGCAGGTTAAGGTTCATTGTGTGTTCTATGTAATGTAGCACTTCACAACACAGCAGGTTTGTAAGAACAACCATCATTTCACCAAACCGATGATTTGTTTAAAAGCGGTTACATACGGAACATCAATTCTCTAAATCGTCTTTGTCGGATTTGCTTATTCACACGCATTACTGTGAATTTAACAGTTGCAATCTAAATGGTTTGTACTTTTACACAATAGTGTGAATCCCAATCAGATTTTATGTGCACGCTTTACTCCACAAACATCACAAGACGAGAGCTTTTACATTATCCCAATATCATTAATGTGTTTGTCGTACAAATCAAACATAACACAAATAATCCTGCGAGCGACACTGAAAATCAGCGAAGGTGCAGTTTGCGAACTTTTCCTGAATGCTACTCCATGTCAGACACATGCAACCTTAAGATTAACTCTTAAAACTGTAAAAAAAAAAAAACAAAACGAAAATAAACCATCACAATCCCCTCTAAACTCTATGCCCAAACGTACTGCATCGTTCAACGTACTAAACACATTAACCTAATCAAGTCAGTGGCCAGTAATAAAACAGAAAGGAAAACATTTGAAGAACACAGTAACACATCCATTATACAGTACAGCACACACAGCTTAAGTTTTCCGTTTTTTCACAACACAGATAAAACACAGTACAGTTATTAATGAAACACACGACACACTCATCTAACGTGTCACACCGTGCTGACGCAAGTTTCAAATAAAAAAAACCGTCTGAATAAGTAACGTGGTTATGTAAATATAAATGCACATTTTAAACAATTACTGGATTCTGACAACAATAATAATAATAAAATGATAATAATAATAATGATTATGATAATAAGAGAGCAGCAAGTTCCAGTTTCTCTTCAACACACGTTTCTAAAGTGAAATAAAAACGTGGGGCCTAACACAATAAAAACCAATTCAAAATTGCAGTCTGTAAATAAAATTTTCAGCTTCATGTTTTGGTCCCCTGAAGTTGGGAACTATGTATAAAAAGGGCTACAGATCCTCCTCTTTTCATCTGATGCAAACACCCCTAAATTAAAGCTGAACATCAGCACTTTCACCTCTTAAATATGGTTTCATGTAAGGGCCAACACAACAAGAACTACGTTCCTGTTCAGGTACAGACTGCACTGTGTGTCGCTGTCAACAGGCTGTACGCAACACAAAGAAACTCCAAAGCTGGGAAAGATTCAAATAAAATTAGACTGCCATTAAAACAGAAATACATTCTGTGATTATTTAGTCCAAAATGATCAGAGAAATAAGGACAGGACTGGAAAGGAAAGTCAAGTTGAAAACGAGTGTGTTCACAGTCACCTGCGATGAGCTTGTGCTCCTCTCTGGTCTCGGTCTCCGTTTGGTCTTCGTGCTTCAGTCTCAATCAGCCATCGGTCTTTAAAGGTAGGGATACTGGTTGAGTTTTCGCTGGTAAGCTGCGCTTGAGTGGTGGAAAGTCTGCCCTCCCAGCTGCTGCTGCTGCTGCTGCTGCTGCTGCTGCTGCTGTTGGTGGTGGTGGTGGTGGTGGTTGCTGTACTGTCCTGGAGCAGACCCTCCCAGGGCCAGGCTGCCGTTCTTCTGGAGCAACGCCAAGGAAGAGTAAGCACCACTCGCCCTGCTGTGGCGGGATGAGCCCCCATGCATCTGGTCCACGGCTTGGGACACAGAGGCCAGCGCGGCAGAGGCCGGGTAGGCGTACAAGTTCGGGGTTGAACTGAAGAGGTTGTTGTAGGATGAGTGAGAGGAGACTGGAGGGGGGTATGTGGGCTGCCGCCTCAGGGAACCGCTGCTGCCTGGTTGGTCGTGGGACGATGACATCACAGACTGCTGTACCTGAAACGACAGAGACATGTTGGCCTTCCAAACGGAGCATCAGTCCCGAAACCTGCAGCTGCTCTATCTGTCTACTGACAGAAGTATTTCCATACGAAAGCTGTCACCTGACTCAGGTTCAGAGGCTGAGATCTGTTGGATGCAGTCCGTTGATGGCGCTCAGTGTTGGAATCTGCTGGCCTACTGGACTGCTGACTTGACCCCTTCTTGGACTTTCCAGAGCCACTAGTAGATTGATCTGCCAGCAAACACCAGAACAGAATACTGTGAGCATTATGAGTAAGAGCTGAGCAGGTTCTTAGTCCACCTAAAATGGATCCACTTGATACGACCACATCTGGTTTTAAAATAAAATTTATATGAACAAAGACTAGAGGATAATGATATTCATGACTGCAGGACCTGCAGGTGCTGGAGCTTTGTGGGTTGTGCTCTCCCCTGGCAGGCTCTTCACAGAGGGTGTGACGATGGCCAGGGACTTGGTGGGCTGAGAGGTGGTCTTAGGGCTCAGGGGGCTGC